>NC_084737.1:78785547-78813047 GCF_033978785.1 Entelurus aequoreus
ATTGAAATATTTGATAAGAGATAGTTTAGAGCACGGGGGTTGGAGGGGGGAGGGTGAAAAGGAAAATGGAGAACGCACCTGTGATCTTACCGTCATGAAAAGTACCCCCATGGAAAGAATGCAACTAACCCAAAGAAAGTGGCAGTGATTGGAAGGCGAGTAGGGGGGCTGAAACAGAAAGAAGAAAGATCTTGAATTTCCAGCCCGCTGCCTGAGAACACTCCCGTCTTGCTCGCGGTCAGCCAGGCCCCATGAAACGAGAAAGCCAAGCAGACCCGCTCTCCCAGACCTTATTTAGTTAATCATCAGCATTATAAACCAGTGCCCCTGAGGACGAAAAGAGGGAGAAAAGAAAGGGTGGAAACAAAAGATTAGAGCAGAAGTTGGTAAAGCGTACAGTACCTGGTCAAAGTGGAGCACCTTTCCCGACGAAAGTGCCCGCCCTCACGTCCATTAACTTCCCTTCACACTTCTTACTTCCTCTTTTTGCTGTGTTATTAAATAAAATAAAAAAAAACGTCTGTCCGATTGCAGAACACGGAGCTCCGCCGGGGACATGGGGAGGGGGAGTCTTAACCAGTCATGGCTGCCCACGCTTTTAGTCTGCTGGAAGTGAGGCGTGATCAGGTAACTCTGCCCCCTGTGCTGGAATGTGACTCCACAACCTGATAGGTAAACTGGCCTGGCCCTTAATCAATAGTTGCTGGCTTTGTGGGACAAAACAATGGAAGGGAAACCCAAAACTCTACTTAAGTGTGGACTTTTATCAGGGCACCACCTTACTGGGCCTCCACACAACCAATCAATGTCCTAGTAAGCATCCTATCTAACAAACACTGATGGTGCTTTGCATCCCTAATGCATTTCCATCTGGCACTGATTGCTCCTCCCACTTTGCTAAGTTCACTTTACTTGTTGCTTCCCTCTGATGAAACAACCGAGTACAGTACTTTTGTTAATTGACTGCGTGTTTTGCAACAGATGCTAAAATTACAGTCTTGGTTGAAATCGATTTACATTTTCTTAGTTGCAATATTTAATGGCTTTAAGTAAGTTCATTATAATACCATATTCTCCTGACGAAAAACTGTCCTCTGAAATGGACATTTGTTTTTGGTTGTCGTCAAGTTACAAAAAAAAAAAAAAAAAAAAAAGCAGTGTTAATGCAAAACTCAAATTGCAGAGGAAACGGACTGTATTTAAAATTGTATGCGTATTTAAAGGCTAAAAACCTTGTCAACTCCAACAAACAATGCTGGAGTGTCCGCCATGAGATCGGTAGGTTGTGAGTTCAAACCCCGGCCGAGTCATACCAAAGACTATAAAAATGGGACCCATTACCTCCCCTGCTTGGCACTCAGCATCAAGGGTTGGAATTAGGGGTTAAATCACCAAAAATGATTCCCGGGCGCGGCCACCGCTGCTGCTCACTGCTCCCCTCACCTCCCAGGGGGTGATCAAGGGTGATGGGTCAAATGCAGAGAATAGTTTCGCCACACCTAGTGTGTGTGTGACAATCATTGGCACTTTAACTTTGAACAAAATCCTTCAAGTTAACATTGAAATGTATTCTCTTTGCTTCCCGCCTGGTGGTGGAGCTCATGTGACCTGCAGCTTCTCTCCCTGTCCGCCAATCACAATCTTCCACCTCGATCTGCAGCCTCCGCTCTACAGTTTACTGTACGCGGTCGACATTTTCCCTCCATTTTTTTTGCAGTTGCCTTTCTCAACACTTCCTCGGTACTAATGTGAATAAATATAAGCGAGGAGCACACTAAATAATGACTCAAGTAGTGGAAAATCCCCGCTGTACAGGTCTGACGCCGCTGTTTGTCTCAACTCGCACTCAATCCTCCGAGGCAAAGAAAAAGCGATGAGCGGACATTTTAAGTCCGGCTCGCCGCCACTTCCTTTTTCTTTTATCCAAAATATATGAGACAACCTTTGCCGAGACCAAGACTTTTTTTTTTTTATAAGCTGAGGAAGAAATGCAGCACGATGATCTGAAAAGATAACTAGCGTCACAGTTCAACAGGTTGTAAGCAAGTTGCGTAATAAGTTATATGATACTACTAGCATGCTAAAGGCTGATTGTCCTTCGTTATTCGGTCACCAGTAAAAGTGTTCCTCACCGTCAGTTGGCTTGATGATTCCTGGTGTTGAGCCTTGTACGTTCTAAGAGAAGCAGTCGTGTCCTCTGACAAGTCTGGCAGTTTGCCTTTACCTGCCCCAACTGGTCTATCCAGTTTAGGAATGATCGTTGGCTTCTATTGTTTCCTCGTCTTTCTTTCTGCTCAAATGAGGCAGGAATTTGATACGCGTTATTTTTGCTTTCCGCCGAAACTACCCCGAGCGTTGTTTTCTGCGATGACCTAACTCGTTCCCCCCCCACCCCCCCACCCTCACCCCCAGATATTACCGATCACACAAGACTAACAAATGTCCATAAAGTCTGAACAACAACGTCGCCGAGCAACAAGTTGTGACCGCAGCTCACCGTCTTGACAGAAGACAAAGAAGGTATCACGTTGGCGAATTTACCCAGCCTTTCCCAGGTGTGGTCACCGAGCTGGAAACCCAATACAAGAGGCATCATTGTGTTGGGGCTTTAGTCCTCGTCTTTCCTGCTCCTGCTGAAGGACACTGGCGTGGCGCTTCGGAGGGAGGAAGATGCCAATCCCTTTCCGGTAGACTTGAGAAGAAGAGCCAAACCCCGGAAGAAAAAGCCTATCAGGTATCTTCCCGTTGCTGAAAGCAGAAGTTTCTTCTTTCCGAGTGTTCTCTTTGGCGGTGTTGGACTGTTAAGCTCCTCGAGAAGACAGAGGCAGAATTTGTAAAGGGTTTGGTTTACATGTAGTCCGACTCACCCTCCTCCTCTTTCCCCCCACAGGTGTAATTTTCAAGTTGCAGCCAATCTCTTTGGCCCCTGGCGCTTACAGGTGTGTCCCTTGCAATGTCTTCAGCCAATCGCGGCTGAGACGAAACCCCCCACCCCAACCCCACTGGTCCCCTCCAACCGGTTCTCTAAGCTACCACCCCTCAGCACCCACCCCGTCCTCCGCCCTGTCAGTCCCTAGGTACCTTGTTGGGTTTTTTTTTATGATGTCAGCTCAAGCTTCTGTGGGAAGGACTTGCTCCGTTTTCAAACATCTCAACTGACATCCTAAGAACCACATTCTCCATGAGGTTTTATCACACGCATAAAGTTGAGCTATATAAGTCCGCCACAACCTGAAATACCTGCCCTTTGCACTCATGCTATGCCTCTCTTTGTGTCCACATACGTACAATAACCCCGCTAGGAACAACCAATGAATAAAGTGCAGGTGAGTAAAACTTCACAAAGAGACATTCACATTTTTTGCGCCCAGAGGTGGGGGAGCGCCAACAAAAGGTGGAGTAGGGGCTCTTGGGGCCCCCAGGGGCAAACAGAGGCCTAATTCAAAACCTGACCAGGGCTTGGTTAGATGCTGGGCAGCCACTTTCGGTCTTGAGGTGTAATTGTCAGGATTATTCTCTCAACAATGAGGACAATACCAGAACCATATCCTGTTTCAGCAAGGGGTGTGGTCCAGGTTGAAGCAGAACTATGAAGGTGGAAGCAGGTGATGGCGTATGCCGTTAAACAAACAGCTCTAGCATGCACTGACGCAAAACTACAGGAGATATTCATTAATCATTTGGACAACGAGTGCTGTGCAAATTGGACTGATTCATGCTGGCCAGTAACTTTTTGTGAGCCACGTTGTTACCCAAACAAATGTGACAATGAAGAGTCTTTTGTGTTTGGTTTAACAGTGTCAACAAAAGGCTCATTTTATGAACACCAAATCAACTGCAGGAAATGTAGTTAGGAACATTTCTACAGAATTATAAGTAACTAATTACCTTTTTTCCTTCCAAGTTACTCTCTTTAAGAGAGTGGTTTAGTAAATTACTTTGCTCTAAAAGGTTTGCTTTGTTAGAGGTTTTTCATTTGCATTGCAAATAGGGTCTGGGGAGGGGGTGACGCACGGGAGACTGACCTCAACTGATTTGGATACTGATGGCTATCTGGGCAGCCAGTCACGCAAGGCAGGATGCAAGGACTGTCAGTCAGTCGGCAGGTCAGAAGAAACAAACCCAAATGCAACACAATTAGAAAGACCTTGTGCCCCTGCTTAAATTATTTTGAACAACAATTATTTTGTGTGAGGTCCTCACAAAGACCTTCGTGACCTTTGTAAAGACATGCAGATTTTAAAAATGGATTTTTATCATTTGATGGGTTACAACCCTGCATAATATTAAACAGGTCTGTAAACCTGGTGAAGCAAATAACTTCCTGATAATGAAAAAATCCCATAGATAATTTTGGACCCTATCTACTTCATACATTAGTCTTTAGATCAGTGGTTCTTAACCTGGGTTCTATCGAACCCTTGGGGTTCAGTGAGTCGGGCTTAGGGGTTCGGCGGAGGTCAAGACACACCCGACTCATCGTGTAAATAAAAACTTCTCCCTATCGGCGTATTACGGATACGGCAACAGCAGAAGTCAGACTGATTTGCAGGTGTGTAATTTGTTGTGAGTTTATGCACTGTGTTGGTTTTGTTGTTTGAACATGCACGGTTCATTTTGTGCACCAGTAAAAAAACATGGTAACACTTTAGTATGGGGAACATACAGTATTCACCATTAACTATTCGCTTATTAAGATGCAAATTAGTAACATATTGGCTCTTAACTAGTCATTATTAAGTACTTATTAATGCCTTATTCGGCATGGCCTTATTATAACCCTAACCCTGGCCCTAACCCTAACCAAATAACTCTAAATTAAGTCTTTGTTACTTAGAATATGTTCCCCTAGTGTCCAAAAAACTCTAAATTAAGTCTTTGTTACTCAGAATATGTTCCCCTAGTGTCCAAAAAACTCTAAGTCTTTGTTACTTACAATATGTTCCCCATACTAAAGTGTTACCAAAAACATATAACTTTGTCTTGAATTTGAAAAAAAACACACAAAAAAAACATTTTCACTAAAGAAGGGTTCGGTGAATGCGCATGAGACTGGTGGGGTTCGGTACCTCCAACAAGGTTAAGAACCACTGCTTTAGATACTCATTTGTGTCCAAAACAATTCGTAGTCAGTAATGATTGTGCATTAGACTCACTGACCAAATAGGATTATTAATATTTTCTTGCCATTTCAGTCCTACGCTTCTCTATTACTATAATTCTAAGAGGCCTATTTTACGCAGGACACTGCCTTTGATCCAAAAACTGGACAAAAAGATCCTGAAACTTGATTATGAATGTAACATGTACACTACCGTTCAAAAGTTTGGGGTCACATTGAAATGTCCTTATTTTTGAAGGAAAAGCACTGTACTTTTCAATGAAGATAACTTTAAACTAGTCTTAACTTTAAAGAAATACACTCTATACATTGCTAATGTGGTAAATGACTATTCTAGCTGCAAATGTCTGGTTTTTGGTGCAATATCTACATAGGTGTATAGAGGCCCATTTCCAGCAACTATCACTCCAGTGTTCTAATGGTACAATGTGTTTGCTCATTGGCTCAGAAGGCTAATTGATGATTAGAAAACCCTTGTGCAATCATGTTCACACATCTGAAGACAGTTTAGCTCGTTACAGAAGCTACAAAACTGACCTTCCTTTGAGCAGATTGAGTTTCTGGAGCATCACATTTGTGGGGTCAATTAAACGCTCAAAATGGCCAGAAAAAGAGAACTTTCATCTGAAACTCGACAGTCTATTCTTGTTCTTAGAAATGAAGGCTATTCCACAAAATTGTTTGGGTGACCCCAAACTTTTGAACGGTGGTGTATGCTTCTATGTTTGTTACAGTGGTACTGTACCTTGGTGTTTATGCCCCACTTATTTGTAGGATTCAGTTTGGCAAAAAAACGTTGGCCAAAAGTCTGCCCTGGTTTTCGTATGTCGTCCTGGTTCTGGATCTTACTGCTTAACAAAACGGTGTGGCTCAGATGGTAGAGCAGCTGTGCCAGGAACCGAAGGGTTCCAGATTGGATTCCAGCTTCCGACATCCACGTCATGGCCGTCGTGTCCTCGGGCAAAACCCTTTACCCACTTTTCTCCCAGTGACGCTTACACTGCTGTATGAATGTTAATGAACAAATGAATGAGTGTTTGCCAGTCTACCCCAGTGCAGCTGTGGCTACAAATGTAGCTTACTAACATCTATTGGTGGATGTGGAGTGAATGAACGATGACTTCTCATTTATCTCTGTAAAGTGCTTTGAGTGTCTACAAACGCATCATATTAATCGAATAATCAATGTATAAATAGTCCCATGCGTTGGTGTCTGTTTTTCTTGTTTGTATTAAGTATGACTGCAAAATGACCTACTCAGTGGCCTAGTGGTTAGAGTGTCCGGTAGGTTGTGAGTTCAAACCCCGGCTGAGTCATACCAAAGACTATAAAAATGGGATCCATTATCTCCCTGCTTGGCACTCAGCATCAAAGGTTGGAATTGGGGGTTTAAATCACCAAAAATGATTCCCGGGCGCGGCCCCCGCTGCTGCCTACTGCTCCCCTCACCTCCCAGGGGGTGATCAAGGGTGATGGGTCAAATGCAGAGAATAATTTCGCCACACCTAGTGTGTGTGTGACAATCATTGGTACTTTAACTTTAACTTTAAAATAAACCACCATAGGGGGCTAAATAAATGCCACTACTACAACTTGTAGCAAACTATAAAGGTGGGCTCCATGTGCCTTTTTCCTCCTCTTCGCGCTCTCCACTCAGCACTGTCATTATAAATAATTTAATAATCATTAATATGCATTAATACAGGTACTTTAAAAGTGATTCTAAATGCTTACTTATTCATTTTAGTTATCATTTACATGTATTTTATATATTTTTCTGCGTGTTAAAGCTATAGTTATCAGTACTTTGTGGTTTATTCGTCTATTTTCAGAGCTATGTATTCCGAATGTGGCACAATAAAGATTGGATTTATTTTGGTGTGTATGCAATGACAATAAAGGCTATTCAATTGAATTATATTCTGTTTTACTCTAACTCAGATCAATGTATTTTTGATTGCATAAGGTGGGCTGTGTAAAACAACTCCATTAAACTGACCTTGAACAACAATTCTTTTAGTGTTCCCGTATTACCCGTCCTAAATAATGTATATCAATCATTGCATGACCTCTGAACAGCAATACGCGAATAGTAGAAACCTTGGTGTGGGTTTTTCTAGATGATAGGCCTTATTGTTCAATATGCCCGCTAAGGTCTTTCTGTTGTTTAATCCACCTGTCTCCCTCAGAGGACTGCGGGATAATTAGAGATTCACATTGTCTTGGTGGAAAATGGAGGTGATGATGACGTTTAAAGGCCTTCATTATTCTGATTTCAGCCAACTTTCTGATTTATAAACAGGGCAGCAGCATTTGTGTACAGAAGACCATATGAAATATATTAATGTATAACAATATAGACAAATGACTTGTGAGCACTGAGCATCATATCTGATCTCAGTGATAGAGAATCACCAAGGGAGCAGAGGGAACAAAGCGGTCTAGCAGCCTCGGCCCTGCCTTGACTTGCCTCCTGCCACCAGCAGCGTATAATTGGCCCCTAAGGATTTGTGTGTGTGATGTGGGTCTGTACTGTTATCTCTAGTGGGGTAGTTGCCATAGAAAAGCAGAGTAAAGCATACCAATTATTACTGCATCTTATTTCACAAAACACCTGTTTGAGTCCAAAGGAAGGTTTCTAGGAGGGTTCCATACAAATTATATTTAGGGCTGTCAAAAATAACAAGTGAATTCATGTGATTAATCACAAAATTGTTTTTGCATTAATCATGTCCACATGCAGATTAATCATGCAATTTATTTTGAACACACATGCTCCTTTACCATAACCGCGGAACCAGAGAGGCGGCGTGGGTTGTTATACAGTCAATGATCAGGTCAATGTATATGTCACATCAGTGCACAGATAAAGTGAAGAGACTTCGATAGTGTACTTTCTGGCAAATTTAATTTCAAAACACATCCTAACTGGTGGTTGCAAGCTGAGCATATACATGACGGGCATTCAAGTTAATAAAAAAAATATATATATAATATATATATATAATATATATATATATATATATAATATATATATAATATATATATATAATATATATATAAATATATATATATATATATATATATATATATATATATATATATATATATATATATATATATATATATATATATATATATATACTACCGTTCAAAAGTTTGGGGTCACCCAAACAATTTTGTGGAATAGCCTTCATTTCTAAGAACAACAATAGACTGTCGAGTTTCAGATGAAAGTTCTCTTTTTCTGGCCATTTTGAGCGTTTAATTGACCCCACAAATGTGATGCTCCAGAAATTTAATCTGCTCAAAGGAAGGTCAGTTTTGTAGCTTCTGTAACGAGCTAAACTGTTTTCAGATGTGTGAACATGATTGCACAAGGGTTTTCTAATCATCAATTAGCCTTCTGAGCCAATGAGCAAACACATTGTACCATTAGAACACTGGAGTGATAGTTGCTGGAAATGGGCCTCTATACACCTATGTAGATATTGCACCAAAAACCAGACATTTGCAGCTAGAATAGTCATTTACCACATTAGCAATGTATAGAGTGTATTTCTTTAAAGTTAAGACTAGTTTAAAGTTATCTTCATTGAAAAGTACAGTGCTTTTCCTTCAAAAATAAGGACATTTCAATGTGAACCCAAACTTTTGAACGGTAGTGTGTATATATATATATATATATATATATATATATATATATATATATATATATATATATATATATATATATATATATATATATATATATATATATATATATATATATATATATTACATACATGACATTCTGACAATAAAATTGCAGTTGTGTCCAAATATGCTTTTTTTAAGTTAATTTAAACTAAGGAAGTGAGTAATAAACTGATTAATCATGATTAATTAAAATTCAAAAGTGTGATTATTCTGATTTTAAAAAAATCTTCATTATATTATTATAACACTATAATTGTCTATTTAAATGAATGGGGACAACTGAAATGTATGGTGTGGCTCATGTATAAATGTACTGATATTGTATTGCTTTGTAGTAATGCCTTTTGTTGTAGCAATAGTGTATGGCATAAATACACAATATAGTTCAGTCATATTTGATAGAAAATCAAATCGACGAACAAAAATAATTACTTAACTATCAACTATTCCTGATATTACAAATAATAGTCAACTGGAGGGGTATGAGATCGAGTTGTTGTAATCACTGCTGTAAAAGATTAATCCACGTCTTTATTAACTGTTTTAAGTGGTTATACATTCAACATGATTCATCCAAACAGGACCAAAGATGATGCATGATTTCTTGCACTCACTCACAAACCGTCAACAACAACAGACTCTCGAAAGAGCTGCTGGTCCGGCTCAAGTTTCACTCATTCACAGGTGGGACTTTTGCAGTTTGTTAGAGAAATATGTGTAAATGCTGTCCAAAGGTCATCATTTATCGCGGCGAAATACAAACGGCATGACATGTTCGCCTGCCTCTCGGGCACATTTAGCAGGCCTTTAAATGTTTTTTGTGTGCGTGTGTGTGTTCAGTTTAAAGGCATTGTTCAGCGCTCTGCTGGCGTACCGTCTCCAAACACACCTGCCTGCCTGGCTGGCTCCTCCAAAGGACTTTCCTTTGGCCGCATGTAATTAGCTCACAGTGTAATGTGTTTACTGAAGCACAAGCATGAGGTCCGCATAACAATGACTTGGGGGCACAATCACAATAGATTCATCCTTGCATATAATTGTAAATAGTTTAACTAATAGTGTTCTAAGGAGTTCCTAAGGCCCCGTTTACACTAAGGTTATCCAGGGTAAATCACACCTAACCTTATCCGTGTCCACACACAACAATGCCACTGTTTAAGACCCCCGCACCCCTCCGTCTGTCGGCGCAAAATGCACACGTCATAGTCACCTCCAGTGTTGCTTTGTGTGCACGTTCTTAAATCTAACTTATCTAAACAATATCCAGGTATTTCAATTAACTGGAATCCAGTGTGCTTTGGGGCTCTATTGTAGTGAATCACACCTGAGCCATCATAAATTAATCAAATCTTTATTAGACACGTAAACAATGTGATAAAGAACATTTTACAACAATCAAACTAGGGATCTAGATATCTGGTCAGGACTCTCCTCACTCTTTTGCCTTCACCTTCATTGTCCATTCGTTTTTGGTGACTTTATATACTCTGGACCTAGACGTTGAGTCTGTGACATACATGGCGGACAATAACTGATACAGTCTGCTTTGCCAGTCCAAATCCATTCGCTGTTTTCCGTAGTCTTCCCTCGACGGCCAGGTAATACAAAGCACACGCTACCTTTTTTATCAGATCCACGGAAGCCCGCTTTCTCGTTGTCTCTCCGACAAATGGACGAAGTTTTTCGCTAAGTAGAATCACGGCTGACATTGGAAAGTTCTCTTGCCATCTGAGAAGTGTTGTATCCCAAATAGCTGCAATCGCTTTCTCTTAAAGGCCTACTGAAACCCACTACTACCGACCACGCAGTCTGATAGTTTATATATCAATGATGAAATCTTAACATTATAACACATGCCAATACGGCCGGGTTAACTTATAAAGTGCAATTTTAAATTTGCCGCTAAACTTCCGGTTCGAAGTGCCTCTGAGGACGACGTATGCGCGTGACGTAGCCAGTAGAACACGGGTATGGCTTCCACATTAAAGCCAATACGAAATAACTGTTTTCATCTCATTCTGGACATCTGTGTTGGTGAATCTGTTGCAATTATGTTCATTGCATTATGGAGAAAGAAGCTGAGCAAGCAAAGAAGAAAGTTTCTCGGTGCAAAGCGGACGTATTTTGCGAAGGAAGTCAGCAGCAACACAACACAGCCGGTGTTTCATTGTTTACATTCCCGAAAGATGCAGTCAAGATCGAAGAACTCGGATAACAGAGACTCTAACCAGGAGGACTTTTGACTTTGATACACAGACGCCTGTAGAGAACTGGGACAACACAGACTCTTACCAGGATTACTTTGATTTGGATACACAGACGCAGACGTGCTACCGTGAGTATGCAGCTTTGGCTTCCAAACATTTGATCGCTTGACCGTACGTGCGCGTCACGTACGTAACTTTGTTTAAATATATAAGCTTTATGAACCTTGGGTTAGGTGAACGGTCTTTTGGGCTGAGTGATTGTGTGTGTTGATCAGGTGTTTGAATTGTATTGGCGTGTTCTATGGAGCTAGGAGCTAGCAGAGGAGCTAGGAGCTAGCATAACAAACATGTAGGTGTTTTTATGCAGGATTAATTTGTGGCATATTAAATATAAGCCTGGTTGTGTTGTGGCTAATAGAGTATATATATGTCTTGTGTTTATTTACTGTTTTAGTCATTCCCAGCTGAATATCAGGTACCGTGAGTAGCAGCTGCACTTCCAAACATTTGATCGCTTGCCAGTACGTGCGCGTCATGTACGTTACTTTGTTTAAATATATAAGCTTTATGAACCTTGGGTTAGGTGAACGGTCTTTTGGGCTGAGTGATTGTGTGTGTTGTGCAGGTGTTTGAATTGGATTGGCGGCTTATATGGAGCTAGGAGCTAGGAGCTAGCATAGGAGCTAGGAGCTAGCATAACAAACACTGAGGTGTTTTTATGCAGGATTAATTTGTGGCATATTAAATATAAGCCTGGTTGTGTTGTGGCTAATAGAGTATATATATGTCTTGTGTTTATTTACTGTTGTAGTCATTCCCAGCTGAATATCAGGTCACCCCCGGCTCTCACAGCATCTTCCCTATCTGAATAGCTTCAACTCCCCATTAGTCCTTCACTTGCACTTTACTCATCCACAAATCTTTCATCCTCGCTCAAATTAATGGGGAAATTGTCGCTTTCTCGGTCCGAATCTCTCTCACTTCATGCGGCCATCATTGTAAACAATAGGGAACTTTGCGTATATGTTCAACTGACTACGTCACGCTACTTCCGGTAGGGGCAAGCCTTTTTTTTATCAGATACCAAAAGTTGCGATCTTTATCGTCGTTCTATACTAAATCCTTTCAGCAAAAATATGGCAATATCGCGAAATGATCAAGTATGACACATAGAATAGATCTGCTATCCCTGTTTAAATTTTAAAAAATCATTTCAGTAGGCCTTTAAGGCAGTGGTTCTCAAATGGGGGTACGTGTACCCCTGGGGGTACTTGAAGGTATGCCAAGGGGTACGTGAGATTTTTTTTAAATATTCTAAAAATAGCAACAATTCAAAAATCATTTATAATTATATTTATTGAATAGTACTTCAACAAAATATGAATGTAAGTTCATAAACTGAACACTAAATAAAATAGTTTATTCCATTCATTACAATGCAACAATGCAATATTCAGTGTTGACAGCTAGAATTTTTGTGGACATGTTCCATAAATATTGATGTTAAAGATTTCTTTTTTTGTGAAGAAATGTTTAGAATTAAGTTCATGAATCCAGATGGATCTCTATTACAATCCCCGAAGGCGGCACTTTAAGTTGATGATTACTTCTATGTGTAGAAATCTTTATTTATAATTGAATCACTTGTTTATTTTTCAACAAGTTTTTAGTTATTTTTATATATTTTTTTCCAAATAGTTCAAGTAAGACCACTACAAATGAGCAATATTTTGCACTGTTATACAATTTAATAAATCAGAAACTGATGACATAGTGCTGTATTTGACTTATTTATCTCTTTTTTTCAACCAGAAATGCTTTGCTCTGATTAGGGGGTACTTGAATTAAAAGAAAATTCACAGGGGGTACATCACTGAAAAAAGGTTGAGAACCACTGTCTTAAGGTATTCATGCGTGATTTCAACAAGCATCTGTACATGTAGAAGAAGGAGAAACACGAGCATGTCTGGATGACTCGCCTCCGAGTTACGAAACCGCTTTATTATGAAGCTGGCTGTGGCACGTTCTTTCTGACGTCACTTCCTGTGTGGGGCGTCACTTCCTCTCTGAACTCACTTTGTAAACGATCAATGAGTCCATACAAAGCTAAGAGCCGGAGATTCATGAAATACACGGCTGACTTACCCGTGTAAAAATGTGTCCGAGGAGGGGGACCTTAAACGATGGTTTAGTGTGGCTGAAACGGGGCTTAGGCTAAATAATTATTTGTTAAAGGGGTTAAACGACTTAGTGTAGACATGGCCTAAGACATGAGGTTTATTTATGCTCAAAGTATACACAACAGAGGCAGCAGCAGCTGTTAATGATTACTACATAAAATAAAATGTTAAAGTTTTGCCGTCAAAGCCACTCTGCACAGGCTTTATGACGAAGAGAATGATAACACAAATTTATACATAACAGGAGTGTAACGGTACGCCATAATCCCGGTTTAGTACATACTGTACCTCGATATCATGGTCAGGGTTTGGTTCATTTTAGGTACAGTAAGGGAATACAATGCAAAATATGGAACTGCTTAACTTTTATGTATTGTTGCGATTCAAGAACTGATGTAGTAACACACACCTAACAATATGTAATGTGTACAATATGTTGGTCATTTAAACTAGGGCATTGTTTTTCAACCACTGTACAGTCGGTGTGCCGTGGGAGATTATCTAATTTCACATATTTGGGTTAAAAACATTTTTTGCAAACCAGTAATTATAGTCTGCAAATGATGTTTTGTTGTTGAGTGTCTAGAGCTTGACAGAGTAACTGTGTAATACTCTTCCATATCAGTAGGTGGCAGCCGGTAGCTAATTGCTTTGTAAATGCAGGTAAAAGGTGTCTTATGCTTAAACCAAAAATAAACAAAAGGTGAGTGCCCTTAAGAAAAGGCATTGAAGCTTAGGGAAGGCTATGCAGAACAAAACCAGAACTGAACTGGCTACAAAGTAAACAAAAACAGAATGCTGGACGACAGCAAAAACTTACTGTGGAGCAAAGACGGCTAGCACAACGTACAGCCGAACATGACATAACAATCAACAATGTCCCCACAAAGAAGGATGAAAACAACTGAAATATTCTTGATTGCTAAAACAAAATGGATGCGGGAAATATAAGACATGAAACTGCTACAGGAAAATACCAACAAAAGAGAAAAAGCCACCAAAATAGGAGAGTAATACAAGGCAAGAACTAAAACACTACACACAGGAAAACAGCAAAAAACTCCAAATAAGTCAGGGCGTGATGTGACAGGTGGTGACAGTACACCTACTTTGAAACAAGAGTTATATTGATGCATGCTTGGTTATGGTTTAAAGTCATATCCAACAATTGCGACAATGACATTTAACTGTCAACTGAGTTAATGATTTCTGCTGGTGGTGTGCCTCTGGATTTTTTCAACGCAAAAAATGTGTCTTGGCTCAAAAAAGGTTGAAAAACACTGAGCATTACCGGAACTTCTTTCCTGGGCGTATTGATTTCAGTGCTCATTGATTAATTGATTGGAACTTTTATTGGTAGATTGCACAGTGAAGTACATATTCCGTACAATTGACCACTAAATGGTAATACCCGAATAAGTTTTTCAACTTGTTTAAGTCGGGGTTCACGTTAATCAATTCATAGCAACCCATTTCCTACTTCCGTCAACAAATGTGTGTCTTTGTTAGTCATGGTAGATACACGACAAAGACAACTATTTTCAAACAATGAGGATTCACAACTTTATCTTTTTGAACCTAAATATATGGAGGATGAACTACTGCTCATCGAGCACAAGGAGAAGCTGAAACGTTAGAGCAGACGCCAGGGAGAGTCAGGACCGGCATGACTTGGTGGTCAAATGTAGAGCAGACGAATGTCCATCGAGTGAGTCACTATAATATTGATCATGATACATGCAGCTTGTTATTACAACCACTGTACATACGCTGTCGAGCTGGCTGTGTGCTTGTTTGTCTAATCTTGAACGGGTTTGTGCAATGACAATAAAGACCTACCTACCTACCTACCTACCTACCTACAAACAAAACATGAAATGTGGCCTAATACTTTACAGATAATGTAATATGATTGTTCATTTTTTTCAGTCTGTACAGATTAGTGTTCTATCGCATTGTGTTGTGCATTGGAAGCTCAAAATCAATTCAGCTGATGATGCAAAAGCTAGCAAAAGCTAGCAAAAGCTAACAGAGTATCTCTGTGAGCAAGGCGATGTGAAAAACAGTACCTCAGTGTTCGCTCTTACAATAATAATGCCACTACAGCTTGGTATATATACAGGTTACAGAACAAATAAGTATTGTATAATCTAGACCAGGGGTGTCAAACGTACGGCCGTGAACAGGTTTTATGAGTTTGCTAAGTATAAAAAAATAACCTGAAATTTTTGAATGAAAGAAACAGCTGTTCTAAATGTGTCCACTGGATGTTGCAATAGCAATTATTTGTGTCTTTGCATATGTACAAAATAAATCACATGATGTTAAGTACATCAGTCAGGGAAAATGAGCAAACTACACAAATAACATACTGTAATTTGATTTTGATATCATTGTTTGTCTTGATATACTGAAAATTAATGAGTAATTGAGTAATGAGTTGACTGATAAACACATTCTCACATAATTTATTCAGAAAATATAAATAACGACAAATAAAGTATATATACTATTCACCGCAACAGGTAATTGTAAAAAAAAATGTTTTAAAAAGGTTTAAGATTTGTACAATTTCAGAATGTTCTATTTTTAAACAAAGAAAAAAATCTGGAGTTGTCTTCATTTTTGTCACAAATTGTTGGTGACGAACCCCAAGATGCAGAGAAGGCAGGCTTTGTGCGGGAAAACATAATTTACTGTCCAAAATAAATGTAAAACCCAAACCAGGAACTAGGAATAGCCAAACTGAAAACAGGAACCAGCAAACAGAAAAACTGGAAACAGCAAACGGCTAACAATATCTAGCTAACAGGAAAACACGAAACAAAAGAGCTAGGAGACAGCAAACTGTAAATAGCTATTAGGAACTATCAAACAGGAACAGCTTACCGCAAACAACGACAAGTAGTAGACAATGACATCGACAACTATTAGCGACAACGACAATACTCCAGCCCACACTGGATGGCAAGGCAGGTTTAAATAGCAGCTGGCTGATTGACACCAGGTGTGGCCAGGTGCCAATCAGCCACAGCTGAGGGAAAACAGCACTCAGGGAGAAAAGCAAGAAATAAAGACAGAGGAAAAACCAAACCATAACTAAACTGTCAGTGACAAACCTGACTACTTTTAAGTTATCGTGCCGCAATTTTACCTGTCCGGCCCACTTTGGAGTAGATTTTTCTACATGTGTGCCCCCGATCTAAAATTAGTTAGACACCCCTTATCTGCAATGAGCTGATTATTACACTGTAAAAAAAAAAAGCACAATTAACGGTAAAATACCAGCAGCTGTGGTTGCCAGGGATACTCCGTAAAAATACAGTCACTATGTATAGGACATTTTTCATTTTACAGTTGATAACTGTATTTGCTTATGGTAAAAAACAACTGACATATTGTTAACCTGTTTACAAAAAACCTGTAGAATTTACGGTAAAATACTGGCAGCTGTTTTTGCAAGGAATTTTTAGTGTTGCCAATCAGCCTATCCCCAGGTATGATCAAAATAGTATTAATGTCACAGAGATTCCCAGAGCCATTATTGAGAGATAACGAAGCCAGTCAGGTGATTGCGTGACGTCGCGAGAGGAACCACAGATCCCCTCCCCATCAACAACAACTAATCAAGCAGACTTTGTGAGAGCCAACGATTATTTTTGAAAAAAGTATGATCTAGAACCTTATATTTTTGAGCCTGAACACAAAGAGGATGAGCCATAAGTTTTAGAAGCCGACTGCTACCCGGTATATGCAGCTTTATTGAAACACCGCAGCATTGCTAGGTGGTAAACATACAAACTAACCATTTTTAACCATATTAAAACAAACACTTACTGTAATATTTCCGCTCTTGCTCAGATGTCGACCGACGGCACGCTCATATAATCCCGTTTAGATGAAGATTCAATCGCATTTCTCACAAAGGGTTAAAAAAAAGTTCCTGCAGTAAGGGTCTTTTGTGGTCTTTTTTGCCATCTAGGGGGGACAGGAAAGTCGACCAGCCTGTCGGTCCATGGCCACATGTGTCTACTAGCAGGTGAGAGATGCATGAATTATAAACTAGAATTTACTTTCAGCAAGTTTGAAACAAAGTAGAAGCAGCCGTCAGCTCAGTGTGTCAACAACAGCAGTGTAAACTGGCATTAGCTCACTGCTATAAATGCGCCGCTCAGATAGTCCGTCTGCATTGGCGCTTATAATAACAATGTCACTCATATTTGGTCGATTTTCAGGTCATGACATGTGAATGGAGAATAGTTAGCGCTTTCTGGAAGTTTTTAGAGAGCGCAACAGAGGACCCTCGATCTGTTGACTCAATTGTTAGCTATTTGTTTACGATTTCGAAAGCATAAAAAAAGCCAAGCATATGTGTTCTTGTCTTACATAAGGATTGCAAATGATAAACACCACATGTCTTTCCAATTTTGACTTATTACCAGTATGACTGATCTGATAAAATGGTCAGAGTGCAGAAGCGTTACTACCGTGATGTCAATCTCCGAAAATAGCCGAAGGTATTCAGAGCGGAATATTCAAAACGGCTGACTGAATTTGTAGCATTTTGTGATGTTTAAATGGTATTCTTACATAGTTTGCGGATTGTAAATACAATTGGATATGGTTCAATGGATACAATGAAACACATAAAAACAATATAAAGTCAACTTGTTTTTCCACTCAACTGGTACTTTGGTACTAATGTTTTCTAAACGTTAACATTCTTTCAATGTTATGTGTTAGCGGGGTTAGCATGTACATATACGAAGGAGGGTGGAGGGGAGGACAAGCTATGCTCGTCCCAACGCCAAGCTAGCTTGAATGTGAAGCAGTAAAACAAGAAAAGAATAAATGCCTTGTACACTTCAACAGAAGGCCAATAGGAACCATGTTACAGCATTGATTGATTGATTGATTGATTGATTGAGACTTTTATTAGTAGGTTGCACAGTGAAGTACATATTCCGTACAATTGACCACTAAATGGTAACACCCGAATACGTTTTTCAACTTGTTTAAGTCGGGTCCACTTAAATTGATTCATGATACAGATATATACTATCATATATACTATCATCATAATACAGTCATCACACAAGATAATCACATTGAATTATTTACATTATTTACAATCAGGGGTGTGGAGGGGGGGGGGGGTAGGATATGGACATCAAGTAGTGGACATATAGAGAGAGAGAGAGAGAGAGAGAGAGAGAGAGAGAGAGAGAGAGAGAGAGAGAGAGAGAGAGAGAGAGAGAGAGAGAGAGAGAGAGAGAGAGAGAGAGAGAGAGATCAGAAGGCATAAGAAAAAGTATCTGCATTTGATTATTAGCAATCCGTGGAGGGTGTTAGTTTAGGGTTGTAGCTGCCTGGAGGTGAACTTTTATTGCGGTTTTGAAGGAGGATAGAGATGCCCTTTCTTTTATACCTGTTGGGAGCGCATTCCACATTGATGTAGCATAGAAAGAGAATGAGTTAAGACCTTTGTTAGTTCGGAATCTGGGTTTAACGTGGTTAGTGGAGCTCCCCCTGGTGTTGTGGTTATGGCGGTCATTTACGTTAAGGAAGTAGTTTGACATGTACTTCGGTATCAGGGAGGTGTAGCGGATTTTATAGACTAGGCTCAGTGCAAGTTGTTTAACTCTGTCCTCCACCTTGAGCCAGCCCACTTTAGAGAAGTGGGTAGGAGTGAGGTGGGATCTGGGGTGGAGGTCTAGAAGTAACCTGACTAGCTTGTTCTGAGATGTTTGGAGTTTAGATTTGAGGGTTTTGGAGGTGCTGGGGTACCAGGAGGTGCAAGCGTAATCGAAAAAGGGTTGAACGAGAGTTCCCGCCAGAATCCTCAAGGTGCTTTTGTTGACCAGAGAGGAGATTCTGTAGAGAAATCTCGCTCGTTGGTTAACCTTTTTGATTACCTTGGTTGCCATTTTATCACAGGAAAGGTTAGCCTCTAGAATGGAACCTAGGTAGGGGACCTCATCTTTCCTGGTCATAACAATGTCACCCACTTTTATGGTGAAGTCATTGACTTTCTTAAGGTTGATGTGGGACCCAAACAGGATGGATTCTGTTTTACCCAAGTGTATGGATAGCTTGTTGTTAGCAGAGAGTAAACAGCTAAAAAGTGGAAATTATCAAGTAGATGAATACATTCTAAGAGACAGTAATATCCGCATAGTACGGTAACACGTCTGTCAGCCATAAATGGTGTAGCGGCTGGCTATAGTTTCTAGCTGATGGCTTTGACTGGGAGGTGGGACTTCTGGGAGAAGGATGGGAAGTGACGTTTGTGGTGGGAGTGAAAGGTTGTTCGTGTTGCCGAGGTTATAGCGAGACACTGAGACTGAGCTTGTTGTAGTGGAGCGCTGCATTTTGTGAGCCTCCATTCATTGGTATGTATAGATAAAATGATTTAATGATACTGTATGATGAAGCAGATAGACGAAACACGTCTTTAAGCTGCAAGTTTATGGCAACTGAGGTCAAAGTGTCTAATATTCCAAGGTTTTAGAAGTTACAACTAAATCAAGTAGGGAGTTTTATTTATTTGTTCACTTACTATAATTCTCACGTATCTAGTCTTCCATATATCCGTATACATCTATGCTGTGCGCACTAACCCAAAAACCAGAAATGACACAATACTTCATACGTCAGTAGCCAAAGGATGAGTCTTGTAGATAATATATTAGAATTATCAATAATTAAATGTAATACTTTTATAATATATGATAATAACAATGATAACGTTATAAAATATATTAATTATATGCAATGTAATAATTATAGATGTATAAATAATTGATTTATAATCTAATTGTAGCTCCTGAATAGTAATCTTAATCGAATTTTGAGTCTGTCAGTCTGTACCATATTGAAGCAGAATTTATCCAATACGAGCCAAGAATGTTAAAATACTGTCTAAATGGCTGACATTTATCCATGAAAATTTTAAAAAGCTGCTGATGCTGTTTGACGGAGAAGCAGCTTAAAGGAGATGTAGTAGAAGTCCACTCTCTGAGGTAAATGTTTTTCATTCACTATTTCTTATCTAAACTTTGTTTTGTCTTTTAAAAGGTTTGTTATATATTAAACTTGTGATGTTTTGGGGGATAAAGCACCCACTAAATTGATTTCAATTAATTTCAATGGGACACATTGATTTGAGATGCAAGTGTTTTGAGTTGAGAGCTTCCTCACAAAACTAAATAAATAAGCATGTTAGGTGACGTACTACTGTACAAACTAAAACATGTTTTAAATATGGAGAACCTACATGGCAAATCACAAATGACTGGTTTGCAACAAGGCAACATGGTTTAACAAATATCTCAGCAACGCCTCTGTGGTTGGAATTTAAATTGTTGGCACTTATGGAGCTCCCAAATACACAAAAACATTGCCAACAGGCAAGAAAAGTTGATTTGACGTAATATGACCTCTTGTAATGAAGACAGTTGTACTCATGTGTATTAATACCACAACAAGACTGTCACTAAAGCATTGATTACACAATGATACACGGGCAAACAGACCGGATTGTTGGGAGCAAGGTTTGGCTGTACAAACCCAGGCAGTTTGGGCAAAAAAAAATTTGACAACCATGTCTTACCAAAATGGGGCATACTTTCCCAGGTACCATTTAATTCATTAGTAAAAAAGGTAGAAGACATGGGTATCACAAAAGCTAGGCGAACACCCCTACAGTAAATAATGCAATGTAAACAGTTTAAACCAAGTGTGTATCTACAGTATGTTCATCCGCTATGTAAACGTTTAACAGTGTTCTTATAAGTGCTGCATCTATGATCTGCTTACGTTCTCATAAGTAAAAAGGTCATGCCCTACTGTTTGACATTAAGGCTCAACAATTACTGTACGGTATTTCCTTTTTGTATTGGGTACCGAGTGAGCTCTTCCACCGAGTGTGTATCATTGGGTCTGGCTGCAGGGTAACAGCAGGTCCCACTAATGATACTGCATGTGTTTGTGTGGTGAATGTTCTCAGGGGAAGTTATGGAGAGTTAGGTGAAGACACAGCCAGAAGGTGTCCCACTGGGAGCAGTTACCAAGGTGGAGCGTCACCTGTTCATGTCTTCCTACGTGTGAAGGACTACCCACACCAAACAATAGCTCTTTACAGTAAAATTGACATTGACCTTCTCTAATTATACACACTAAACATGTACTTTTTCATCTGTTTTTGCTGTTGGTTTGCCACATCATTTTTCAAGAACCCTTCAAAAGGTACAAACTTTCTAAGGCATTTTCCATTATTGCCATAGAAGAAAACATTCGTCAAAGAAAATGCATCAAACTTTCTAAGGCATTTTCCATTATTGCCATGGAAGAAAACACCCATCAAAGAAAATGCATCTTTCAAAACACCAAAAATACTATTTTAGTTGGTACATCTTCTCAATCTCCTATGTCATCAATATGGAGAGATGCTGCAGCTGATGCAAGCACAGTTCTTTCTAGATGTACTGTATAGATCAGGGGTGGGCAATTAATTTTTATCGGGGGCCGCATGAGAAACCCGAGCACTGCTGGAGAGCCACGTCGACAATATTTCAATTACATTTTGCTCAATATTATTTTTTATATATACCGTAAGGTAAATAATAATAATAATAAATAATAATAATAATACTTTCATTTAACCTAACTTAACTTTATACCAAAAGCTCTGCTTTGGAAATCATTTGTACCCCTTTCAGAGATCACATTTAGTTCCCCTTAAACATCCTCATGTTGCACAATGAAATGTAAGCATCGGATGAAGTGTGCATTCCTGTAACTTTCTCTAGTAACAGCATTCCATCATTAATATGAATAAATTAACATTAATAATAAATGACAGTAAAATAAGCACACGTATGACTGAGGAGTCATACTGTAACTTTGTGTGGTGTTTGAGTTGTCCGACTTTTTGTGTGGCCATAAACGCACCAGTGGTTTTAGTGGTACGCGTGTTGGTGACAGATGACAAGTTGGTTTTGGCCTGGTTTGTACGGCAGAAAATGACTAGTTTTTCGAGATAGAAGTTTTTTACTCATGTTTTTGGTGTGGTTATGGCCGAATATAAACAGTTTTGCTCAATAAAGTGATCGAGATAATTCCTGGCTTCGAAGCATCTCGATAAGACGTTACAATAATTGAACGGTGTTCAATTGAACGGTGTTGACGAACACCGTTAGGGCCGCTTGTTGTCACTGTCACTCAAAGTTGCATTGCAAAATTACACAGAATAAATGTGTTTATTTTGTTTAGAATTCAGATGGGATTTGATTTGGTGCGCAGCATATATTTGCTGTGCGCAGAGGACGCTTGAGCAGTGCGCAATTGCGCAGGCGCGCACCTTAGAGGGAACGTTGCTTGGCAGTCTATGTCTTGTTGAAAACACGGCATTCGTCATCAACTTTTCTCTTTTTAGCGTCTCGGGTGTAAACCAGGCATCACTTGTCGCTGTGCACCTTCACTCACAGGTTACACACGGACATATTAAAAGTTAAAAAATGTATGCCCATAAATAACACTTTTCAAAATAAAAGCAGCACAGTTGTATTGTGCGCACGACATAGATGTTTTTTCAACTTTATTTTGTAATTTGTGATTGCAGCTGTTCATTCACTCACAATCACGCACGCGCATACGTCCACACGGAAGTAATACAAATAACGCTTTTCAAAACAAAAGCAGTACCGTTGTATTGTACACTCGACATAGATACTTTTTAAAATGTATTTTGTAATTTATGATTGGCCTCACGCGGGCCGGACAGGGACGCACAAGGGGCCGGATGTGGCCCACGGGCCGCAGAATGCCCAGGTCTGGTGTAGATCGTGGGGTCAGCAACCCGCGGCTCTTTAGTGCTTCCCTAGTGGCTCCCTGGAACATTTTTAAAAAAGGGTTGAAAATGGGAAAAAATGGGGGGAAAATATTGTTGTTTTAGTAGGTTTTTTGTTTGAAGACAAACATGACAAAAAACTTCCCAATTGTTAAAAAGCCCACTGTTTAATATGTTTGTGTGTATGCTTCACTGATGAGAGTATTTGGTGAACATCGTTTTGTCGTAATAATTTCGGCGGTTTTTGAACTCACAATAGTGTGGACTGTGACGCAACAGTTTGTGTACGTGTAAAATCTTCCACTCCTTTGTCTCATTTTGTCCACCAAACATTTTATGCTGTGCATGAATGCACAAAGGTGCGCTTTGTTGATGTTATTGACTTGTTGGAGTGCTAATCAGGCATATTTAGTCAGTGCATGACTGCAAGCTAATCAATGCTAACATGCTATTTAGGCTAGTTGTATGTACATAATGCATAATTATGCCTCATTTGTAGGTATATTTGAGCTCATTTAATATCCTTTATTTTTATCCTCTTTGTATATAATTTAGTTTTGCATGTTTCATGACACATTATCTGTATGTAATATTGGCTGCGTTTCAGATAGTTGTTAGTGTGCCATGTTGTTCCAGACCACAGAAAACATTACCTAGCTTGCCAAAGATTGCAATAAATCTATTAAAAGAAGACAGCCTGCCGTTTCCTTTAACTTGGACACACACATCTATACCTTTGGCCATTAAAAGCCAGTAATTTCCAGGAGTTATCTCACCTTCTGAGTAGCCTCTGATGTACTAATGTTTTCCAATGTTGTAAAAATGTGTAGAATATTAAATTTCAACATTTCTGTCAACGAAGATTTGCTTGAACCTGCGACACAATCATTTTGATAGTAGGCTATTATAGCTAATAGACACTTACGTCATGTGTTGCCTTCATTATAAGACTTATATACGGCTTTTTCATTTTTTGCGGCTCCAGACAGATTCGTTTTTTGTAATTTTGGTCCAATATGGCTCTTTCAACATTTTGGGTTGCCGACCCCTTGTATAGACAGACTCCAGGCAACAAGTAAGATATTGTCAGTATTGTACATACGTAACAATCCCACATTTTCCTCTCTAGCATATAAAACCATCATACTTCTTTTTACGATCTCATGGCGATGATTCACTTCTGTGCAGTATATGAACACAGCAATTAAGTCAAATTTATAGCCAACATAAATCCACCGTCTACGGCCATGATGATGATCAGTGGGAAAATATACGTCTGACCTATGCTGCGAGGTGAACAGAAAGATAGAGAGATGTTTAACACAAAACCACTGAAGGAAAAAATAACTCTAAATCACACTTATTCTTACTGGACTGCATGGTGTAGCTGTTTAATTGCAAAAATATATCCATCAAGTGATTGATACATCCATTGTCTGTGCCTTTAATCCTGTCGGTGTCTCTAGGGGAATGTATTGAAGACAAAACCCATCCAATAGGAGTTAATTGAGTAAATGCATTCCTAATGTAACATTGATGAGCTACAGTACAATGTCAGAAATAAGGGTATTATAAAAGCCCATTTCTTTCCAATGAACTATGTAATCGCTAGAATGAAAAGTCCAACACAATATAAAGATACAATGATTTAATTGTTTGCAGAGAGTGTACTAAATGGCTAAGTAAAGAAGTGTGGAATATTCAAGAACTGATCCACAGCAACTAAGCACCAAAGCGTCCTCTGGGAGACGCAACAACACTTCAAGGGAGGCGTAGCAGCTTGAGAAAAAAATAAGACCAACATCTCAATAACTGTAGATGTTGTGAGACTGTCTAGGCTTACACAGCTTGTCAACATTACATGAATATCGGGAACAGTATGTCTGAAATGGCTGTGGTCCTTCTTCTTAAGGGTTGGACCGTGGGGTCTGTTCTAACAACTAGAGGTGGATCACACTCAAATTATTTTCCAAAACGCTGGAAAGGACTGTACGACCATTACAAGAACTTCATCTAGAAAAGCTGTAATTTGGTTTTCGTAAGGAGCATGGTTTACATTACCAGCAGTAAGTCGAGCCTGTATACCAGGGACTACCACTATTTAGTTATATTGAGTTTTGACGGCATGCTTCTATTTTGACAGCTTTTATACACTTTACGGTACTGGTTAATCGGATCAGGAAATACACTGACCAATTGCATGCGAGTTAAACCAGCCCACATGATACTGCTCAGCCAATCAAATCCTGGACCTTTGAATGAGGAAATGTTCTTTATCTGGACCTATTTGAATTTTAGTTGAAGATCCCTGCTGTACACGGTGAACGTTTGCCTGAACCAAGGTTGCCCTTTGTCACTGGTTCTGTTCATAATTTGCATTGAAATAATTTCTAGGCCTCTGAATCTTGTCTCTGCTATTTGTGCATGTGGTCTTGATGGTCTCATCAAGCTGTTACCGTCATAGTTTACTAGGGTAGTTTGCAGCTGAGTGGGAAGCTTCTGGGATGAGACTCAGGACCTCCAAATCTGAGCTCATGGTTCTCAGCCATAAAAGAATGGATTGCACACCTCGGATTGGGAGTGAGGTCTTGCCCAAGGTAGACTAATTCAAGTATCTCAGGATATTGGTCTTGAGTGAGGGGGAAAGCAAATCAGCACAGCTTGTGCGGTTGTGCTGAACAGAGCACCAAGCAAATAGGCAAAGCTCTCCATTTACTGGTCAATTTCTGTTTCTATGGGTTTGCTTTAGGGCAGTGACCGAAAGATCAAGATAGCGAATACAATTTCCTCCATAGAGTGGCTCGACTCCTCTATGTAAAAATCTGCACCGCAACCACATCATTTCCCCATTGTGGGATAAATCAAGTTTAGCCTATCCTATCCTATCCTAAGAGATAAGGTGAGGAGTTATCCAAGTGGTGGAGTTCAAAGTATAGAGCCGCTACTCCTTTGCATCAATATAAGTCAGTTAAGGTGGCTTGTGCATCTGGTCCAGACTCCTAGACACCTCCCTCGTTAGATGTTTGGAGACCGGGAATTCTATAGCTTCACTACTGAGACTCCTGTCCCTGCAAACCGGACCCGGATAAGGGGGGTAAAAAATAGACAAATGTCTATTTTTCAAACCTGCTAACATCATGTCAAATGCAAAAGAACAGATATTTACTTTCTTTGGTAAAGAAAAAAGTAAACAGAGCGAGCAGAAAACCCAGCAGTAAAATATTCTCTATGGGGAGGCTCACTGTCACACTTTGAAAACCCCTGTTTCGGAGAGAATCATATAGGTCAGCAGGGGCGCCGAAAAGGGGGGGTAAAGGAGACGGATTCTAGGGGCCCATGATGGAGGGGGGCCCAGAGAGGCCCCTAATGATGATGAAATTATAATACAGGGTGCCCTGTAAAGATTCTTTTCATGGGGCCCAAAATCCCTAGCAGCGCCCCTGTAGGTCAGTATACAAGTCAATGATCAGCAGATTTTATTCTTTTGCATGAATCGGGAAGAAATCAAAGTCCACGGCTTGAAACATTGTCTGTGCCTCTCTCCTTAACAAAGGTGCCCCTTGTGAGAGAGCTACACATTAACACACAGGGAACTTCTCAGCTCGGCCACGCACTTTTACAACCAAACACGCCCTTCTGGATTTGTCCGAGTTCTGTCAACATTTACAGTCTCCAGACGGCTGTCTCTTAAGCACACCCTGACCAGCCAATCGAGCGGGTACCTTGAGTTGCGACACAACCACACGTGGGCCTATGGGAGAGCACTAGCCATGGAGACCAGCTGTTACTCGGCTGATGCAAAAGGAAGCGTTGAGGGAGCAGGTAACACTTCATGGGAGTGCAAGTGCACAGGCCAGCCAGGACCGACAACGATGGTTTATGGGCAGCGCATTGCAAATAGCGGCGTGTTTACCAAGCCTAATCTTTGATCATTGAGGAAGAGAGTGCAGTTAAAGAGGCTCTGAATCAACATCCTGGAAGTTAGCCATGCAGGAAAGCTGCAGTTAAAACAGCTCAGGCTCAGCAAACGAACACACGATCTGTCTTTACTGCTTAAGCCAAATGCAATTTAAGGATAATACATAAGCTAATTATCACATTGAACCTTTGCATTGCTACAAGCTACTATGCACCATGCTCATCTCCATAGACTTTTATAAAAAAAATGACCAAGACAGTTTTGACCTACCTTTCAAAGAAATCTCCTAAATCTCTCCCCAGAACAATAGGAAGACATCCTCTATACTTGTCTTTGTAAGTGCACAATATCAATCTAGTGCATGCAGAGAGCAGTGAGAGACTATTTAAATGTAAGCTAGAGGGGCGAAAAAAAACTCAACAAGGCAAAGATGTTGGCAGCTGTGATGTGTGTTGAGAGGAATGCACGGGTGTTATCACTCACAAAGTTATGCAAGAAGACTGGTGGAAACCTTTGCCTGGTA
>NC_084737.1:78815547-78835547 GCF_033978785.1 Entelurus aequoreus
TTATTTCAACAAATTCTGTAGTAGACCAACAAAACACAAGTTGCGGTATTGATATAAGAATGTATATGGTATTGATATAAGAATGTATATGGTATTGATTTAAGAATGTGTATGGTATTGATATAAGAATGTATATGGTATTGATTTAAGAATGTATATGGTATTGATATAAGAATGTATATGGTATTGATATTAGAATGTGTATGGTATTGATATTAGAATGCATATGGTATTGATATTAGAATGTGTATGGTATTGATATTAGAATGTATATGGTATTGATATAAGAATGTATGATATTGATATAAGAATGTATATGATATTGATATAAGAATGTATATGATATTGATATAAAAATGTATATGGTATTGATATAAGAATGTATATGGTATTGATATAAAAAGCCTTAATTAAAAAATGTCACCCATCAGCTGCTCAGAAACTTGCTTTTGTTTATTCATGTATGTCTCACTTGAGACAGCAAAGCCTCCACAGTTTGAAGGCAGTATGGTTTAAAAAAATATATATGCCACAGTACTACTACTACTACTACAAGAAGCCGCCCCAGGCCGCAGAGCTGAATGGGGTAATAGCGATGCAAGGAAGAGCCATATCGGATGAACGCATGAAAGGAGGAGGTCAGCGGTTTGAAAGCTTTTTTGTCTTCAAAAGAGACAGCTGTTGACTGCACAAGGCCTCTCTCCATTCATGTGACTGCACACCACACTAACATACACACAGTCAAATACAGGTGTGTGTATGTGCAAATTGTGTGAACGTATATGTACTTCATAATACATATAGTATACATGTATGTATTAGGGTTGTACGGTACTAGTAAAGTACCGCGGTACTAATAAATCAAAAACGGTACTATACTCCCTTTAGAAAATACTGTCAAGTGACATTGCTGGTTTTTACGAGCAGAGGAGCCATGTTCGGTAACGCAGACGCACGGAGTACTTACAAGCAGACAGTGTGTAGACAGACAAGGGAGAATGGACGCATTTTGGCTTAAAAACTAACAATAAAGGTGAAGCTATAACACTGAAATGCTGCTTTACAAGAGGTGCTTTAAAACATGGCTAGCTAGCTAGCAGCTAACGTCCATCCTGATTTAGCTACTTCACGAATTCTCGCCTCCATGGCGACGAATAAACAAAAAAAGTATCATCCCTGCTGGACGAGAAATAGCTAAACCTGCTTCACTACACACCAGAGGTGGGACCAAGTCATTGCTTTGCAAGTCACAAGTAAGTCTCAAGTCTTTGCCCTCAAGTCTCGAGTCAAGTCCCGAGTCAAGACAGGCAAGTCCCGAGTCAAGTCCAAAGTCAAGACTGGAAAGTCTCAAGTCGAGTCCCAAGTCCTGCATTTTGAGTTTCGAGTCCTTTCAAGTCCTTTTAACCACAGACTAATATTTTTACACAGATTGTGTATGCTTTTAAAACGCTGTATTTATTTATTAAAACAAGTGCATTTGAAATTGCAAGAAAAAAATAGTGCTGACATTGCAATTCATAATAGCACTATTAACAGTAATTTTAATAGTTTAAGCAATTTTAAACATTTAACTCACTCCTTTACAGAATAAACACATTTGCAAAAACAAACATTAACATACTATTGGTTGTATTTTATGAAAATAACATTACCACAGAGTTGAGAAGGAGCAAAGATCTTCAATATTTGTATGTGAAAATCACAAATAAATCTTCTGGGGGAGGATGACGCCCCTACAGGGGTTTGCTTTACAAACTTTCAGCCCCACCTAAAACAAAATTCACCAGCCGCCACTGATTATGATGCATTCTCATTTTAGGCAAAGTATAAGACAATACTTTCTTAACAGTATAATTGTAACCAGGAATAAGTCTTCAAGTAACAATATTCAAATACTAACATTGTTGGGTAAAACAGCATTTGGTTTTATTCTGAATCCAGTGAAACAAATTGGTGGTTTTAGCTGATATGAAGAGTTTCAGGTGTTTATATAAGTTTAAGTATTTGGCAGACGCTTTTATCCAAAGCGACATACATAAAAAATACATACATAACAATCACTGTAAACATGATCATTTAAGGGAAGAATGTAATACAAAATATCAATACAAAGTGTCAAGACAGAATAAACTCTCTGCTGCTGCAGCAACAGAGATACAGTCTATAGGTCCCTAAGATATATAGATATCTAATGTATTCATACATTGTTTATGTAGGATATACGCATGTATATATAACCTAATCATATTGTTTCTTCAATTTAAAAATAGTTTACCGTTTTTTCCCCCTTCTCTGGGATTATATTCCCAGTTTTGATCTCGGACGTCTGGTCACTTATAGCGTATAAGAATATTCTATTACTGTTAAGCAAACTATGAATAATAAAACCTGTGTCCGTTATCATAGCTACACGTATGACAAAAAAGCGCGTGAAAATCAGTGGTATTCAGTAAGGTAAAATGAATTAAATGCGCTGACAGTTCATTGCTCCTGACAAATGAATTGCACTGAGTGGGGCGGATCACCACTCCAAGATGGCGGCCCCGCGTCTCGTCTGCGCCAGTAGGCAGTAGCGCTCGATGCTGCGTACCCTTAAAACATGTCTATGGTTATAACGTTAGCAGTGAGTTTACAGCCTCACTGATTTAACTACACAGCAAATAAAAGTCATGTTACTTAGCCAATAAACGTTATCTTACATTCAAAACTTACCCTTCTTTGGGCAACTTCAAATGTCGAACGAAGTTGGAAGTTGTTGCGTCTCCGTGTGTAATATTCGAACTGCGTGATTTGCATACGCAATTCGTTTTTTGTTGACCAAGTCGTAGTTTTTATACCCGAACGAAACCAACTTTGGCATAATTGTTTCTCACTGCCGCATTGTTTGACAACTCATGTTCGGTGGTTGTCCTGCAATTTGATTGGATGAGAGCTGTGTGATGAAAACAACGTATAACTAATTTGATTGGCTGTTGTACTGACAGCACACCAGCTGACAGGCAGCACACACGCTGATAGACAGACACGTACAAAATGAAAGATACGGAGCGCTCCCAAATAACTTTTTAAGCTTTGGGATTTGGGGAAAGTAGCAAGTCATGTCAAGTCAAAAGGCTCAAGTCCAAGTGAAGTCACAAGTCATTGATGTTAAAGTCTAAGTCGAGTTGCAAGTCTCTTTACATTTTGTCAAGTCGAGTCTAAAGTCATCAAATTCATGACTCGAGTCTGACTCGAGTCCAAGTCATGTGACTCGAGTCCACACCTCTGCTACACACCATAGGATACAATAGCTCACCGTTAACAAGCTGGCACTCCTGAATGTAAACAAACGCCATGGGTGGATATACACCTGACATCCACTGTAATGATACCAAGAATAAGAGCGTATCCAGCCGATACTACAATGATTACATCTATATTTTTTATTGTCACAAAATCTTTTTTACATTTAAAAAAATTCATATTATGTTTATGAACTCAGGAAATACGTCACTGGACACATGACAACTTTAATTATAACCAATGTATGACTCTGTAACTACTTGGTATCAGATCGATACCCAAATTTGTGGTATCATCCAAAACTAATGTAAAGTATCCAAACAACAGAAAAATATGTGTTTATTACATTTTAACAGAAGTGTAGATAGAAGATATTAAAACAGAAAATAACCAAATATTAATAGTAAATGAACAAAAAGATTAAAAACCCCTTTTTTACAGCTTATCCTTCATAATTTTGACAAAATAGAATGGAAAATGACACAATATGTTACTGCATACGTCAACACCCAAATTAGGAGCCATTGTTTGCTTATTTACTACTAAAAGACAAGTTGTCCAGTATGTTCGCTATTTTATTTAACGCCAAAATTGTTCTTCGATTGCAGAAACAGATGTTTAATGTACCGTAATATTTTTTGTTAAAATAAAGCCAATTATGCCATTTTTTGTTGTCCCCTTTATTTAGAAAAATATCAAAATACATTTTGGTACCGGTACCAAAATACTGGTATCGGGACAACCCTAAAATATACATATTTATATATATATATACAGTACAGGCCAAAAGTTTGGACACACCTTCTCATTCAATGCGTTTTCTTTATTTTCATGACTATTGTAGATTGTCACTGAAGGCATCAAAACTATGAATGAACACATGTGGAGTTATGTACTTAACAAAAAAGGGTGAAATAACTGAAAACATGTTTTATATTCTAGTTACTTCAAAATAGCCACTCTTAGCTCCAATTACTGCTTTGTACACTCTTGGCATTCTCTTGATGAGCTTCAAGAGGTAGTCACCTGAAGTGGTTTTCACTTCACAGGTGTGCTTGAAGCTCATCAAGAGAATGCCAAGAGTGTGCAAAGCAGTAATCAGAGCAAAGAATGGCAAGTTTGAAGAAACTAAAATATAAAACATAATTTCAGATATTTCACCCTTTTTTGTTAAGTACATAACTCCACATGTGTTCATTCATAGTTTTGATGCCTTCAGTGACAATCTACAATGTAAATAGTCATGAAAATAAAGAAAACACATTGAATGAGAAGGTGTGTCCAAACTTTTGGCCTGTACTGTAGGGTCCGCCCTGTACCCTGTCATATATATATATATAAATATATATTATATATATATATATATATATATATATATATATATATATATATATATATATATATATATATATATATATATATATATATATATATATATATATATATATATATATATATATATATATGTATGTATGTATGTATGTATGTATGTATGTATGTATGTATGTATGTATGTATGTATGTATATATATATATATATATATATATATATATATATATATATATATATATATATATATATATATATATATATATATATATATATATATATATATGTGTTTGTATATGTAGATACGTGTGTACATATACCTATATACTAAGTAAAATTTGTATTGTTAGCAACTGCAAGGACAATTGCAGGCCCTTTAGTCTGCTGACAGTAAACTCTTTCACCTTAGCCCGAGGTACCGCACTTTGTCCCACCTGAGTCATCACTGCAACGCATATTCAGTTGCTATTTGCATGAGAGGCAAATGAAAGTGCCTCTGCAAGGGGCGTTTGTGTCCACAAGCTTCAAACACAAAGTCTCTCCGGACCTTGTTCTGACCACTATTTGTTTCTAGTGTTATTCTGTAGATTTGGAAATATTTTATAAAAGACGGGTAAACGATATGTTTTTAAGCACCTATGCGAAAAGAGGGAAGGTAAAATGTCTGTTGAAGGATCAAACTCCTTTCTCCTAAAGACTGCACTTGTATTTTCCTATGCAAATACCATGTAGTGGCAGCTGCAGGAGACAAAGCCGCTCCATGGTCCATGGTCTTGTCCTCAGCTCTTAGCCTGCGATGCAAAACTGTCCTCAACTGACGATGCAGCCAATAACATGTCTTAAGTGATCCCATCATAGAAACTTAAAGGCCTACTGAAAGCCACTACTACCGACCACGCAGTCTGATAGTTTATATATCAATGATGAAATCTTAACATTGCAACACATGCCAATACGGCCGGGTTAACTTATAAAGTGACATTTTAAAATTCCCGCCACACTTCCGGTTGAAAAACTCCTTTGGATATGATTTATGCGGATGACGTCACAAAATCCACAGAAGTGGTTGTACCCCATCGACCCGATACAAAAACCTCTTGTTTTCTTCGACAAAATTCCACAGTATTCTGGACATCTGTGTTGGTGAATCTTTTGCAATTTGTTTAATGAATAATGGAGGCTGCAAAGAAGAACGTTGTAGGGGGATCGATCGGTGTATTAGCGGCTAAGTACAATACTTACAGCAACACAACAAGGACTACTTACTACGCCTAGCCGATGCTTGCCGCCAAACCCACGGATGAAGTCCTTCGTCGCGCCGTTGATCGCTGGAACGCAGGTGAGCACGGGTGTTGATGGGAAGATGAGGGCTGGCTGGCGTAGGTGGAGCGCTAATGTTTTTATCATAGTTCTGCGAGGTCCGGTTGCTAAGTTGCTAAATTAGCCTTAGCGTCGTTAGAAACAGCATTGTTAAGCCTTACCAGGCTGAGAATTTTTCACCCTGTAGTTACATGTACATGGTTTAATAGTATTGTTGATCTTCTGTCTATCCTTCCAGTCAGGGGTTTATTTTTTTTGTTTCTATCTTCATTTGAGAACGATGCTATCACGTTAGCTCAGTAGCTAAGTGTGTCACCGATGTATTGTCGTGGAGATAAAAGTCACTTTAAATGTCCATTTCGCGTGCTCGACTCTCATTTTCAAGAGGATATAGTATCCGAGGTGGTTTAAAATACAAATCCGTGATCCACAATAGAAAAAGGAGAGAGTGTGGAATCCAATGAGCCAGCTTGTACCTAAGTTACGGTCAGAGTGAAAAAAGATACGTCCATCACTGCCTCGAGTCCTTCACTGTAACGTTCCTCATCTACGAATCTTTCATCCTCGCTCAAATTAATGGGGTAATCGTCGCTTTGTCGCTCCGAATCTCTCGCTCCATTGTAAACAACGGGGAATTGTGAGGAATACTAGCTCCTGTGACGTCACGCTACTTCCGGTACAGGCAAGGCTTTTTTTATCAGCGAGCAAAAGTTGCGAACTTTATCGTCGATTTTCTCTACTAAATCCTTTCAGCAAAAATATGGCAATATCGCGAAATGATCAAGTATGACACATAGAATGGATCTGCTATTCCCGTTTAAATTTTAAAAAATAATTTCAGTAGGCCTTTAATCTCTTAAACATTTTCAATGGCACCCTGTGATTAATCATCATTAATCGCAATTACGCCACTTACTTTCCTGGATCATGTGACAAGAGTGTGATACGACAGAGCACTTAAAGGAGTCGTATTATGATTTTTAATTTACATTTATAACATTTCCTTTGGCCTTTGTCTCCTCCAGGCTAGACCACTGCAACACACTTCTTGCCGGGATCCCCAGCAAGAACATCCAGAAGCTGCAATACATACAGAATAGTGCTGCTAGGATCCTGATGAGAGTGCGGAAATATGACCATATCACACCAATTCTCAAATCCCTTCACTGGCTTCCTGTTCCACTCAGGAATGAATACAAAGTCTCCCTACTAACCCACCAGTGCCTCCATGGAAATGGCCCCCTCTACCTCAAAGAACTACTCACCCCCAAATCCTCCACACGACACCTCCGCTCCGGACAGGCTAACCTCCTCCAACCTCCGAGGACAAAGCTACGAACAATGGGAGACCGGACTTTCTGCTCCGCCGCTCCCAGTCTGTGGAACGCTCTCCCTGACTACCTGAGGGCACCACAGACTGTGGATGCTTTTAAAAAAGGCTTAAAAACCTTTTTCCTTTTTTTTTTTTTTAAAAAGCCTTTCTTTTAGATGTATGCATACTAGTTCTAGTTACTATTCGGCTATTCTAGTTTTTATTTTTATTTTTATTTTTATATCTATTTTTATTTTTATTAATTGTTTTATTTTTTATTTTATTTTTTAATACACTGTAGCACTTGGAGGTTGTTTACTCAATGTAAATTGCTTTTTACAAATAAAATCTATTATTATTATTATTATTACATGATCTGTAATGGTGGTCATCTTTAAGCCACTTTGTGTCTCTATTATTATTATTATTACATGATCTGTAATGGTGGCCATCTTTAAGCCACTTTGTGTCTCTTGAAAACGAGCTGTTTTGATTTTTGAACAACCATTTTTAAAGAGGTCAGGTATGGTCGTATACTAACATATTGCTGTACATTAATACCTCAACTTACGAGCCTAACTGTTTCTGTGACAGAGCTCTTACCTCAAAACACCTGTATCTTAAATCAACGTTCCCCACTGATATGAACTGAAATTAATTTAATTGGTGCTTTACCCCCAAAACAGCACACTTTTAACATGTAACATGCCTTGAAAAAGAAAAGCTAACTTTTACAGAATAAATGATGTATGACAAACAATACAATAAAATCTACTACTAACAACAACAGTAATTTGATGAAGTAATGTAGTAAAATTGTACAACAAACTTGGAGAATAAACTTCTACGAATCTACGGTATCTCCTTCCTGCTGCTTCTCCCATCAAACAAAACATCAGCAGCTTCTCCATATTTTCATGGATAAAGTATCCGCTGTTTGAATATTATTTCAAAATTCTTAGCAAGCAAGATCAGATGTTTTGAGCGGTTCTTACAAGTTGTACTGTGACATTTTGCTTTGCCAATGAATAACTACGTGGTTATAGTGTATATATATTTTCTCATTCTGTTTTGCACTCTTGGACTCAACATGTGCATAGTCATGTACATAGTGTCATGTACATTGTGTATATACCCCCCCGCCCCCCCTCCACCCCATTTTTTGTATACATTGTTTTTCATATCACCTGACATGTATACTGTTGTATGTACATAATTTATCCATTTTTTTAACATAATTTTTTATACACATGTTACAGGTTATATATATTTTATTATTGAATGTATCAAATGTGATGAATATTTAACGGACCACAATGGAAACAAGCCTTTTGGCATTTTGTGCCATCCATTTGCCTTTTTTTAAAGCATTACATGGATTCAATTCTTTAAGATGTCAATAAACTTCTCAATCAATCAAAGCTTGCAACTCAAATTTTTGCTTGCAACTTTAAGCATAACATTTAGCCAAGAGGCAAAACACACTTAAGTTGGGTAACTCTTTAAGTTGATGTACCACTGTAAATTGAACCCAAAAAATTTTTTTGCTGACATGAATGCTGGTTTCAAACACAACTATAAGAAATAATCTGTTCTTAAAGATCCTATTATGATTGGGTCAGATCACCCCAAGAAATACAAATCAACTCATGTTGCCTTTAGTCTAAGGCTAGGGTTAACATACAATGGATTACAAAAATGATCGCACTAATTATGTATGTGTGTATGTATACGCAAATTGATCATGCAATTAATATTGACGGTACATGCCCCTTTTACCTTAACCGTGGATGTTTACCGAAAAAACATGGTCAGTGATGAGGTTAATTTATTGGCAAGTGCAGATATGAGTGAGTAAATGGGAACATTTGCCTCATAATACATCCCAATGGAGCTTCATAACTACATCAAACTGTTACCAAGTTGTGTGCAAATAAATGACGTACATTGAAGTAAAATATTGAAAAAAATGTTAGTGCATGACATTCTAAAAATGCATTTGTGTCAAAATAATGGGGTCTTTTTGAAAGTTAAATCCAAAACATGCAAGCAAGCAACCCAGCAGGCACAATACATTGAACAACATTGACTATGTTGTATCAATATATATATATTATAACATATGTCCTTTAAAACAGACTTCTAAAAATAGTTTTTTCCAAAATAGTTGTATTTGGAAATTTAGGCAACTTTGATGTCTAATGTTGGATCCATCTCGTTGGTAGGGAAATGACCAAATTTCAATAGTCTTTAAAAAATAAAGACATTCTGAAAATATTACAATAAAAATATAGAAAAAAATACCGGCAGCGGTAAAGTTTAGATCAATGAAAGAAAGAAGAAAGTGAATGAATGTTTATGACTGAATACATTTACATATGCATAAACATGTTTTATATATTTTTTAATGAATTAAGTAACATTTATGACAACCTTTTTCCCAAAAAAATATAGAATGTGAGATGTAACAGGATAATGCATACATTTATCATTTGATTTCAAAACGCTTGCAAAAAAGCGTAAATTTACTGTGGGACCCCTTTTTTTGATATTGATGGGGTCCCTGGGACCCCATTTTGAAAATTCCGAGCACCAACAATGATGAGTATTGGTGCGTGCAAAACAGCAGCAGGCGGCTGTGGCCTGCGGGCAGATTATAATACTACCGTATTTTTCGGCATATAAATCGCTTCAGAGTATAAGTCGCACTGGCCGAAAATGCATAATAAAGAAGGGAAAAAACATATATAAGTCGCATTGGAGTATAAGTCGCATTTTTTGGGGAAATGTATTTGATAAAACCCAACACCAAGAATAGACATTTGAAAGGCAATTTAAAATAAATAAAGAATAGTGAACAACAGGCTGAATAAGTGTACGTTATATGAGGCATAAATAACCAACTGACAACGTGCCTGACAACGTGCCTGGTATGTTAACGTAACATATTATGGTAAGAGTCATTCAAATAACTATAACATATAGAACATGCTATACCAGGGGTAGGGAACCTATGGCTCTAGAGCCAGATGTGGCTCTTTTGATGACTGCATCCGGCTCTCAGATAAATCTTAGCTGACATTACTTAACAGGATAAGTACTGAATAATTCCGCTGGTAATCACAGTGTTAAAAATAACGTTCAAAATATAAAACATTCTCATGCATTTTAATCCATCCATCCGTTTTCTACCGCTCCTGTTCAAGAAGTTGCATTAAAGGTAAGAAGTATTTTATTTATTATTGGTTAGCTTCAGAATAACAATGTTATTTAAAAAAAATGAGAGACTTATTACACTCTAAAAATGTTGGTCTTACTTAAAAATGCACGCATTTAGTTGTATTCAGTGTTAAAAAAAATATTATATGGCTCTCACGTAAATACATTTTAAAATATTTGGCTTTCATGGCTCTCTCAGCCAAAAAGGTTCCCGACCCCTGTGCTATACGTTTACCAAACCATCTGTCACTCCTAATCGCTAAATCCCATGAAATCTTATACGTCTAGTCTCTTACGTGAATGAGATAAATAATATTATTTGATATTTTACGGTAATGTGTTAATAATTTCACACATAAGTCGCTCCTGAGTATAAGTCGCACCCCCGGCCAAACTATGAAAAAAACTGCGACTTATAGTCCGAAAAATACGGTATGTCCTTTAAAACAGACTTCTAAAAAATTGTTTTTTTCAAAATAGTTATATATGTAAATCAAAGCATCTTTGATGTCTAATGTTGGATCCTTGTCGTTGGTTGGGAAATGACCAAATTTCAATGGTCTTTAAAAAATAAAGACATTCTGAAAATATTACAATAAAAATATAGAAAAAAATACCGGCAGCGGTAAAGTTTAGATCCATGAAGGAAAGAAGAAAGTGAATGAATGTTTATGACTGAATAAATAATAATAATACATATGCATAAACATGTTTTATATATTTTTTAATGCATTTATGACAACCTTTTTCCAAAACACAATATAGAATGTGAGATATAACAGGATAATGCATACATTTATCATTTGATTTCAAAACGCTTGCAAAAAAGCGTAAATTTACTGTAGGACCCCTTTTGATTTTTTTTTTGTCCTGTCCAGCTTCTCAGGCAAATCATATACCGTATTTTTCGGAGTATAAATCGCTCCGGAGTATAAGTCGCACTGGCCGAAAATGCATAATAAAGGGAAAAAACACATATAAGTCGCACTGGAGTATAAGTCGCATTTTTTGGGGAAATTTATTTGACAAAACCCAACACCAAGAATAGACATTTGAAAGGCAATTTAAAATAAATAAAGAATAGTGAACAACAGGCTGAATAAGTGTACGTTATATGAGGCATAAATAACCGACTGAGAACGTGCCTGGTATGTTAACGTAACATATTATGGTAAGAGTCATTCAAATAACTATAACATATAGAACATGCTATATGTTTACCAAACAATCTGTCACTCCTAATCGCTAAATCCCATGAAATCTTATACGTCTAGTCTCTTACGTGAATGAGCTAAATAATATTATTTGATATTTTACGGTAATGTGTTAATAATTTAACACATAAGTCGCTCCTGAGTATAAGTCGCACCCCCGGCCAAACTATGAAAAAAACTGCGACTTATAGTCCGAAAAATACGGTAAGTAACATTTATGACAACCTTTTCCCAAAACACAATATAGAATGTGAGATACAACAGGATAATGCATACATTTATCATTTGATTTCAAAACGCTTGCAAAAAGCGTAAATTTACTGTGGGACCCCTTTTTTTGATATTGATGGGGCATTTTGAAAATTCCGAGCACCAACAATGTTGGAGTATTGGTGCGTGCAAAACAGCAGCAGGCGGCTGTGGCCTGCGGGCAGATTATAATACTAATCAAATATCATCCCGGGGGCCATAGATAATTCATCCACGGGCCAGGTCTTGACTTTGACACATAGGTACTATAGCTTATTTTTAAAATGAACAAAAACTTCAATTAACCTCTTAAAGACTGGGGTGTTGCCATCTTTAAGATATGCCTGCATTTATTTGAATGTGTTAATCGGGTGTGATTAATCACATGACTTAACTTTGACATTCTGCCAGAAGGTGTTTTATTATAGGTCAGATTGTGCCGTTGTTCAGTGCAAAAGATGGTGAGAACCACTTTATTAGATTCTTGTTAATAACAGCCCTTCAACATGTCATCGAGCCTTAATTAACTAGCGTCGGATGTAGTTGACCCATCTGTTCTACAGAGTCCCTGTGCATATGGGCTGTATTCTCCTATAGGAACCCTAATGAGCACCTTTTTAACAAATCCCTAGCAACAACAGCAGGTGGACGACAATGAGAGCAGGTTGGAGATGGGCTGGGTGCAATTTGAGGTTTGGGGAGCTAAGTAGGGGTGGGGTTCTCCTTCAGGGAGTCAAAATAAGACCCTGGCTCGCTTGTCAAAATGAAGACGTTTTTTGAATAAACAAATCTAATACAAGGATGCAGATGGACAAGCGACAAGAAAAAATAAGAGCGTGCTGGCATACACGTGCAGTACGTTACTCACCCAGAGAGTTGAGTCATGGTTGGCTGATATTGCATCACTGGGAATCCCATCATAGCAACCTACTGCCTGGGAGGATGCATGGAGACTAGATGGGAGGAAAACAAGATTGCATTTTAGATCCAAGCAGCCTCATCACTATACACCAATGTCAACATATTTACTGTAAATTATATACAAACCCCGTTTCCATATGAGTTGGGAAATTGTGTTAGATGTAAATATAAACGGAATACAATGATTTGCAAATCCTTTTCAAGCCATATTCAATTGAATGCACTACAAAGACAAGATATTTGATGTTCAAACTCATAAACTTTATTTTTTTTTTGCAAATAATAATTAACTTAGAATTTCATGGCTGCAACACGTGCCAAAGTAGTTGGGAAAGGGCATGTTCACCACTGTGTTACATGGCCTTTCCTTTTAACAACACTCAGTAAAGGTTTGGGAACTGAGGAGACACATTTTTGAAGCTTCTCAGGTGGAATTCTTTCCCATTCTTGCTTGATGTACAGCTTAAGTTGTTCAACAGTCCGGGGGTCTCCCTTCTGCTATTTTAGGCTTCATAATGCGCCACACATTTTCAATGGGAGACAGGTCTGGACTACAGGCAGGCCAGTCTAGTACCCGCACTCTTTTACTATGAAGCCACGTTGATGTAACACGTGGCTTGGCATTGTCTTGCTGAAATAAGCAGGGGCGTCCATGGTAACGTTGCTTGGATGGCAACTTATGTTGCTCCAAAACCTGTATGTACCTTTCAGCATTAATGGCGCCTTCACAGATGTGTAAGTTACCCATGTCTTGGGCACTAATACACCCCCATACCATCACAGATGCTGGCTTTTCAACTTTGCGCCTAGAACAATCCGGATGGTTCTTTTCCTCTTTGGTCCGGAGGACACGACGTCCACAGTTTCCAAAAACAATTTGAAATGTGGACTCGTCAGACCACAGAACACTTTTCCACTTTGTATCAGTCCATCTTCGATGAGCTCAGGCCCAGCGAAGCCGACGGCGTTTCTGGGTGTTGTTGATAAACGGTTTTCGCCTTGCATAGGAGAGTTTTAACTTGCACTTACAGATGTAGCGACCAACTGTAGTTACTGACAGTGGGTTTCTGAAGTGTTCCTGAGCCCATATGGTGATATCCTTTACACACTGATGTCGCTTGTTGATGCAGTACAGCCTGAGGGATCGAAGGTCACGGGCTTAGCTGCTTACGTGCAGTGATTTCTCCAGATTCTCTGAACCCTTTGATGATATTACGGAGCGTAGATGGTGAAATCCCTAAATTCCTTGCAATAGCTGGTTGAGAAAGGTTTATCTTAAACTGTTCCACAATTTGCTCACGCATTTGTTGACAAAGTGGTGACCCTCGCCCCATCCTTGTTTGTGAATGACTGAGCATTTCATGGAATCTACTTTTATACCCAATCATGGCACCCACCTGTTCCCAATTTGCCTGTTCACCTGTGGGATGTTCCAAATAAGTGTTTGATGAGCATTCCTCAACTTTATCAGTATTTATTGCCACCTTTCCCAACTTCTTTGTCACGTGTTGCTGGCATCAAATTCTAAAGTTAATCATTATTTGCAAAAAAAAAAAAAAAGTTTATCAGTTTGAACATCAAATATGTTGTCTTTGTAGCATATTCAACTGAATATGGGTTGAAAAGGATTTGCAAATCATTGTATTCCGCTTATATTTACATCTAACACCATTTCCCAACTCATATGGAAACGGGGTTTGTAGATGAATAGATAGATATAGTACACATAGACAGACTTCACGACTACAGACTACTAGACTAAATCAAACTACTGAGAGTTCATATTACTTTGCAAGTGAGTACAATTCACATAGTACTATACAGTATCTACTGTACTTTACAAGTGAGTATAATTCACATAGTACTATACAGTATCTACTGTACTCTACAAGTGAGTATAATTCACATAGTACTATACAGTATCTACTGTACTTTGCAAGTGAGTACAATTCACATGGTACTATACAGTATCTACTGTACTCTACAAGTGAGTATAATTCACATAGTACTATACAGTATCTACTGTACTTTACAAGTGATTATAATTCACATAGTACTATACAGTATCTGCTGTACTCTACAAGTGAGTATAATTCACATAGTACTATACAGTATCTACTGTACTTTACAAGTGATTATAATTCACATAGTACTATACAGTATCTGCTGTACTCTACAAGTGAGTATAATTCACATAGTATTATACAGTATCTACTGTACTTTGCAAGTGAGTATAATTCACATAGTACTATACAGTATCTACTGTACTCTACAAGTGAGTATAATTCACATAGTACTATACAGTATCTACTGTACTCTACAAGTGAGTATAATTCACATAGTACTATACAGTATCTACTGTACTTTGCAAGTGAGTACAATTCACATGGTACTATACAGTATCTACTGTACTTTACAAGTGAGTATAATTCACATAGAACTATACAGCAGTGGTCCCCAGCGTTTTTTTAAATTTTTGTGCGGCCGCGGCCCGGTACCGGTCCATGGACCGATTGGTACCGGGCCGCGGCCGCACAAAATTTTTTAAAAAATGTTTTTTTTTTGTTTTTTTTTTAATTAAATCAACATAAAAAACACAATATATACATTATATATCAATATAAATCAATACAGTCTGCAGGGATACAGTCCGTAAGCACACATGATTGTACTTCTTTATGACAAAAAATAAATAAATAAATAAATACAATTTTTTACTATACAGTATCTACTGTACTTTACAGGAGTATAATTCACATAGTATTAATTCATCATTTTGACTGTATATTTTATCAAAGGGTCCCTCTAATGCGGACAACATTGGCCTTTATTTCAGTTTTAGACCTAAAAAATACGTCTACAGGTAAATCTCCCCACAAAATAGACACAGTAGTGATTTTAGGGTTTTTAAAAAGCGTTTCAGCACTTTTTGTAACACCCACTTTTAGCACCCAAAATGTGGACTGGCCTGCATCAGGCTGCTCACGTCACCCACACAAGACTGGAGGCTATTTCATACAGTGCTGTGTGTTTGCTAGCATCTTTTTCACAAATCCTGTTATTTTCACACAGATTCTGAAGAAATGATCAAATATGTCTGCCAGATGCATTGTTGCCGGTTGTAGCTGAAGAAGGGGTCCGTCTGCAATATGAGAAAAGTGCGGACTTCTCCAGTTGACTCATGCGAAATAGGATGGATCAAACCAGAAAAGTGTCATTTTCAGTGATCAATTTAATAATTCTGACTTGCTTGGAGAAAGGTGTTGGTTGGACTTTGGATAAAAAAAAATGTAAAAAGACTCAAGCCAAATGTGATCTCAAAAATGTAGAAAGACTAACTCAGAACCTGCGTAAAAAAACGGAGAAAGAAGCAGACCCAGCTCTCAAAAACAAGAGAAAAAGAAGGTAAGGCGCAAGGATTCTATTTTGCGTCCTTTTCTACTGATGTTTTCAGAAATGCTGAAAGAGGCTGTAGTGTCTGTGGAGGAGATTCTTGTGGATTTTGTTTACGCCAGAGATGTCCGATAATATCGGCCTACCGATATTATCGGCCGATAAATGCTTTAAAATGTAATATAGAACATTAGCGGTATCGTTTTTTTTAATTATCGGTATCGTTTTTTTGGGGGGGAGAGGGGGTTTTATTAAATCAACATAAAAGACAAAAGATAATAATAATAATAATAATAATAATAATAATAATGGATTAGATTTTATATCGCGCTTTTCTATTGTTAGATACTCAAAACGCTCACAGAGAAGTGAGAACCCATCATTCATTCACACCTGGTGGTGGTAAGCTACATTTGTAGCCACAGCTGCCCTGGGGTAGACTGATGCAAGATACACTTACAATTAGTCCACCAACCCAAAAAACCTCCCTCCCCCATTCACACTCATTCCCACAAAAGGGTTGTTTCTTTCTGTTATTAATATTCTGGTTCCTACATTATATATCAATATACATCAATTAGGGCTGCAACTAACGATTCATTTGATAATCGATTAATCTGTCAATTATTGCTTCGATTGATCGATTAATAATCGGATCAAAAAGACAAACTACATTTCTATCCTATCCAGTATTTTATTGAAAAAAAAACAGCATACTGGCAATACTTATTTTGATTAATGTTTCTCAGCTGTTTGTAAATGTTGCAGTTTATAAATAAAGGTTTATTTATTTATTATTTTTTTTTTTTAAAAAGCCTCTGCGCATGCGCATAGCATAGATACAACGAATCGATGACTAAATTAATCGGCAACTATTTTTATAATCGATTTTTATCGATTATAAAAGTATAAGTCGCACAGGCCGAAAATGCATAATAAAGAAGGAAAAAAACATATACGTCGTACTGGAGTATAAATCGCATTTTTTGGGGAAATGTCAATCAATCAATCAATGTTTATTTATGTAGCCCTAAATCACAAGTGTCTCAAAGGGCTGCACAAGCCACAACGACATCCTCGGTACAGAGCCCACATGTATTTGATAAAAGCCAACACCAAGAATAGACATTTGAAAGGCAATTTAAAATAAATACAGAATAGTGAAAAACAGGCTGAATAAGTGTACGTTATATGACGTATAAATAATCAACTGAGAACGTGCCTGGTATGTTAACGTAACATATTATGGTAAGAGTCATTCAAATAACTATAACATATAGAACATGCTATACGTTTACCAAACAATCTGTCACTCCTAATCGCTAAATCCCATGAAATCTTATACGTCTAGTCTCTTACGTGAATGAGCTAAATAATATTATTTGATATTTTACGGTAATGTGTTAATAATTTCCCACATAAGTCGCTCTTGAGTATAAGTCGCACCCCCGGCCAAACTATGAAAAAAACTGCGACTTATAGTCCGAAAAATACGGTATGTACAATTTAGAGCAGTGGTTCTTAACCTGGGTTCGATCGAACCCTAGGTGTTCGGTGAGTCGGCCTCAGGGGTTCGGCGGAGGTCAAGACACACCCGACTCATCGTGTAAACACAAACTTCTCCCTATCAGGCGTATTACGGATATGGCAACAGCTGACTGGTTTGCAGGTGTGTAATTTGTTGTGAGTTTATGCACTGTGTTGGTTTTGTTGTTTGAACAAGGTGATGTTCATGCACGGTTCATTTTGTGCACCAGTATAAAACATGGTAGGGTCGTTTTTTTTATAGGGTGCCATTTGGACTTCATAACTTGTAAAAAATAAATAGTTGATTTACCAATATTTTTATGTTCTATTGTATACATGACATATGTAACTTGCTGAAAAACATATTGGTCGAACTCAGGCACCTAAATCATAGTATATTTAGCTATATTAATGAGAGGTGACACACGGGATATGTCCACTCTGTTAAGGACATATGCATAACAGCATACATGTGTTTTCAGTGCATGATTGCCTGTATAATGACTTTCCTATATGGATTGTATATCCCTCACTCTAAGCAGATATATTTTTAGAATACATACATTTTTAAATAGCATATATTGAGAAAAACAAGGGCATTTTTGAGAACGGGGGATATTAATCTATTTCATTTCTTAAGAAATATGAATTATGATACAAATTACTAAAATGTTATATCATTATTATCAACCCCTTACATATCTTTATGTAACTACAAGTACATAGCATTAACACTGTACTTTTAACACCAATGTATTTGCTGTATATGATATTTTGCAACAGCAGTGATGATTAACCAAGAATTATGAAAGAAACTGCTGTTGAATGCATAATAGCACTACATATACATTGTGATAAGTCAACATTACTATATACATGTCCACTCTGTTAGGTTGATGTCCACCGTGTTAGTTGAATGAGGCTAACACGGTGGACACTAACACGGTGGACATTTTGAGCTAAAGTTAGCCTTCAGCCTGCCTGTGTTAACATAACAGCTAGCATGGACTTGAATAATTGATAAGAAATCTATAATTTCACACAAACATGTTTTGAAAAATTTCAATTTGATTGATCTCCTTATTATTTAGGCCTAACAGAGTGGACACGTTATGTTCAACCACATTAAATTCACTTCATAAAAACATCAACATCAGATAGTAAGAGAGCTAAAAAACCACACAGCTTACCAGAGTTGAGTTTCCCGCCACTGGTGTGATGTTACCTGATGAGAATGATGTCACTGACAAATGTGGTTGTTTTCTTAAAGGGACAGTAACGCAACTTAACAGAGTGGACAGCGACCACAGGGACAGACATAGAACCTTATTTTTTTGTAATTCTTTTTACGATTTTGATAATATACACCATATGACTAAAGAGAGCTTGTCTATGATAATTATATCATAACAAAAAAAAATTAAAAATATATGTTTTTATTTGTTATTTTCTAGATTAAAGTTGAATAAACAGCACCAGGGACATGGCAAAATCGCATAATAGAACTTTAACAAAAGCTTTAAAAAATATATATTCTAATGTTTGAAGCCCATATCACTGTATTTATGATAGACAACAATTTACCATACACAAAGAAACTAATGGAATGAGCAATTGTAAATATTTTGAGAAAATATGACATGATTTATACTGGGGACGCAAAAGGCACCATATAAAAAAAATGACCCGGTAACACTTTAGTATGGGGAACATATTCACCATTAATAAGTTGCTTATTAACATGCAAATTAGTAACATATTGGCTCTTAACTAGTCATTATTAAGTACTTATTAATGCCTTATTCGGCATGGCCTTATTATAACCCTAACCCTCTAACCCTGGCCCTAACCAAATAACTCTAAATTAAGTCTTTATTACTTAGAATATGTTCCCCTAGTGTCCAACAAACTCTAAATTAAGTCTTTGTTACTTAGAATATGTTCCCCATACTAAAGTGTTACCAAAAACATAATTTTGTCTTGAATTTGAAAAAAAAAAAACATTTTATTTTTCACTAAAGAAGGGTTCGGTGAATGCGCAAATGCAACTGGTGGGGTTCGGTACCTCCAACAAGGTTAAGAACCACTGATTTAGAGTCTCTATTTAACTCACCGTGTCCAGAGAAAGGTCTGAACCCAGATTCAAACCCAGAAGCACCTGGCTGCGAGGCAGATGTTCTATGCTCCACCGGCCTGTTGTTGTAAAAACAAGACTTTAATGATAGTGTACACA
>NC_084737.1:78845547-78955547 GCF_033978785.1 Entelurus aequoreus
ACACTGGAGTGATAGTTGCTGGAAATGGGCCTCTATACACCTATGTAGATATTGCACCAAAAACCAGACATTTGCAGCTAGAATAGTCACGGTCAAATTTGCAGAACACATTGGCTAAATTGATATTTTACGGACCATAAGTCACAGTTTTTTTCATAGTTTGGCCGGGGATGCGACTTACACTCAGGAGCGACTTATGTGTGAAATTATTAACACATTAGCGTAAAATATCAAATAATATTATTTAGCTCATTCACGTAAGAGACTAGACGTATAAGATTTCATGGGATTTAGCGATTAGGAGTGACAGATTGTTTGGTAAACGTATAGCATGTTCTATATGTTATAGTTATTTGAATGACTCTTACCATAATATGTTATGTTAACATACCAGGCACGTTCTCAGTTGGTTATTTATGCCTCATATAACGTACACTTATTCAGCCTGTTGTTCACTATTCTTTATTTATTTTAAATTTCCTTTCAAATGTCTATTCTTGGTGTTGGCTTTTATCAAATACATTTCCCCAAAAAATGGGACTTATACTCCAGTGCGACTTATATATGGTTTTTTCCTTCTTTATTATGCATTTTTGGCCGGTGCGATTTATACTCCGGAGCGACTTATACTCCAAAAAATACGGTACACAAAAACTAAACTAAACCAAAAACTATTTTCTACTCTTTTAAATCATTTGGTTTTTGCCTTTAAAGTCCTCCTGTGTCCAGGGAATTATTCCCGTAGTTTGTAAACAATAACAAAAACAACAATAAAATGATTATGCATTTTCGGCAGGTGCGACTTATACTCCGAAAAATACGGTAATTTATATTGTATATTGTCTTTATTCCCCAACATTAGCAGCTACTTTATAAAAACAAAATATTAGCTAACCCTCAATCTCACAGCATGATTAGAAATATTAACATTTGCAGAGAAAAATGTAGAACTTTGATATGAAATCATATATTGTATGCGTAGGAGTACAAATACTTCACAACACATTTGGATACAGAGAATATAATGAGGTGGTTTGTTCGTACCTTGTCGAATTTTCTTGGTGATTGTTACTTGGCATTTAATGCATTTCTTCATTCGATGGGCACACTCTGTCAAAGTAAGGAGAAGGTGAAGACAAAATAAAATACACAATATTTATTAATTTTGAAAGACTAGAACAGTGGTTCTTAACCTTGTTGGAGGTACTGAACCCCACCAGTTTCATATGCGCATTCACCGAACCCTTCTTTAGTGAAAAATAAAATGTTGGTTTTTTTCAAATTCAAGACAAAGTTATATGTTTTTGGTAACACTTTAGTATGGGGAACATATTCTAAGTAACAAAGACTTAATTTAGCGTTATTTGGTTAGGGTTAGGGCCAGGGTTAGGGTTATAATAAGGCCATGCCGTATAAGGCATAAATACATACTTGCCAACCTTGAGACCTCCAATATCGGGAGGTGGGGGGTCTTGGTCGGGGGGGCGTGGTTAAGAGGAGAGTATATTTACAGCTAGAATTCACCAACTCAAGTATTTCATATATATATATATGAAATACTTGACTTTCAGTGAATTCTAGCTATATATATATATATGTATATATATTTATTTTATTATACATATAAATAAAATAAATACTTGAATTTCAGTGTTCCGGGGGCTATCCAGTAGATGGCAGTATTGTCCTGTTTAACTTCTCCTCCGTTCATGACTCGGCCACCGTGTTCAATGGAGAAGTCTGTTTTACAAAATGTACAGGCAACATAATTACATACACCTTCCCCTTCGAACTGTCCTGGATCAACTGAAATTCTTGTTTCCATTCGTTTTGGAACTTGCAAGCGTATTTCTTCATCTTGCTCGTCGACGGCGTCGCCATGTCTGTAACTTCCTCGTTCTTCTGCTTCGTCTCCTTGTTGTGTGCGCAGTTGTGCACTCTACTCTCTAAAAGCCCTAGATGTTATGACGTCATTGGGCGGGCAAGCTGTTTATATTGTGGGAAAGCGGACGTGAGAACAGGCTGTCCCCACTCAGGTCCGCATTGAGCTGGAGGGGGCGTGGCCTCCAGCTCCGGCTGAATACCGGGAGTTTGTCGGGAGAACATTTCTGCCGGGAGGTTGTCGGGAGAGGCGCTGAATACCGGGAGTCTCCCGCTAAAAACGGGAGGGTTGGCATTAATAAGCAGTTAATAATGACTAGTTAAGAGTCAATATGTTACTAATTTGCATGTTAATAAGCAACTAATTAATGGTGAATATGTTCCCCTAACTTAAGTGTTACCATGTTTTTTTTACTGGTGCACAAAATGAACCGTGCATGAACATCACCTTGTTCAAAAAACAAAACCAACACAGTGTCTAAACTCACAACAAATTACACACCTGCAAATCAGTGAGACTTCTGCTGTTGCCGTATCCGTAATACGCAGATAGGGAAAAGTTTTTATTTACACGATGAGTCGGGTGTGTTTTGACCTCCGCCGAACCCCTGAGGCCGACTCACCGAACCCCTAGGGTTCGATCGAACCCAGGTTAAGAACCACTGGACTAGAATTTAGGTTTTATAGCAACCATAGGTTATCATTAATAACTGGCGAGAGGAATAATGGCATTGACTATGCATGTGCTTATGCATGTTGTATTGCGCTTGAGCACGGTAAGGAGCGCTCACAAGAAAGAAAAAAGCAAGAAATGTAGGTGAAAGCATGCTTGAGCATGATATGATTTCTTGTAATGCCTTTGCTCTCTTAATCACATGGGAAGGATCTGGGGCTGCAGAAGAATGCACTCACCTTCACAGGCCACACTGTGCTGGCAAGGGCAGAAGAGCACCAGCAGAGCCAGCTCTGAACAGATGAGGCATTCACTGGGCCCCGGAGGAGTGGGAAAAACCAAATTGGTCATGGTGTTGGGGGTGGTGTGAACGCGCCGCAGGTTAGCTGTGCTCGGGCCCTGGCCGCTTGTAATAGCCTGCAGATGCTGCAACCTGATAGGTGACACAAAGCTATATTGACGCCAACAACTTCAAAGCCAGAGTCCTGTTATTTGCAGACAAAGCACCTGTACTTCTCCGAGAAGCTCTTAATGAGCTGCAGCATGGCACTGTCTGCTACCAGGTCCAGGGGGCTCTTGCCCTTGTGGTTGGCATAGCTGATGTCAGCCCCTTCCTGCGCTAGGAAGCAAGCGATGGCCGCTCCAACGCTGAGCTCGGTAGTCCCCAGAAGACCAGACGCATTGAGCTGCAGGAGCATGACGGCGAGAGGAAAAGGAAAATCTCAAAAGTCCTTCACGTTAATATATTCTTCCATTGGAGTGTCATTCATGCATGTGGAAGTACTGTAGTCAGAGGATCCCCTCTAATACAATAAGCCATTTCAAAAAAAGTGCCTGTGTGGTTATTGGCAGGTACCCAGGATATTAAGTGGAGCTGCAGTGTTTGCAGTCTTGTGGGCTGGAAAGGACCTTCTTTATTGTTACAATGACATCTACACCCACTGATGTGGAAGTCACTTTTGAAAAACATACAAGCCTACAAAACATACCCTGACCGTAAACAACATTTGTGGCGTACTCTATGGGTTGAGCTCAAAATGTGAAGTGAATTATATTTATATAGCGCTTTTCTCAAGTGACTCAAAGCGCTTTTACATTGTGGAACCCAATATCTATTTTTTATTTTATTTTATTTTAGATATATGCATACTAGTTTTAGCTATTTGGCTGTTCTAGTTTTTATTTTTTATTATCTTTTTATTTTGTATTTTATTTTATTTATTTATTTTAATACACTGTAGCACTTTGAAGTTGTTTACTCAATGTAAAGTGCTTTTTACAAATAAAATCTATTATTATTATTATCTAAGTTACACTACCGTTCAAAAGTTTGGGGTCACATTGAAATGTCCTTATTTTTGAAAGAAAAGCACTGTACTTTTCAATGAAGATAACTTTAAACTAGTCTTAACTTGAAAGAAATACACTCTATACATTGCTAATGTGGTAAATGACTATTCTAGCTGCAAATGTCTGCTTTTTGGTGCAATAGAGGCCCATTTCCAGCAACTATCACTCCAGTGTTCTAATGGTACAATGTGTTTGCTCATTGGCTCAGAAGGCTAATTGATGATTAGAAAACCCTTGTGCAATCATGTTCACACATCTGAAAACAGTTTAGCTCGTTACAGAAGCTACAAAACTGACCTTCCTTTGAGCAGATTGAGTTTCTGGAGCATCACATTTGTGGGGTCAATTAAACGCTCAAAATGGCCAGAAAAAGAGAACTTTCATCTGAAACTCGACAGTCTATTCTTGTTCTTAGAAATGAAGGCTATTCCACAAAATTGTTTGGGTGACCCCAAACTTTTGAACGGTAGTGTACATTTTTAAACCAGTGTGGGTGGCACTGGGAGCAGGTGGGTAAAGTCTCTTGCCCAAAGACACATAGGCAGTGACTAGGATGGCGGAAGCGGGGTTCGAACCTGCAACCCTGAAGTTGCTGGCACGGCCGCTCTACCAACCGAGCTATACTGCCCGCTTTGGAATGCTTCGGAAGACATGCAAGCGTGCATGCAACACAGATATGCTGAAAGTTGTATTTACAACCATTATTCTCACTATTTTATCTTTGTATTGTATTATTTATATTTTGGACATGCATATAAGGTTACGCGGGTTCACATCTCACAAACATACAACTCGACATGTCTGAAAAGAAGTAGGAAAACGCAGAGCTTATATAATCATACCCCTTCTAAATATCACTAAAGTTCAATTACAAATATATGTGATGAATCACAAATAAATGTGTCCACAATCACAAATACATTTTCTTAATCAGAATAATAACAATTCTGAATCTGGATTAATCACAGTTGCTATAAAAGTTGTTTGTGGTACATTTGTTTACTCTACCTGCGTTGTTTGCTGTACGTTTGCTGTTCGTTGTTTGTTAGTGGCTGCCTCAAAAACATGTTTATTTTTACTGTAAATTATATTTTAAACTTGTTGTGCTGCGATAATATATGCAAATTACCTTGGTTTTTATCTAAAGTCCCGTCAGGATGTATTTTGAAGTCAAATTTGCCAACAGTCAGAGTCCTCACTGATGTTTGCAATTAGCATCCTACGCTACATTTATGGCAGCCATCCGTGTTTAAGATAGAGGACTATGTGCGCTCAAAATAAATGATGTGATTAATCATGCGCAGATTAATCACATAAAGGCCTTAGTGGCCACATGCGTGGACAGCACCTTTTAGCTCTTATTTCCAAAATTGTGTACACTACTGAATTGGGGTCTTATGCCGACAAATGGACACTTATACTGCTATCTGGTGGTGTCAGAAGAGTATAACATACAATGGAATTTCGAAAAAAAAAGTGTAAAAAAAATAAAATGTGCATGTCACTACACATGAAGTACACGTTTGTGCACTTATGGACTAAGTACATCATATTAAAAGATTATTTTTAGTTTTTATTCTAATTGGGGTCCAATAAGCCCAAATAGCAAAGAGAAATAAAAAAGCATGTAAATAAACTAGGGCTGCAACTAACGATTAATTTGATAATCGATTAATCTGTCGATTATTACTTCGATTAATAATCTGATAAAAGAGACAAACTACATTTCTATCCTTTCCAGTATTTTTTTTTTTTTTAAACAGCATACTGGCACCATACTTATTTTGATTATTGTTTCTCAGCTGTTTGTAAATGTTGCAGTTTCTAAATAAAGATTTATTTATTTTTTTTAAATAATTTTTTTTATTTTATTTAATTTTTTTAAAGCCTCTGCGCATGCGCATAACATAGATCCAACGAATCGATGACTAAATTAATCAGCAACTATTTTTATAATCGATTTTAATCGATTTAATCGATTAGTTGTTGCAGCCCTAAAATAAACAGCTTGGGCCTTAAGAGGTTAATGCAATATTTGTTGTAAATAATCACATGCAATTACTTGTTAAATTTGACAGCCCTAATTTTATTTTTTATTCATTTTTTTCTCAAAGGTGGCGTTTTTCCTCAATCCTCAGTGCCATGCCATGTCTTGTTATTGTCAATAGTGCTGTGTGTGTGTACATGCGAGCATGAGTACCTTTTATGTTGTATTTTTTTAAACAGGTGTTAAGCACTTTGTTTTGCAACCTGCCTGTACATTAGCATGGCTAAATAAAGTATACATACAGTTTGATTGATTTATTGAATTAGTTGCTAAGTCCCGCCCATTTTTCTTGAAGTTTTCCAACTTATCCAGCTCATATTTTACAGACAAGTGCTTGACAGTCCCCTGAAGGTGTGTACACCATCAAGTTAGAGTGGGTGTTTCCTCGAGCATATCGAGCTAGGAGGTTTGACAACAGCAGCACCAAAATGTGGTGCATTTGTCAGAAAAATAATAGCACAGGCAAAACAGTAGGGGTCATGTTTGGACAAATTGTCCCTATTTTGTGTGCAGCGGTTAGCTTACACTGGTGGTTCTCAATTATTCTATGTCATGCCGCCTCAAGGGGACTTTCTAATAAAAACATTTTTCCATGCCCCTCCCTTTTAAGAACATGATAATATGTATGTATTTATTTGCAAACCACTGTGCGAGTTGCCAGCATTCCTAATGTAATCATCTGATCATCAAAATCTGCAATAACTTCAAAACATTTCCTATTTTATTAAGAACATTTAAAAAATGTGTCTGTGTGATTGTAAAAAATAGCTTCTGATAGGTAGAACAGTCCCCATGTTGAGTTGTTTAAGCATTGCTCCCACACATACCGAGTTATTAGTAATTATAAAAAAAAGAAAAACATATTTTGTATGGGTAGATTTTTTTTAAACAGCACTTTTAATGCATGGCAGTGCCACGCGTTATGTGAATAAAAATGACTTCACAGAGAAGAACAGACTTCTGTTTGAAATGTCAAATTGTCACATCACACAGAGCTCCACAGTGAGTAACACTTTGCCTCTGAGGGTAGAAAACAGCACATGGATTCATCCAGTGTGGTCTCTGGAATCAAGATGTCCCCCGGGGAGACACAGCGGGAAGTTGGTTTTTTTTATGCTGCTCAAACAATCTTCAAAGCTCCACCTCAGTCAAAAATCTGCTACATTAAAGGCCTACAGAAATGATTTTTTTTTATTTAAACGGGTATAGCAGATCCATTTTATGTGGCATACATGATCATTTTGCGATATTGCCATATTTTGGCTGAAAGGATTTAGTAGAGAACATCGGCGATAAAGTTCGCAACTTTTGGTCGCTGATAAAAAAAACGGAAGTAGCGTGACGTCGCAGGTTGAAAGGCTCCTCACATTTCCCAATTGTTTTCAATGATGGCCGCCAGCAGCGAGAGCGATTTGGACAGAGAAAGCGACGATTACCCCATTTGAGCCAGGATAAAAGATTTGTGGATGAGGAACGAGAGAGTGAAGGATTAGAGTGCAGTGCAGGACGTATCTTTTTTCGCTCTGACCGTAACTTAGGTACAAGGGCTCATTGGATTCCACACTCTCTCCTTTTTCTATTGTGGATCACGGAGTATTTTAAACCACCTCGGATACTATATCCTCTTGAAAATGAGAGTCGAGAACGCGAAATGGACATTCACAGTGACTTTTATCTCCACGACAATACATCGGCGAAGCACTTTAGCTACGGAGCTAACGTGATAGCATCGTGCTTAACTGCATATAGAAACAGACGAAATAAGCCCCTGACTGGAAGGATAGACAGAAGATCAACAATACTACCAAACTCTGGACCTGTAACCACACGGTTAATGCTGTACCGCCTGGCGAAGCCTAGCAATGCTGTTGCTAACGACGCCATTGAAGGTAACTTAGCTACGGGACCTCGACAGAGCTATGCTAAAAACATTAGCTCTCCACCTATGCCAGCTCTCATCTGCTCATCAACACCCGTGCTCACCTGCGTTCCAGCGATCGACGGCGCGACGAAGGACTTCACCCGATAATTGATGCGGTCGGCGGCCCGGAGACGGAGGAAGTCAAGGTAGTCACGGTAGCGCGTCTGCTATCCAACTCAAAGTCCTCCTGGTTGTGTTGCTGCAGCCAGCCGCTAATACACCGATCCCACCTACAGCTTTCTTCTTTGCAGTCTCCATTGTTAATTGAACAAATTGCAAAAGATTCACCAACACAGATGTCCAGAATACTGTGGGATTTTGCGATGAAAACAGAGCTGTTTGTATTGGGATACAATGGTGTCCGAATACTTCCGCTTCAACCATTGACGTCACGCACAAACGTCATCATACATAGACGTTTTCAGCCGGAAGTTTCCCGGGAATTTTAAAATTGCACTTTATAAGTTAACCCGGCCGTATTGGCATGTGTTGCAATGTTAAGATTTCATCATTGATATATAAACTATCAGACTGCGTGGTCGGTAGTAGTGGCTTTCAGTAGGCCTTTAAGTTATAGTATGGTTTCACTGTTATAGTTACAATTAGAACCTTTATTTAACCAGATAAGAAAACCCTTTGAGATCAAGATCTCTTTCACAAGGGTGACCTGGCCAAGAGGTCAACAGCACATGTCACAGAGCAGTTTCAAAATAAATACATTAAGACATACATTTTAAAATACATAAGAGAAGTGTAAAACAACAGAGATTACAATGTTAGCAATATTTCTAATGTAGGTATAAGCAGTTTATAACCTTTATCAACAACTAACTTATTTTATCTTGCCATGTTTACACAGTAAGACAAACTAACTCTTTCAATGTTTTCATCCAGGTAACTGATTTATTACTCATTTGACACCTCAACGTTCCATGCCTGGCTTTTGTTTACTATCCTCACTTCACTATATCCACTACTCTATCAACCTGTCAGCCCATTGGAGTGCTTTCACCTTTTTAAAGACTAATAATAATCTGTATTATTACCACTTTTTGCATCTTCTTTTAGATCCGTAATTGACACTTCTTTAGTCAGTGTGTCCCTTTTTTGTGTCGCTTGTCCTGTTCAGGGTCATCGTGAGCAACTTTGGGTGAAAGGCGGCTAAAATCACCAGTCAGTGGCAATTGATCCCATGTCAGCAGCAAGAAATTCTACTATGGGAACCACTGCTCAGCCAACAGACATAATAAAGCCTCTGTTCACTATTTTTTTTGTAACTAACTTTTCAATCTTTATTTAGGAAAGAACATCCATCCATCCATTTTCTACCGCTTGTCCCTTTTTTTTACATGTAAAATCTTCCACTCCTTCTTTGTCTCATTTTGTCCACCAAACGTTTTATACTGTACGTGAATGCACAAAGGTGCGTTTTGTTGATATTATTGACTTGTTGGAGTGCTAAACAACATTTGGAAAATTTACCATGAAAATTAGGTACACATTTTCTCTCAGCAGCAGGTGATAGCTTGCGTTTTCTTCCTGATCGTGGCAGTGACAAAACTGTGCCATGCACTTTATACATACAAACAATTGTCTGCACAGTTGCTCTTGGGACCTTAAGCTGCTTTGAAATGGCTCCAAGGGACTTTCCTGACTTGTTCAAGTCAATAATTCGTTTTTTCAGATCCGTGCTGAGTTCCTTTGACTTTCCCATTGTCGCCTTTGTAACCGAGTCTAATGACTGCATCACATGAGCCCTATTTAAATGGGCTCAAATAAGTCAACAGGGGTCGTCAATCATAATCACTCACATGAAGTTAAGAGGCCATGCCATGAAGCTAATTTGACTTGATTGTAACTTTTCTACATCACCAACATTGATAATGTGCGTTGCTGTATGTATACTTTTGACCCAGCAGATTTGGTCACATTTTCAGTAGAACCATAATAAATTCATAAAAGAACCAAACTCTCACTTTATCATGAATGATGTCATTATGGTTTGTGCAGCCCTTTGAGGCACCTGTGATTAAGAGCTATATAAATACACTTTGATTAATTGATTGATTGATTGATACACCCAATGATTTTGGCATATTTTGAGGAGAGGAGACTCTGGCTGCTGTACACATTTTGCATCAAAATACACCCAGATGGGACTTTTAGATAAAACTGTTAGCAAGTTCTTAGCACATAAATGACGTGCATTCAAGTAAAACATTTCAAAAATTTTCCTGAATGATATTTTCACAATAAAATAGCATCTGTGACAGATTACCAAGGTCTTTTTCAAAGTTTAATCAAATTACGCAAGCAAGTAATGTACTGTGATTAATTGCAATTAATCAAAAATTCAAAAGTTGAATTAATCTGATTTTAAAAAATATTGTTTAACGGCACTAATATTTTCACAAATCATGATTTTTATCAATTTCAATATATGCTAAGTACAAATGTAGCTGAAATCAAACGTATAACGGACAAAGAATGTAGGCAGGCTGGACAAAGGCAGACTGGTCTAAAGTTCCATAGTTCCCAGTAACCCAGGACAAATGGACGCATACATCGAGCACAGAAGCAAATTGCCAATAACTGGAAGATTGCCATTTTCATATCATGTAAGATCATTTCTGATACTGTGCAGGGAACTTGTTTACAACATCTGAACAACACGTCAATTAAAGACACAGTTTACGTCTTTAGGTAGGTTCTGCTGTTTTGGGTAGCAAAGTCCTAAGGCAGGGATATTCAACTCAATTGTTTTGGGGGCCACATTTCCAGAAAGTTAAGAACCACGGGTGCCAGACTTGTCTGTTCACTATTAGTCTTATTTTGTATATTTCAGAGAACCTGCTTCTTCTGCAATAGACATTTGATTTTGGTCTAATTATTTTGTAAGAGTTACAGGAGTGCTCTGCAGTTTTTAGGACCTTCTGCAAAGATGTGAGTATCTCGCAAGTTTTTTTTAGAACTGAACTCGTCGGCCACCAGTTAAATACCCCGACTGATGAAAAAGAGAGTACCGTATTTTTCGGACTATAAGTCACTCCGGAGTATAAGTCGCACCGGCCGAAAATGCATAATAAAGAAGGAAAAAAATATATACAAGTCGCACTGGAGTATAAGTCGCATTTTTGGGGGAAATTTATTTGATAAAAGCCAACACCAAGAATAGACATTTGAAAGGCAATTTAAAATAAATAAAGAATAGTGAACAACAGGCTGAATAAGTGTACGTTATATGACGCATAAATAACCAACTGAGAATGTGCCTGGTATGTAACTATAACATATAGAACATGCTATACGTTTACCAAACAATCTGTCACTCCTAATCGCTAAATCCCATGAAATCTTATACGTCTAGTCTCTTACGTGAATGAGCTAAATAATATTATTTGATATTTTACGGTAATGTGTTAATAATTTCACACATAAGTCGCTCCTGAGTACAAGTCGCACCCCCGGCCAAACTATAAAAAAAAACTGCGACTTATAGTCCGAAAAATACGGTACCTAAAATGGAACCTTGAGAAACACGACCAGTATAACTGAAAACGTTCAACAAATGACTACTGACTACAGCTGAAGTAAACGAGCTACAGCAACACCTTACTCACATAAATCACATCACGAAAAAAAACTAACTGCCAAAAAGGAGAGGACTTAAAGGGGTGCCTTGGGGAACGCCTCAGTTATGCAAATCACAATTTAGGATCCCAGTGTTCTATGTTTGCTAGCAAGGTTAAAATGTCAATGCAAGGGTCTGCCAGTGTGTTTACGCTGGTGCAAGTTCCTCTTTACAACAAGAGCACTCTTGTGTGTTTAGGAATTTGCTGCAAAAATGTTTGTCTCCCAAGTTTCGAACTCAACCTGGGGGCCGGTTTGGCGTCATTCCCGGGCTGCAAGTTGAATAGCCCAGTCCTAAGCGCTGCGTTTGAAAACCAGGGTCTTTGAACTTATGTAAAACCCATCCATCCATTTTCTACCGCTTGTCCCTTTTGGGTTAGCGGGGGGGTGCTGGAGCCTATCTCAGCTGCATTCGGGCGGAAAGCGGGGTACACCCTGGACAAGTCACCACCTCATCACAGGGCCAACACAGATAGATAGACAACATTCACACTCACATTCACACACTAGGGCCAATTTAGTGTTGCCAATCAACCTATCCCCAGGTGCATGTCTTTGGAGGTGGGAGGAAGCCGGAGTACCCGGAGGGAACCCACGCAGTCACGGGGAGAACATGCAAACTCCACACAGAAAAATCCTGAGCCCGGGTTTGAACTCAGGACTACTCAGGACCTTCGTATTGTGAGGCAGATGCACTAACCCCTCCCCCACCGTGCTGCCCCTTATGTAAAACCATTTATAATTTATTTTTGTACAGAAGGAAAAAAAATAGGCATCAAATGGGTGACAGGTAGGTAATTATTATTATTTTTTTAATCTATTAATCAATCAACAAAACAATACACAACAACACCACAGCAATGCAATCCAACTCCAAAACCAAACCCGCTCCAGCAACACCAAGAACAACAATAAACAGAGCAATTAAGAGCAATTGAGGACACAAACATGACACGGAACTATCCAAATGTAGTCAAACAAAAATGAACATTAATGACAACAGCATCAATATTAGTAACAATTTCAAAATAGCAATGATTAAAAAACCCTCACTGATATTATCATTAAAAACATTAATAAAAAATAATAAACATTTTTTTAAAATGAACAATAGTGTCACAGTGGCTTACACTTGCATCACATCTCATAAACTTGACAACACACTGTGTCCAACATTTTCCACAAAGATATAATAAGTCATATTTTGGTTCATTTAGTAGTTGAAACAAATTTAAATAATGGATCCCATATTCCAATATATGACTCATTATTATCTAAACTAAATGCAGTTTGTTCTACTGATATAATATAAAGCTTGTGTGTACCAGTCAGTATGAGTTGGACTATCAACATCTATCCATTTTTTAAATATTACCCTTTTTGTTATTATGCATATTGAAAGAAAAGCATTTTTACTCTTTGATGACATGTTACTAAATTGATGGAGATCCCCAAGAATACAAGTTTGCAGTGTCATTGGGATGTTTATATTAAGGAATGTGATTGCTTCTTTTGTTGTTTTCAACCATAACTCTTTTATTCTCTGACATTCCCACAATAAATGAACAAGAGTTCCTTCAGCTGCCCGACACTTCATACATAACTTGCTATCTACTACACCAATTTTAAACATTTTTGTTTGATACATATCAACTAATAGTGGCATGGCATCTATAAGGATAGGGGGTACTGTTGGTTGTGTTTTTCCATGCGTTTTCTTTATACAGGTATGAGTTGTGAGCAAAATGCAGCTCATAGATGTTTGTCTATTAGTGTGTGGATGCCAAAATGTAAAATGCACACATTGGACTATTCCTACCACACAGGTCACCAACATGGCCTCTTCAGTCCACTCTCATTACTTACCCTGCAGTAGAGTGACGTGGAGGCACATCCCTCGTCGCTCTCCTCTGTGCTGCTACTGCTGCTTCCCACAGGGGGGCTCAGCATCACGTTGGCCAGCTGCGGTCGCTGCAGGGCCACGTGCATGGCGGTGTCGCCGTCCTCGTCCTCCATGTTCACGTCGGCGCCCTCGGCTACAAGCAGCTGGACCAGGTTGGTGTGGCCCTGCGTCACCGCCAGTTGCAGCGGCGTCTGGTTGCGGTTGTTGCGGATGTTGATGTCGCAGCGGCCCTATGGGAGAGGGGGGTAGGGGGGTCTCATTAAAGTGCACCTCTACAGTTGAATATACTATGATTTAATGATGTTTACCTTATGGGTATGAAAGGATATAGCTCACCTCTTTAATGAGGATCTCAGCAACTTCCTGGTGATTATTGAGGGAGGCCAGATGCAAGGCGGAGAAGCCGTCCTCCTTCTTAACATCCACAAGCTGTCGCGCTCGGCCTAGAATCTTCTCCGTGGCCCTGTCACGGCATAGAAGAGTCACACCATGCCTAATAACACTTTGAAAAGGCTTCCTTACATGCAAAATGTACCCTCTAATGATGTTCCAACAGAAATATGTCTCATTTGTTTGCTCTTCTTTTGAGAGGAGGCGCTAAATCAGTTGTTTTTGAATTTCTTAATTCTCGCTTTATAGAGAACATATTTGTAAAAGAACAAAAACAGGACTCACTACATGTCCAAAAATATAGAGCCTGGAGATCTGCAAACTCATTTATTTGATGTTAGCTACCGATTTGGGAGGTGTAAGTTCAATAATTGTGTTTTTTTTAGCAAATAGGCTAAGTAGCAGGATGTTGCTGTTAAAATTAATTATGTCAAATTATAGCGGTAATTGTGCTAAAATAATTTCAGTGTCACAATTAGCGGATTTAATTTTTTTAAATCGAGTTAATCTAATTTTTCATCTCTAACATTACTATTTCTGTACACGAGTTATCTCGCTATCGTTTAATGCCCGACTAGCAGTATGCGGAAAAGAGGTCTCACTCGGTCACTAGACGTGGCCGTGGTTAAGCGTGTGATGTTAGCGGCTTTAAATAGTACAGATAGGAGGAATTATACCTAACAAATAGTGTAAAATACTCATAATAAACTTAAAGACATGTCAGAAGTGTGTTCATAGTTTGAATGACATCTTGTTTTTAGTGTAGAGTAGACCAGTGTTTGTTAACCATAAGGCCCATTGTTGGGCCGCCAAAAAAATATCTAAATCTCAGCTGTGGGCTGTATGGGCTACAGCGATACTCAGTTGTAATACACTTTTCCACCACTTGTGGCAGAAATGACAATATCATCCATCCATCCGTTTTATATCAAACAGAAAAAGTCTGGGGTTAAAGTCATAGAAAAGTTTCTTAAGCGCAAAAATTATGACTAAAGTGGTGAAGCTGTGTTTTCATTTGCACTTTAATTTTATTGAAAGTTTAGTTAAGAAACATATTCATTCTTAATTTAGTTCATTTATGTTAGCAGAGCATAATTGTATGTCAATTAATTTGTCTTACTTATTTTTCTAATTAGCCTGACCTAAGCTTAAAGGGGAACTACACTTTTTGGGGGGGGATTTTGCCTATCGTTCACAATCATTATGAAAGACATGACTATGGATGGATTTTTTTTTTTTAATGCATTCTAAATATTAAATAAATGTAAATAAAAGTCCGCTTAAAACAGAGTCAATGGGAGCTTCACTTTTTCGCCCATGAAATCCAATAAATAAGCATTGAAAAACCGCCCACAATACTCCATTTACATTTTGTGACTTGGATATTAACCAAGTATTACTGATATTGTTATTATAAGCGCTAACGCAGATGAACTATTTATAGCGTCGCCGTGATTACTACTGTGTGTGCCTATGTTTACATCATGGAGTTTGCTGCTTCATCACTTCCTTGCTCCCTGTAAATGTATTCTAGATTATAAATCATGCATTTTACCTGATCAAAAGTCTGAGTAGGTATTCTGACAACTTTGACAGCCATTTAGGACCCGAAAATGGCCAGAACGACACAAAAGACGCTTTGTCCCCCCCTCCCCCCACCCAGTTTCTTCCTAAGAATTATGACACATTCTTCACCCAAATGGGAATATATGACCTTCCCAGCAGTCGGCATCCTAATTACAGCAGACCTTGCACGGGTAAGTGATGTTTTATGATGTGTGTTGGCTCTCATAAAGTCTGCAGTTAATAATAATCAGTAATGAAGCGAAAAAATTGCAAATATGATGCATTTTTTTAAATTAATGCGCAGTGTATGCTTAAAATTATCAAAATACGTAAACTTTAAATGTTATTATAAATGTGCCCGTTACTACATTACATATACACTACCGTTCAAAAGTTTGGGGTCACATTAAAATGTACTTATTTTTCAATGAAGATAACTTTAAACTAGTCTTAACTTTAAAGAAGTACACTCTATACATTGCTAATGTGCTAAATGACTATTCTAGCTGCAAATGTCTGGTTTTTGGTGCAATATCTACATAGGTGTATAGAGGCCCATTTCCAGCAACTATCACTCCAGTGTTCTAATGGTACAATGTGTTTGCTCATTGGCTCAGAAGGCTAATTGATGATTAGAAAACCCTTGTGCAATCATGTTCACACATCTGAAAACAGTTTAGCTCGTTACAGAAGCTACAAAACTGACCTTCCTTTGAGCAGATTGAGTTTCTGGAGCATCACATTTGTAGGGTCAATTAAACGCTCAAAATGGCCAGAAAAAGAGAACTTTCATCTGAAACTCGACAGTCTATTCTTGTTCTTAGAAATGAAGGCTATTCCACAAAATTGTTTGGGTGACCCCAAACTTTTGAACGGTAGTGTATACTTACATTATGTATATCAAATCTCAATGAAGGTGTTTGGATGTTTTTTTTAAGGGATTTGTAGGCGGAATTGCGCGGCTTCTATAGGCTCTATTGTAAGCAAACTTTTGATCGCATTTATTGAATATTGAGAATACAAAAAAATAAAAAATAACATCAATCGTCATGTCTTTCATAATGATTGTGAACGATAGGCAACATTCCAAAAAAGTGCAGTTCCCCTTTAAGGTTTATAATAAATAGAATAGAATTAAAATCAAGAGTAAGATTTCCAATTCAGAGTTAATATTTGAGTGGGCGCCGGGGCCCCCTGTAATGGACAAGTTGGGCGGCGAGGCAAAAAAGGTTAAAAACCTCTGGAGTAGACAATGCTTCTCTTTTTTAGCTTAATACGAATCCATCTATTGCACAAGCAATGGATACATGGCCTCACTTGCGGGTGTGTTTTGACTCACATTGAACTGACTATATTCTATTGTAACATTTCTGAGCATCAATATACACTACTCAATAAAAAGAATTTAAAAAAAGAAAAAATAAGAAAAGCTCATTTTAGCCAGTGTCAGGCACATGATACAAGCTTGGACAGAAACCAGCGGCTGAACTATTTATCAATAGGAAGACTAAGCAGATTCTGTGTTCTTCTGAAAAGTGCAATGAAAAATAAAAAGATGCCTTTGTGCTACTACGTGACATAAGGTTGAGTCGTGAGTCAGTCTTCTTCAGTAATGTTGCAGTGACATTACTTTTGTCATTCTATTACTTGTGTATTATACAACGACAATAGCATATCAGTGCTTAGAATAAGATCCACTGTATCTCACTTTGCTCTTGGTCCATTCTGTGGTTTTTGTATTCAGTTGGAGACCATAATAAACTTTACAAGATACTTGGGAGCCATTTCTTCCCTCTTTAAAAAGACTGCCTGAGATAATGTTGCCATTACAATGTAAATGTTTCCACAAGTGTAATGAAAGCATGACAGATGTGTCTCTCTGTGAGCACAGTGGCAACACTCAATCTACTTTTAACTACAGCATGATCAATTACAAATTACAGAGTCGTTAGCAGTGGAGAGGATTTCAGAGGCAGGACTGAGGAATTGTCTGTTGTGTTATGAAGTACCGGAGGGTACCTGCTGTACATGTGTGTCATACTGTGTGTTAGGTAGGTTTTAGGGATGTTCCGGACAGGTTTATACAGCAGATTCTGATACGGGTCATCCATGAGTGAAATTGGTCAATAACAATATCGATCACATTTGTTAACTGTACAGTTTTTAAATGTATTTATAGTGAGTGCTATTGACAGTTTAACAATATCAACCCACTATTTCATCTACTCACTTATTCTCTTCTATTGAACACACGTTTGAATAAAACAAAGTCAATAGTACCGTATTTTTCGGACTATAAATCACAGTTTTTTTCATAGTTTGGCCGGGGGTGCGACTTATACTCAGGAGGGACTTATGTGTGAAATTATTAACACATTACCGTAAAATATCAAATAATATTATTTAGCTCATTCACATAAGAGACTAGACGTATAAGATTTCATGGGATTTAGCGATTAGGAGTGACAGATTGTTTGGTAAACGTATAGCATGTTCTATATGTTATAGTTATTTGAATGACTCTTACCATAATATGTTACGTTAACATACCAGGCACGTTCTCAGTTGGTTATTTATGCCTCATATAACGTAAAATTATTCAGCCTGTTGTTCACTATTCTTTATTTATTTTAAATTGCCTTTCAAATGTCTATTCTTGGTGTTGGCTTTTATCAAATACATTTCCCCAAAAATTGCGACTTATACTCCAGTGCGACTTATATATGTTATTTTCCTTCTTTATTATGCATTTTCGGCCGGTGCGACTTATACTCCGGAGCGACTTATACTCCAAAAAATACGGTACACAAAAACTAAACTAAACCAAAAACTATTTTCTACTCTTTTAAATCATTTGGTTTTTGCCTTTAAAGTCCGCCTGTGTCCAGGGAATTATTCCCGTAGTTTGTAAACAATAACAAAAACAACAATAAAATGATTTGGAAAAAAAAATCTATCTAGTCACTCTGGTATCTTTCATATACTGATACTACCCTTAGTATCGACACCACCAATTTATGAATCGAGTCATACATGAGTGAAATTGGTCAATAACAATATCGATCACATTTGTTAACTGTACAGTTTTTAAATGTATTTATAGTGAGTGCTATTGACAGTTTAACAATATCAACCCACTATTTATACTAGTCACTTATTCTCTTTTATCAAACACACGTTTGAATAAAAAAAAAGTCAATAGTACACAAAAACTAAACTAAACCAAAAACTATTTTCTACTCTTTTAAATCATTTGTTTTTTTGCCTTTAAAGTCCGCCTGTGTCCAGGGAATTATTCCCGTATTTTGTAAACAATAACAAAAACAACAATGAAATGATTTGGGAAAACAAAAATCTATCTAATCACTCTGGTATCTTTCATATACTGATACCACCCTTAGTATCGACACCACCAATTTATGAATCGATGCGCCCTCCTCCGTGGCGTGTACCGACTCCAAATAAGCTGACACACCAACAGCTGTTATATTGTCCTCTCTCCTAACTCTTAATAATCTACTAGTTAGCGTAGCTATTAGCATGCCTGGCTTGTTCTCGGTGTGTCACATATTTAGCCTCCAGTGCTAATGTTGCGTGATAATGACAATTAAAATACAAAGAAATGCAGTTTATTTGCCGTAATGGAGGTGCTTATGTGAGCGACTCCACACTGTGTATGGTCCCCCGCTTGTCAGGCGGGGGACCAAAATAAATACAGTTTCGTGTAAGTGAATAGTATTTAGTAGGGGTGTGGGAAAAAATCGATTCGAATTCGAATCGCGATTCTCACGTTGTGCGATTCAGAATCGATTCTCATTTTTAAAAAATCTATTTTTTGAAAAAAAAAATGTTTATATATATATATATTTTTTTTTTAAATTAATCAATCCAACAAAGCAATACACAGCAATACCATAACAATGCAATCCAATTCCAAAACCAAACCTGACCCAGCAACACTCAGAACTGCAATAAACAGATCAATTGAGAGGAGACACAAACACGACACAGAACAAACCAAAAGTAGTGAAACAAAAATGAATATTATCAACAACAGTATCAATATTAGTTACAATTTCAACATAGCAGTGATTAAAAATCCCTCATTGACATTATCATTAGACATTTATAAAAATAAAAAAAAAAGAACAATAGTGTCACAGTGGCTTACACTTGCATCACATCTCATAAGCTTGACAACACACTGTGTCCAATATTTTCACAAAGATAAAATAAGTCATATTTTTGGTTCATTTAATAGTTAAAACAAATGTACATTATTGCAATCAGTTGATAAAACATTGTCCTTTACAATTATAAAAGCTTTTTACAAAAATCTACTACTCTGCGTGCATGTCAGCAGACTGGGGTAGATCCTGCTGAAATCTATGTATTCCATGAATAGACAATCCTTTTGAATCAGGAAAAAAATCGTTTTTGAATCGAATCGTGACCCCAAGAATCGATATTGAATCGAATCGTGGGACACCCAAAGATTCACAGCCCTAGTATTTAGTATTTAGTGCTTAGGAAAGTGTGTCACCATGTATACTATTGTTGGAAATTAGCTGATGGCTAAATCTGGTGCACCTATCGATTCTTTGTGAATAGTGTATTGTGCACATTGTCTTGTAAACAAACAATTTACATTAATAAATAAACATCCTGTAAAATATCTCTATCAGATTCTTAACCGTTCCTATAATACGTTACGCTTGGTTTTCACATGGAAAAGCACAGGTGGTTAATATAACTTGCACCAAAGAATGAGATGTTTTATGCACGTACACTTTAACAAGAAGTTGACCTGGAGAGATGGCGGCAGATAAATTACTCAAATACCTAAAAATCCAATCTAAGAAATTCCCTATGTTGGAATTTACTTTCACCATTATCATCCATTAAATTACATAATACACAATTTGAAAGTACAAAACGGAAACCCGGAATGAAGTGGCATCACCTAAGTAAGGAACTCTACGGGGAGCGCTGGTGTTTCTCATTCAGTTTTGTTTTTTTAATAGCAGGTCTTTAAAAAAGAGCTAGGGACAATTTTCCACCTTGTGGTTTTGCTATAATTTGGTTCAAATGAGGTCATAAGAAGCCCTGAAGCAAAAAAGCACAAACCCTATTGCGGTTAGGCAGACTTGGTGGACTGTGAAAAATATCAAGTCACAGGAGTCTTTCAGGTCTAAAGACCTATAGCACATTCACTCTTAGAAAAAATGGTGGATATGATGTGCCTGGCCTGGATATGCTTCAAAACGTAATTGTGTTACAAATATCATTCAGTTTTTTGTTTTTTTTGTTAGATAAATACGGTGGAACTCTCTTTCAAGCAGAAAATGAATATGCACTAAGGATGGCAATAGTGGGGGAAAAAAAACAGAATTATTTGGATTTTAGAGCAAAAATAGGTTGTACATTTCACCCAGGGGCCCACATAATCAAATGTTTCACTCACAGTTTGTTTCCTTTGAGTGCAGCATGGTGCAAGAGGTTAAATCCTCTGTGGTTCTGATGAGTAAAGTCAATGTTGGGCACCGCGACCAGGATCTCGATGATATTGCGGAGATCTTTAGCAATGGCATCGTGCAACGGTGTGTCTCCGTAAGAATCCTGCGTTGGAATAAAAAAAAAAGTACATGTTAAAAATGTTTTGAATTGATTGTTGTAGCAAACATACACTACCGTTCAAAAGTTTGGGGTCACCCAAACAATTTTGTGGAATAGCCTTCATTTCTAAGAACAAGAATAGACTGTGGAGTTTCAGATGAAAGTTCTCTTTTTCTGGCCATTTTGAGCGTTTAATTGACCCCACAAATGTGATGCTCCAGAAACTCAATCTGCTCAAAGGAAGGTCAGTTTTGTAGCTTCTGTAACGAGCTAAACTGTTTTCAGATGTGTGAACATGATTGCACAAGGGTTTTCTAATCATCAATTAGCCTTCTGAGCCAATGAGCAAACACATTGTACCATTAGAACACTGGAGTGATAGTTGCTGGAAATGGGCCTCTATACACCTATGTAGATATTGCACCAAAAACCAGACATTTGCAGCTAGAATAGTCATTTACCACATTAGCAATGTATAGAGTTCTTTAAAGTTAAGACTAGTTTAAAGTTATCTTCGTTGAAAAGTACAGTGCTTTTCCTTCAAAAATAAGGACATTTCAATGTGACCCCAAACTTTTGAACGGTAGTGTATATGACTAGAATGTCACCAATTAAAGCACTTTTTTTTTTAACATACAGTAAGTAGTACTTCAACGTCCGAGTACCTCAATTTACGAGTAATTTGAGATCCGAGCTGTCTCTCCCCTTTTTTTTGTGCTTTAAATTGCAAGTATAGCTGGAGTTCTCACTGTTGATTGAAGTCATTTTTGGTGGTTTTTGAAACAGTGTTGTAGCGTTTGAGCAATAACTAGTTAATATATTATTACACGTTGCTGTTCCTGCTTCATTTACACAAGTAACACATAATTTTGAGCAATAAAGCTCAGAAATGTATACAATCCTGCCCTCCAACCATTGGAAATAAGACAGATCATGCGAAGTGGAGGTCTAAATCACAGAAATAAACCATTAAAAACATGTCCTACCTGTTAGCAGCCGACTAGGCGAGCCAAGCCCCGCTGTAACGTCAGTCCGCTTGACACAAGCATTGTCCAAACGACGAACATTTATCCATAAAAATATTGCGACGTGAATTATATTTATATAGCGCTTTTTCTCGACTGACTCAAGGCGCTTTACATAGTGAAACCCATTATCTTTAAGCGACATTTAAACAAGTACACAATGGCAGTGACTAAAATGGCAGTGACGAGGATGGCGGAAGCGGGAATTGAACCTGGAACCCTCAAGTTGCTGGCACGGCCGCTCTAACAACCGAGCCACGCTGCCCATATTGAGATGATGACGATGCTGTGTTTGACGTGTTTCAGTTTGTTCCGTCTCGTCCTGACTCAACAAACTGGACAGTGGAGCATTACTTTTGGTACACAAACATACATATCACTTTGTGTCAACTAGCTTCTCCGGCTCGTCACTCAAATACGTTCGTGTGGAACATAAAGAGCAATATCCCAGTTCCTACTGTTACACAACGGAGACAGTATTGACCAGATGTAACAAGAGAAACACGCAATCTATGAAAACAAGTCGCTTATCATAAGGCGAGGGTCGGCAACCGGCGGCTCTGGGACCCTCTTTAGCGCCGCCCTAGTGGCTCCATGGAGCTTTTTCAAACATATATGAAAATGGAACATTTTTCAATATAGTTTCTGTAAGAGGGCAAACATGACACAAACATTCTTAATAGAGATGTCCGATAATGGCTTTTTTGCTGATATCCGATATTCGATACTGTCCAACTCTTAATTACCAATTCCGATATCAACCGATACCGATATATACAGTCGTGGAATTAACACATTATTATGCCTAATTTTGTTGTGATGCCCTGCTGGATGCATTAAACAATGTAACAAGGTTTTGCAAAATAAATCAACTCAAGTTATGTAAAAAAGTGCCAACATGGCACTGCCATATTTATTATTGAAGTCACAGAGTGCATTATTTTTTTTAACATGCCTCAAAACAGCAGCTTGGAATTTGGGACATGCTCTCCCTGAGAGAGCATGAGGAGGTTGAGGTGGGCGGGGTTAGGGGGGCGGGGTTGAGGTAGAGCGGGTAGCGGGGTAGCGGGTAGCGGGGGGTGTATATTGTAGCGTCCCGGAAGAGTTAGTGTTGCAAGGGGTTCTGGGTATTTGTTCTGTTGTGTTTATGTTGTGTTACGGTGCGGATGTGCTCCCGAAATGTGTTTGTCATTCTTGTTTGGTGTGGGTTCACAGTGTGGCGCATATTTGTAACAGTGGTAAAGTTGTTTATACAGGGCACCCTCAGTGTGACCTGTATGGCTGTTGACCAAGTATGCCTTGCATTCACTTGTGTGTGTGAAAAGCCATAGGTATTATGTGATTGGGCCGGCACGCAAAGGCAGTGTCTTTAAGGTTTATTGGCGCGGCGTTTTAAAAAGTCATACATTTTACTTTTTGAAACCGATAATTTCCTATTTTACATTTTAAAGCATTTATCGGCCGATAATATCGGCAGCCGGATATTATCGGACATCTCTAGTTCTTAACATTTTCCAATGTGCAGAATAAATATTAATTATAAATATTAATTTCAACATTTTTGTCAACAAAGAATTGCGTCCTAGCCTGCGAGACACGTTTCTTTCAGCTGGGCGTGGTGCCAGGCAGGTAGCTGTCGCAAACAAACCGGCTGGTGTGTGATGGGCCATGGATACGACAGGGAGAAAGAGAAAGATAGCTGAGGAGAACAACTTAAGATAATTTCCCCCCCGGGGATTAATAAAGTACTTCAGATTCTGAGGATTCAACAGTTTTTGGACCGAATCATTTGCTTTCATTGCGAATGCGGAAGGATTGCCTGCATGTTTGCTTTGTAATGAGAAGGTGTCAAATAACAAAGAGTAATGTGGAAAGACATATGCAGGTAAGGCATGCTACATTTGCAGCCAAATACCCCGTTGGGAGTGAGAGAAAAAGTGTGATTGCCTTACTTCTGAAGAAATTAGAGGAGCGCAAAGATAGATCTAAGAAGTGGATTGCATCTCCAAACTTCACTACTGCTGCTAGTTTTGTTGCAACCCGGGAGATAATAAAGCGTGGAAAACCGTTCACAGATGGTGACTACATGAAGGATTCATTCATTAAAGTATCACAGCACCTATTTTCTGACTTCAAAAACAAAACCGAGATAACACAGAAAATTAAAGACATGCCTCTCTCCGCAAAGACAGTGGAAAAAAGGGCCATTAAAATGGCAGGCAACATCACCAATCAGCAAATGGAGGACATTAATGCAGCTCCAGCATTCTTAATTGCCTGTGATGAGTCGTGTGATGTGATCGCTATTGAACAGACAGCGCTGTTAAGCAGGTATGTGAACACTATTATGCACGTTCCATGACCAGCAGCACGCACAATCATGTGTGCTTACGGACTGTATCCCTTGCACACTGTATTGATATATATTGATATATAATGTAGGAACCAGAATATTAATAACAGAAAGAAACAACCCTTTTGTGTGAATGAGGAGGGAGGTTTTTTGGGTTGGTGCACTAATTTTAAGTGTATCTTGTGTTTTTTATGTTGATTTAATAAAAAAATAAAAATAAAAAAAAACCACAAAAAAAACGATACCGATAATTTCCGATATTACATTTTAAGGTAGGGCGATATTATCGGACATCTCTAATGAGTGGGCTACTTTTTGGTTCAAATAAGTAGTGGCATTATAATTCTGGACAATGGACGATTGCATTGATGCCAAAGCACCATCAGTACCTTTGTCCAGATTCTTAATGGGATTCTAATCTTACTTGACCCATATGGGCACCACTCCCGTCCACAAAGTTGTGTAGGAATAAGTTCAGTATTTGGTGCGTAGTTGAGAGTAGAAAACACAAACAGCTGGAGACGGCAATTGCATGTTTTTAGTTGAGTAGCCACACTACTCACGCAGAAGGAGACGCCGTTAAGAGAACTATGAGACAGCTTCGGGCAAGTGAGATGGTTTGAAAATGCCTCAGGAGAAACACTCCAACGCTATAATAAGTGATTTAAAAGTCACTGTCAAATAGCATTAATGTCTGTAATTGCCAGAATTCTTCAAAAGACAGCATGCTAGTAGTATTTATAGGAGTTCCATAGGGTTGTGTATGAAATATCAACAGCAATATTAAGGAATGGTAAGTCCACCTACCTGGAGATTGACGTCGGCTGAATGTTCGATGAGCACGCGGACTACGTCGATGAAGCCCTTGTTGACAGCGATGTGGAGTGACGTGCACATGGAGTTGTTCAAGAGATTAACGTTTGCTCCTTTGCTCAACAACAGCCGTGCAATCTCGGCCTGATTACTGGATCACAGAAGCGATACGGGAAATGAATCAACACAATATTTATTACTGGCGCTTCTAAGCAGACACTACTGATGAGAAGCCAGAGTTAAGGGATCCTGTCCAATGCCCGCACAAAACAGTTTTTAACTAGTGTTTACTTCCAAAGAGATGGAGGCAGCTGAGCATGTGTCAGTCAGATTAGAGGATATAGCTGGCTCATTAGGCAACAATTCATCTGTGAGTGGATTATCTTGTCACTCTGAACTCTCGTGTCAGTTGTATTTATTACTTATCTATTATTGTATTACTGTTTGTTTTGAAGGCCATAAAGAAACAGCTGTGTTCTCACCCAAAGGCAGTGTAATGCAGCGCCGTGTCTCCATCTTCATCTTTGACTTCGATGGAGCCGTTGGCCTGAAGCAGGGCCTTCACCACCTCCATGTGGCCTTGGTGTGCAGCCACCTGCAGTGCAGTCTTGCCCTGGTTCTTGATGTCCACCTGGCAGGAGCAAAAACACAGTTGAAGATTCATCCCAAGTGAAAGCGAGCTCGGATGAACTGAATCGAGGCTGGCTGGGAATAATCTGAGCATGAATGGCAACCACGTTGCTCACACGCGTGAGACGTAATCCTAATAAGAGGTGTGATCATCTCCGGCAGGAAGAAATGTAAGACCATCATACATATTTACCTTTAGTACCTTTATGACAGCAGTGTCGTTTTATTACTTCCCGGAAATTCCTAACTGTAAAATGCTACTTTTTAAATACACTTTGAACCCTGCAAATTATAAAACGGTGTGGCTTATTTGTAGATTTTTCTTCGCTAATGACCATAATAGTTCCCCAGGGTTCGGTTCTTGGCCCTGCACTCTTTAGTATTTACATGCTGCCGCTAGGTGACATCATTGTACGCAAATACGGTGTTAGCTTTCACTGTTATGCTGATGACACCCAACTCTACATGCCCCTAAAGCTGACCAACACGCCGGATTGTAGTCAGCTGGAGGCGTGTCTTAATGAAATTAAACAATGGATGTCCGCTAACTTTTTGCAACTCAACGCTAAGAAAACGGAAATGCTGATTATCGGTCCTGCTCGACACCAACATCTATTTAATAATACCACCTTAACATTTGACAACCAAACAATTAAACAAGGAGACTCGGTAAAGAATCTGGGTATTATCTTCGACCCAACTCTCTCGTTTGAGTCACACATTAAGAGTGTTACTAAAACGGCCTTCTTTCATCTCCGTAATATCGCTAAAATTCGTTCCATTTTGTCCACAAGCGATGCTGAGATCATTATCCATGCGTTCGTTACATCTCGTCTCGATTACTGTAACGTTTTATTTTCGGGCCTCCCTATGTCTAGCATTAAAAGATTTGATTTGATTTGATTAAAAGATTACAGATGGTACAAAATGCGGCTGCAAGACTTTTGACAAAAACAAGAAAGTTTGATCATATTACGCCTATACTGGCTCACCTGCACTGGCTTCCTGTGCACTTAAGATGCGACTTTAAGGTTTTACTACTTACGTATAAAATACTACACGGTCAAGCTCCTGCCTATCTTGACGATTGTATTGTACCATATGTCCCGACAAGAAATCTGCGTTCAAAGAACTCCGGCTTATTAGTGATTCCCAGAGCCCAAAAAAAAGTCTGCGGGCTATAGAGCGTTTTCTATTCGGGCTCCAATACTATGGAATGCCCTCCCGGTAAAAGTTAGAGATGCTACCTCAGTAGAAGCATTTAAGTCTCATCTTAAAACTCATTTGTATACTCTAGCCTTTAAATAGACTCCCTTTTTAGACCAGTTGATCTGCCTTTTCTTTTCTACTCTGTTGCCAACCCGGGGTGGACCGCTAGCCTGTTCATCGGATGGGGACATCTCTACGCTGCTGACCCGTCTCCGCTCGGGAAGTTTCCTGCTGGCCCCACCATGGACTGGACTTTCGCTGATGTGTTGGACTTTCACAATATTATGTCAGACACCCTCTCGACATCCATTGCTTTCGGTCTCCCCTAGAGGGCGGGGTTACCCACATATGCGGTCCTCTCCAAGGTTTCTCATAGTCATTCACATTGACGTCCCACTGGGGTGAGTTTTCCTTGCCCGTATGTGGGCTCTGTACCGAGGATGTCGTTGTGGCTTGTACAGCCCTTTGAGACACTTGTGATTTAGGGCTATATAAATAAACATTGATTGATTGATTGATTGATACAAAGTTGAAAAAAAACAAGCAATTACACTGAGAATGTGTTTTATTGTTTGTGCTACGGCGCCATCTTTTGGACGAGTTCGCTCTCTGCAGGTGCTGCAGTGTCCTTCCATTTAGTGCTTCAAACCGGAAGTAGAGTGCCGTTCAGTCTTCTAGACGTCCATAGCGTTTCAACTTGTATGGATTCTTCAGCAAGGTTTGTAAGTTTTACAGTATAATTAAAACTGTTTATACTTACTAGACCGTCCCATGTGTGATGTCTGTAGGAGTGATTTCATGCATATTTGTGCGTGTTAAAACACACTTTAAAGCCTCAATGCGTTTCTTCGGGATAATATTTAAAATAAACAACAATTTTTTGCTGGTCATAACATTTTATCTTTTATTCTAATAAATGCACATCATCAACATATAAAGGCATTTTTAAGGTGTACATTTCAGCCCTTCAGATCATGGTACACACCATCGCTCTCACAGCAGTGGCCGTGCCGAAACTATATTATAACATTTTAGGTCGCCAAGTTGTGCCTATTTTTAAAATATGTATTAATAACACTCATTCAGCGAATAATCGAAGCAACAGAATATTAATCAAAGCTTCTTTCTAACTAAATTTATCCATTTAATCGATTGATCGTTGAGCCAGAAACACATTCATTGTGATTTTTTTAAACTGTATTATGTTTATTATATAAATGTGCCTTTATTTATGAACTCTATCTACATAGTGCTAAAACAATATTGTATTGCTTTTTTCTCAAACAAAAAAAAGAGAGAGAGAAGAGAAAGAAAAAATAATGTCTCCAGATAAGGAGCCGCCAGCTCCTGTCCAGCAAGCTAAAAGACTGTTTCGTTCTCGAATAGTTTATACCAGGGGTGTCCAAACTTTTTCCACTGAGGGCCGCACACTGAAAAATCAAAGCAAGCAGGGGCCATTTTGATATTTTTTATTTAAAAAACCAATACAATATATGTATAAAAAATATACATTTAGGCCTCCACTCAAGCTTGATCCCGGGTACCCCAAAGGGTTTTGGTCAAAAAAATATAAAAAATGTGTCATTATTCAGTATTATTATTTTTATTATTATTCAAGTTTTAAATCTCTAGATAAACATTAGGTCTATCTGTCAATATAACGTTTTTAAAGGCCTACTGAAACCCACTACTACCGACCACGCAGTCTGATAGTTTATATATCAATGATGAAATCTTAACATTATAACACATGCCAATACGGCCGGGTTAACTTATAAAGTGACATTTTAAATTTGCCGCTAAACTTCCGGTTCGAAACGCCTCTGAGGATGACGTATGCGTGTGACGTAGCCCGGCGAACACGGGTATGCCTTCCACATTGAAGCCAATACGAAAAAGCTCTGTTTTCATTTCATAATTCCACAGTATTCTGGACATCTGTGTTCGTGAATCTGTTTCAATCATGTTCATTGCATTATGGAGAAGGAAGCCGAGCAAACAAAGAAGAAAGTTGTCGGTGCGAAATGGACGTATTTTTCGAACGTAGTCAGCCACAACAGTACACAGCCGGCGCTTCTTTGTTTACATTCCCGAAAGATGCAGTCAAGATGGAAGAACTCGGATAACAGAGACTCTAACCAGGAGGACTTTTGATTTGGATACACAGACGCCTGTAGAGAACTGGGACAACACAGACTCTTACCAGGATTACTTTGATTTGGATGACAAAGACGCAGACGTGCTACTGTGAGTATGCAGCTTTGGCTTTTTTTTGCGTATGTACGTAACTTTTTTAAAATATATAAGCTTTATGAACCTTGGGTTAGGTGAACGGTCTTTTGGGCTGAGTGATTGTGTGTGTTGATCATGTGTTTGAATTGTATTGGCGTGTTCTATGGAGCTAGGAGCTAGCAGAGGAGCTAGGAGCTAGCATAACACGTACCGTACCGTACGTGCGCGTCACGTACGTAACTTTTTAAAAATATATAAGCTTTATGAACCTTGGGTTAGGTGAACGGTCTTTTGGGCTGAGTGATTGTGTGTGTTGATCGGGTGTTTGAATTGTATTGGCGTGTTCTATGGAGCTAGGAGCTAGCAGAGGAGCTAGGAGCTAGCATAACAAACACGCAGGTGTTATTATGCAGGATTAATTTGTGGCATATTAAATATAAGCCTGGTTGTGTTGTGGCTAATAGAGTATATATATGTCTTGTGTTTATTTACTGTTGTAGTCATTCCCAGCTGAATATCAGGTACCGTGAGTATGCAGCCTTGGCTGCTAAACATTCGATAACTTGACCGTATGTGCGCGTCACGTACGTAACTTTTTAAAAATATATAAGCTTTATGAACCTTGGGTTAGGTAAACGGTCTTTTGGGCTGAGTGATTGTGTGTGTTGATCATGTGTTTGAATTGTATTGGCGTGTTCTATGGAGCTAGGAGCTAGCAGAGGAGCTAGGAGCTAGCATAACAAACACGCAGGTGTTTTTATGCAGGATTAATTTGTGGCATATTAAATATAAGCCTGGTTGTGTTGTGGCTAATAGAGTATATATATGTCTTGTGTTTATTTACTGTTGTAGTCATTCCCAGCTGAATATCAGGTCACCCCCGGCTCTCACAGCATCTTCCCTATCTGAATAGCTTCAACTCCCCACTAGTCCTTCACTTGCACTTTACTCATCCACAAATCTTTCATCCTCGCTCAAATTAATGGGAAAATTGTCGCTTTCTCGGTCCGAATCTCTCTCACTTCATGCGGCCATCATTGTAAACAATAGGGAACTTTGCGTATATGTTCAACTGACTACGTCACGCTACTTCCGGTAGGGGCAAGCCTTTTTTTTATCAGATACCAAAAGTTGCAATCTTTATCGTCGTTGTTCTATACTAAATCCTTTCAGCAAAAATATGGTAATATCGCGAAATGATCAAGTATGACACATAGAATAGATCTGCTATCCCCGTTTAAATAAAAAAAATTCATTTCAGTAGGCCTTTAAAGATTTAAGTTGTATGCTCTTTTTGTCAAAGAAAACCCAGTTTTTTATGGAAAAAACACAATCTATGCAATATTTTCAACCAATAAAATTTTTAAGTGGAATATTTGACATTATATAATAATTGGAGCCTTAAAAAGGTCAATAACTCATACCACCATTGATTTTAATTCATTATTATTTTTTGAGCAATGACACTTAAAAACAAATCACACTAACATTATTGGGGATCCAAAAGGGTCCTACTCATTAAAGTGTTAAAAAATAAATTATACATTTTTTTTTACTGTTTACTTTTAACATAATAATCTCAACTTCAGATCTATCCGCCAATTATACATTTTATTGTTGTTTATGTTTTTTGTTTGTTCGTTTGAGGCCCTTCTTTTAAAAAAAACAGCTCAGTTTTTTATATGGCAAACACAAAATATGCAACATTTTTCCCAAAAAATGTCTCAAAGTGCAATATTTAATGTGACGTAATTGAAGCCTTGAATAGGTCAATAATTCATAATGATATTGATTTTGATTTATTATTATTTTTTAAAGAAAGAAACAGCCTGCATGGCAGCTTTGTGTTATTAGAATAAACATTGCAACATTTTCTTGTTACATTTCACCTGTTTGCTCTTTTTTACCATTTTTTATGTTTTTAATTTTTTCCAATCGTATTTTTAAAATGTGCCGTGGGGCCATTAAAAAATGACCTGTGGGCCGCAAATGGCCCCCGGGCCGCACTTTGGACACCCCTGGTTTATACTATAATTTATAAAAAAATATTGTGATGCTAACTGTATAGTGTTTTTAGGGCCACCTCTGGCTAAATTGGGTCACTAAGCAGAATTTTAATTTGAGTCCCCCCCCATTACAAAATATTTTCATACTTTTTCTATTTTTCCATCCATCCATCCATTTCCTACCGCTTGTCCCGTTCGGGGTCGAGGGGGTGCTAGAGCCTATCTCAGCTGCATTCGGGCGGAAGGCGGGGTATTTTTCTATTTTTGTGAAACGATTTTTATACTTTTTAAACATTTTTAATTTAAATCAATCAATAATCAATCAAAGTTTACTTATATAGCCATTAATCACAAATGTCTCAAAGGGCTGAAGGGCTGAATTTGAGGCTTGTTTGCACTAAAAATAATTTATGTAAAAAAAAAAATGTTCCAAAAGGATTTTTTTAGAGCAAAAAACACATTTAACAATAATAAATCATACATTTGCATATCTTCCTAACAAATCACCAGGCAACAACAGTTAAGCAGTCCAGCACTAATGCAGCGCACCACAGTGGACAATGAGAATACATGTGCAAATTTGCAAAGCAGAAAGGGGCGAGGAATACGTTTGCGGTAAAATTTTATATGAAGCACCTTCTCAATCATTAATTGACATTTTACATGCGCTTATTCACGGAAAACGTGATCTCTCACGGATTGCAGGGTTCTATGCACAGTGCGTGATCTGCTTATTGGGAGAGGTGATTCATCGCTTTTTCTCCCTTTATTAGGGTTTTGTATAAAATATTATACTTTTATACTTATTTATATTTTGTAGTTACTTGAAAACCCTTTTTAAAAAATGAAACACAATTCACTGCAAAAAGTCAGTGTTCAAAAACAAGAAAAAAAAATACAAAAGTTAGGGGTATTTTACTCGAACTAAGCAAAATTATCTGCCAATAGAAGAAGACAATTTGTCTTGTCAAGACTTTCCAAAACAAATAAAATTAGCTAACCTCAATGAACCCCAAAATACCTTAAAATAAGTATATTCTCACTAATAACAAGTGCACTTTTCTTGCTAGAAAAAACAAATATGAGACCTTTTTTATCAATATGTTGACCAAATTTTTTTTTATTGTAATTTTGAAGAATGCATCTGTATGTGCATTAATTATTTCCGTTCAAAATAGTTTGAAATGTCACATGTTAAATGTTGAAATATTAACTGTCAGTTTACTGTACTGTGCCAACTGTACTACTACATGAGTACCTATTTTCTCTTGTTTCATTGAAAATAAAACAGCAAAGTCCATTTGGCTGTCATCTGTTTTAATTATGAGACACAATTGTGTCAAAGTCATGTTTTTTTTTGTTTATGCTTGAAATAAGAAATTACTACTTTGAAAAAGCAGTTTTATACTTGTGAGTGTTGATGACACAGCTTTGCAACACTTGATATTCTAGTTTCAAGCATGTTTTACTCAATATAGCTCATCAAACCTCAGCAACGAGCTGTGATATCTTACTGAGATCATTTAGGACCACAACACTTAAAACAAGTAAAAGACTCTAACATAAAATCTGCTTAGTGAGAAGAATTATCTTATCAGACAGAAAATAAGCAAATATCACCCTTATTTGAGATATTTAATCTTACTTAGATTTCAGTTTTTGCAGTGTTGATGATAACTATTTGGGTTTTATTACATTATTTTTAATGAGTTATTACAGTAGCGAGCTGCTTTAAATCTCATTGTACATGTGTACAGTGACAAAGTGACAAATGACAGCATCATGGAGTGCTGCAGCAAGATTTCCCACATGTGCATACGGACAGTCAAGTCAAACATGAATAATAATACAGTAGTAATAGAGTGCTAAATGTCTTCTTGTGAGACTGCATTGTCATCTATCATGTGAAATAAGTCTACATTTCAAAGTGACGAGTGGGAAGTCCGAGGCATTCTCACCCCCTGTGGGCTCATTAACACCTCGGGAGTTATTGAGGTCAGTAAGTGAGTCACGGTCTCCCTGCCCTCAGTGTGAATCATAAGGGTGATGTGGGGTCAAGGTTTGTGTGGGTGGTTCCGCTTTGACTTAGAGTTTTCACACTGTCAAGATTTCTCTGAGTAAATTGAGACCTAAAATGTCCTTTATCCTTTAGCTGTATGCAGAGTGAGATGTTAAATAGAAATTGTTCAATATAAACATTTTTATACTGATATTTTCCTTAATTTTGAAATGTTATTTTTTACTTTTGAAACAAATTATAGTAAAGTAATACTTTAATATACAAGGGGAAAACAATGCAAAACCCTTTTTAATCTTGTGGACTTTTGTGACATTCAATTTGAACAGATTAGTAATTCAAATACTTCAACGATGTACATTAAACGTCAAATAAATTATACATTAAAACAAGAATTAAAATCCAAATTCATTGTTATAACTACTGGAGCAATACATAACATAAAGAATGTGCAAAAATAGACTTTTGTAATATTGATACTCATAATTCCGGGCGTTCATGAATGATACCTTGCAAGCTATAATTGTCATTGGTGCATAATAAGGAAGTGCTGTGATGTTGTCGCTGTTATGACTACTAGGTAGCCTAGCACTGTTAGCAGTGTAAAGAGGACTGCTGGTAGCGTTTTAAGGGCAGTAATACGTTTAAGAAGAACGTTGGACTCTGTGTGCTTCTGTCGGGACGCTAAATTACTTGCAAGACGTTACTTATACAAACCCCGTTTCCATATGAGTTGGGAAATTGTGTTAGATGTATATATAAACGGAATACAATGATTTACAAATCCTTTTCAACCCATATTCAGTTGAATGCACTACAAAGACAATATATTTGACGTTCAAACTCATAAACTTTTTTTTTTTTTGCAAATAATAATTAACTTAGAATTTCATGGCTGCAACACGTGACAAAGTAGTTGGGAAAGGGCATGTTCACCACTGTGTTACATGGCCTTTCCTTTTAACAACACTCAGTAAACGTATGGGAAGTGAGGAGACACATTTTTGAAGCTTCTCAGGTGGAATTCTTTCCCATTCTTGCTTGATGTACAGCTTAAGTTGTTCAACAGTCCGGGGGTCTCCCTTCTGCTATTTTAGGCTTCATAATGCACCACACATTTTCAATGGGAGACAGGTCTGGACTACAGGCAGGCCAGTCTAGTACCCGCACTCTTTTACTATGAAGCCACGTTGATGTAACACGTGGCTTGGCATTGTCTTGCTGAAATAAGCAGGGGCGTCCATCGTAACGTTTCTTGGATGGCAACATATGTTGCTCCAAAACCTGTATGTACCTTTCAACATTAACGGCGCCTTCACAGATGTGTAAGTTACCCATGTCTTGGGCACTAATACACCCCCATACCATCACAGATGCTCGCTTTTCAACTTTGCGCCTATAACAATGGTGGTTATTTTCCTCTTTGGTCCGGAGGACACTACGTCCACAGTTTCCAAAAACAATTTGAAATGTGGACTCGTCAGACCACAGAACACTTTTCCACTTTGTATCAGTCCATCTTAGATGAGCTCAGGCCCAGCGAAGCCGACGGCGTTTCTGGGTGTTGTTGATAAATGGTTTTCGCCTTGCATAGGAGAGTTTTAACTTGCACTTACAGATGTAGCGACCAACTGTAGTTACTGACAGTGGGTTTCTGAAGTGTTCCTGAGCCCATGTGGTGATATCCTTTACACACTGATGTCGCTTGTTGATGCAGTACAGCCTGAAGGATCGAAGGTCACGGGATTAGCTGCTTACGTGCAGTGATTTCTCCAGATTCTCTGAACCCTTTGATGATATTACGGACCGTAGATGGTAAAATCCCTAAATTCCTTGCAATAGCTGGTTGAGAAAGGTTTTTCTTAAACTGTTCAACAATTTGCTCACGCATTTGTTGACAAAGTGGTGACCCTCGCCCCATCCTTGTTTGTGAATGACTGAGCATTTCATGGAATCTACTTTTATACCCAATTATGGCACCCACCTGTTCCCAATTTGCAGTTTGAACATCAAATATGTTGTCTTTGTAGCATATTCAACTGAATATGGGTTGAAAATGATTTGCAAATCATTGTATTCCGTTCATATTTACATCTAACACAATTTCCCAACTCATATGGAAACGGGGTTTGTACAATATTATCACCAAGCATTTGTTGCAGATTGCTAAGACTGCATTCAAGTAGCACTTTTTTTGGTCTGGGTACCCACTGCTTCCGTTTTGGAACCGGTCCTCAAGGCCCATCCCAAGAAACAACCCATGTTTGCATTATAGAGTCGTCCCTCATTTATCGCTGTTAATTGGTTCCGGACATGCCCGCGATAAATGAATTTCAGCGAAGCAGGAATCATTAATTATAACTCAAATATTTTTATAGCTAGAGCATAAAAAAACTGTTTACGACATTCTAAATATGTTTTTCCATCCTACTTTAGATATGAAATAACACCCTTTAGTCACCTTTACTCTTCTTTAATCCAATATAGTAATGCTTGCCGAGGCTAAGCCCATCAGGTTTGGTCTTCTCTCGTAGCCAATATTACTGTAGTAGGATATTTTTACTTTATTTAGCCATTTTTATGCGTGAAAATTGTTACATTCCCACACTTCCAGTCTGCTTTTCCTGGCTCTGTTCTCTCGCTCCCTCTCGTGCTTGTTGTCGGAGGAAGGCTGGAGCTTGGAGAAACACCTGATGGCAATCACTAGTGGACTATAAGAACTGGTTGAAAATAATGTTTTTTAAAAATCCGGAATGCGTAAAAGTAGCAATGTAAGTATAGAACATCACTTGCACTTAGGGCTGCAATGACCAAATCAATCAAATTGATTATCTCAATGAGAAAAAAACGTTTCAATATTCTGTAGCTTAAATTTTTTTTTAAATGAGATTAATAAATAAAAATGTATAAAATCCGGACCGCATGGAGTGCTTTGAACTTTAAACACGTGGACATAGTTTCCGCACAGCCGCTGCTATAGAGCGCACATGAAAGCGCTGGGGTGTGGGTTTAATATCGACATTTTATAAAGGTTATTCCAAGCACAAAATTTTTTGTTCATTTCAACTACTTTCCCTAAAATACACATTGAGAGTATGAAGTGTGTTTTATCCAGTGGTGTGCCGTCAGGGCCTATGCTCCTTCCATTGCTGTTGTTTTTAGTTTAGAGTTTGTATCCAATCAGAATTCAGCTAGCTTATGTTGCCATGCTGTACGAAATCTGCCCGGAGCCTTCAGAATCAACAATACGGGCGTCTTTGCACTGTAAGTGAACGAACACATAGCGATATCCAATCAGATCACGAGTTGTTATCAGTAAGGCCTTCTAGCTGGCCTAACGCTGTGATTGGATGCTCACTTGGGACTCCCAAGTGAGTATCCAATCACAAGTTGCGAAAACAGGAAGTGGCACCAGAACCATACGAGCCATAGAAAGCCACAGAAAACTTACCGGTACAATAACCACAAAGATAAAGTGTTTGTCTTACACCTAGTAATCCGCTGTGGACAGACCAGGCCAAGCAATGCAGGTTTAGCAAGCAGTGCGCGCTCCCGCGAAGGAAATACATTTTCGGCAGGCAATCACATTTTGGCACAACACCGGCAGCGAAATGGTTTGCCCGCCACTTTCACACGAGTCAACCGACTACTACGGTACCACTGGCTTATACGGCGTCGGATGGGTGCTACAAATTGTGAGTACAAATATTTTATTTCTTAATGTTTACATGTTTCATTTGTTTTATACAATTCTTTTAATTTTGACAGTACCACATAAGATATGTTTTAATCGCTGAAGCGGGTTTATTGAAGGTTAAATGCGCCGGAAAATACTGTTGAGGCGATTCAATGCCCAGTAGAGTGCAAGTGTGTTTCTGTATAGTATCTCCAGTCGTGTCCATGTGGTGAAATAAATTACTGTATTTTGAGAGGTGATGTTGGACTAAGTATATGTTCGTCCTTCGTTTTCGAAGATGACCAGGTGACTTGTGTGTGCGAAGATGGCTGATGAGGCCAATCATTGCACGGAATGACCGGCTGCAGTGAGGGCAGGTTATGGCTAGGAGGTGGCTGGCTGAGAGGGAGGAACTGTCTCTGGTCTTGCGGAGCTGTCGCTTCTGTTCGGCTTCATGGATACATTTTTCCTCGAAGTCTGCTACACCATCCCAGACTGCAGAGCGCCAGTTGGAACGATATTGGGCATAGGCTTCCTAGGTCTCTGGGTCCAGACCACATCCCTTGAGACTGCCCTTTAGGGTGACCTTAATGCGTTTCCGTCAAACTAAGTAGGACATCACTGAAGGCCTAGGTGAGAAACGCATGGCCCGCCACTGATTTTGTCCGATTACTTGATTAATTGAACAAACCAATCAAGAGCTTACTTGATTACAAAAATAATCGATAGCTGTAGCCCTGTTTGCACTGCAGCAGAAAAGTAAAAGTACTGCACTCACCTTGTCAGGATACTTTTGCAGGAACTCCCGCACTTTATTGGCACTGCCGTGTGCTGCCTCAATGACCAGCCGGCTGGGATTGTCCTGCTCTGCAGACTGAGACAGCAGTTTCTCGAGCACAGAGATGACTGTACCTGAGCAGTGACAGAAGAGGAAGAAGACGAAGGATTCGTTGAGTTTAAAAGTGCACTCTTGACAGTATGATTGCAAAATGTTGTCATTCAGAGGCCTAAACAGCAGCTCAAAGAAAGAGCGGTTATTAGCATTGTCAATGACAATCCGCCATGCAGTGATAACATGCACACAGGTACAACACAACTGAGGCAAAACATGCACAAAATTAGTTTTCATCAGGACAAAAAGATGAGCGCCATGTTAACCTGCAAGATGACGACATGCAATTCAGAAAAGCATTTCAATAAATAAACCATAAGTACACAAGCTGAAAGGAGACATAGATACATGCTTTCATTGAATAAATGAGCACATGCATACTAGAGATAGAATCATTGGCAGGATGAATGAACAAAGCAGAGGGAAAAGATAAGCTGGAGTGCTCGCGATAAGCCCCTCGGTCCTGGCAGAGGCCTTACTTCCAGATTCGTTGGGGTTCTCGGCCGTCATGAGGTTGGCGTCCATGTCCCCAGGCTGTGCCGAGAGGCATGCTGGGTTGAACGTCCACGTGTGGCCTCCGAACGTCACGCGCAGGTCGCCGTCTGCGTACATTTTCAGCACCTTGCCGACCTGACCAAGCACCTGGCGGAAACATATCAGGTAATACGGATGAGTCCAGCTTCATTCTCACTCATCTCATATGTTGATGGTGTTCTCACAGTCTTTTAGGGAATATCAAGTAATTCCATGTCATTTGACTAGAGTGATAATGAATGCTGGTGTAGCATGAACAGGAGAGCGTACAGGAGCCATACTGTCTGTCCATTCTCCGTGGCCGGCCTGCAACCTCTTCACACTATCTATGTCCTCCAACACTCGCACTAGTTCGCCAACTCCAAACGTGTTCACCTGGGACAAAAAAAGGGAACGACCAAATTAGCTGTATACGGTACATTTTTGAAGAAAACTCTTTGGATCAACACCAAAAAAAAAAACCTCTCAAGGGATGAAATGGAAATTCTGTACCTTGGTGAGGGCCCCGGGATGAAAAGTCCAGCGGATGTTGTTGCTGTACTGGACTCTGACGTCCCCCCGGTCAGTGATTCTATGAACTGTCCCGACGCGGCAAATGTACTGCAAACACAAAGAGGCTGTTATGCCGTAGGTCTCGCTCTGCATGGCATTGACCTTAATGCTCCCAATGGTAGCTGGAACCTCAGGGGTGTACGCATTGTTTTCTTTCCCTATGTCAAACACCAAAGTCCATCTAAGTCACCAGCATGCTTGTATGCCAAGTCAAAGAGGACCGCATATATAATATGTTGAGATTTCCTTTTCCGATTATGCAAAAGTTACTTTTTATTGATGTTCTTTCTAACAGTAACATATGTCTCTAGTGTCCCTTTATCAGCACCAAACCTGAGATAAATCTGTCATCTCCCTCACTTTTGAGAGAAGAGGCCTTCAAATAGTTGTTTTAAAAGTTGTACGTTTTAGTGAATTCTGAGGCACTATGAAAATGCATCAGAAAAACACATTGCCACACATCTAGACATATTCAGCACAGGTGTCAAACTCAAGGCCACATCATTTTTTTTGGGCCCTCCACAGCCTGGGAATAATGTGTGACAATAAAGCACCTAATCTTGATTGACAAATGTATTTGATTTTTCAATTTGGACAGGGAATCATGTTTTGCCTGCAATTGCATATATTTTAACTTTATTAATATCTGATCCTGCAACAATATATTCCAAACATTTTTTTTTGTTATCAAAAATAAATACCTAAATATCTGTTTGTCACCTTGACTTTCAATGCAAGTTACCATTAAGTTTGTTGAAATAATCAAATGTATAGGCAATTGTGTGATTATATTCACGCCATGAAAACAAGTTTGACATCCCTGCCTTAAAGCCTGGAGCTCTGCCAAATATCTGTCAATCAGCTGTAGACGTTGGTGCGGTAATTTTGATCATTTTGTATTTCTTGAGCAAATAGGCTAACCTGTCATGATGTTGCAAATAAAATGTTATGTAATGTTAGAAGTGTAGCTCACATAACTACACTGTAAAAAAAATTCCTATTTTTATGGTTAATTTACTCTAAATTTCTACTGTAATTTTTCTATTTTTTTTAAATACTTTATAAAACTGTAGAATTGAAGGCATTATCTGTAAATAAACAATCCGCCTGTTATTTTAAGTAATATGCCAGTAATGACAAACTATGTATATTTCTATTTTTTTTTACAGAAAAATACCAAATTAATTATACATAGCATTTTCGGTTTTCTTAAATTACTTTCAAATTCATGTAAAATTACAGTAATTATCTTTCATTAAATATGTAGCTTATTATATAAAAGTCTATGTCCATACTAACAATCTAAGGTATTTTTCTGCAGAACTGTTTGCATCGTCACTTTATTAAAGGTGGTTGATCTTAACAATTCAGAAAAAATCTGTAAAATAATGGTATTTTTCTGTGGAACTGCCAGCATTGTCACTTCATTAAAGGTGTTTGATCGTAATAATTTGGAAAAACTCTGTATAATAAAGGTATTTTTCTGCAGAACTGTTTGCATCGTCACTTTATTAAAGGTGGTTGATCTTAATAATTTAGTAAAAATCTGTAAAATTACGATATTTTTCCGCAAAACGTTTCATGAAAATTTCTGTGAATATAATGTTTTTGATCATTATTTGGTTTACAATGTTTTACTTTAATTTTATGGTTTTCGTTTGGCAGCCATAGCTGCCAGTACATGACGTTTTTTTACAGAATTTTTTTTTACAGTGTATGCCAGTGTTGCTAACATGTATGTCCTCCTGTCCCACTACTTAATGTTATGTTATTGTACATGATATATGGCATCTATTGTTGATCAAGTGCGGAGTTACAGTGATTTGTAAAAAGTGCATAAAAGCGCTTCTTAGTGTCACACACTCTGTTGAAGAGCAGAACAAAGGGGACGGCCAAATAAAGCAGCATTACCGGTAAAGGAAATTAGCATTAAAGCTACCGTCACACAAAAGGGCATGTTCCCAGTAGGACTTACTAAAATGACTTTTTAGACTGTCTGGATTTCAGCATTAAGGCTACTTTTTGGCCAACACATTTTCAAAACACTATCGTTGGACTTTTGAGACTTATTAAAAAAAAAAAAAAAATAGTCGGACAAGAGACCTTTCAATTATTAGTCAAAAAGGACATTCACAGCAATTATCCATACAAACAGAACAAGTAAAGAGCGAACAGAAACAGAAGCTACATGCTAAACGAGTTTGCATTCAAATACAAAGGCACTATATGTTTGTCCAAACAGATCGCCATCTTACTGATTGTGCAGGAGAAATATGAGCATGTTATTGTGTAAAAGCCAGTCCATCAGCAGCTCTGAATGTACTAAAGTAGCGTATAAGCATGGCTATTATATTCATGGTTGATACCCGCAAAATGTTTTGTAATATATAGTGGTACCTCAACTTAAGAGTGCCCCAACTTAAAATTGTTTTGAGATAAGAGCTATCTTTCAGCTAATTGTTATGTTTTAAGGTACAAGGAAAATATTGAAGTTACAATCATCCCTGCCTTTAGTTGACGTAGAGAATGCCAGTGTACCCCGTGAGATCCACCCAAAACATCAAGTCTTACTCGCTAGCATTAAAGGAGCCATATGTAGAAATGTCATGTCAAGTCATCATTAAATGACCCTGATATGTCAAAAGGCATTAATAAATCTTGTTGTTTTTGAATACCTCTATAACTGATAACAGTAGTTCAGCTGGGATATGCTCATTTTAAAATTAGATTTACAGCCCCGAAATCTTGTTATTGTTTTCATTTCGATGCCCCGCCCTCCACCGTTTCACCAATTAAAAAAGTCAGTGAGTGTGTCACATCCAGGTTGCCGGTTACGGGCCGCACACTTCGTCGAGCTCCTGCCACTGGTAAAGTTACTAAACATGTCAGACCTTAGTAAATCTGAAAGGCGTCGTTACGATTCTCAACTTATTCATGACAAAACCAGGAACAAAACAAGGATTTGTATCGGGGGTGCCTTTGAAAAATGGAGACGATTGAAGGCGAAGAAGATTTTTTCATCTGACGCCAAACCTGCTAATTTCCTCCTAAGTCAGGCATGTACGTTTTCTTATTACTTGTAATAAATGGAAATGGACATTTCGTATGTAAACTATATTGTCCAATACAGTCTATGATCTTGTCTAACAAAGCTAGTATGTTCGTGCAACGAAGGCTTAAGTGTGATGGTGCTTAGTTCCTAGTGTAATGCTTATTAGCATTTTAGCCCGGTCAATGACACATCGACATACAGCCTAACAGGGGAAATGTATGCCCTTTACCTGTATGTCGATGTGTAATCCTACTGACAGGGCAAAATATATTTTTGACAAATAAAACCTATGTGGATATGGGTAGGCGTGGGTTGTGCTCATAGAATTAGTTTCGATGGCGGTCCGTGCGGTCAAACTAGACATTTTAGCAGGGTAATGCCAACAATCTGTCCCGACTCCCGACTAAAATATTGCTGCGTAACTTTACACATACATTTGGCTAATCGACATCAGTAAAATGTGGCATAATTACTTAGTAAACCATCTTGCAAGAAGCATAAACAAGAGAAACCTACAGCATAGGACTCGTTGATTGCCATTTGAAGTACCTTGGAGTAGGATTCGGATTTGGCTGTGTATCTGGCAACCTCAGTCATGGAGAGTGGTAGGGGACTACAGAATTTTGACCGTGATTGCAGTACCATTTCTGGCCACATTATTACATATGGCTCCTTTAACTTGTAGCTTGATGTCGACAAAACTTTGTTGAAAGGGATGAAAGTGGTTACAAAGGCCAGATCTGAGAAGAAGAACTGGATACTAGTCAATGAATTAAAAATATAAATAATTATAAAGTGACTGAGTGTGTCACCAACTGGGCAAAGCAGTTGGAGCGTATCACTGCTCAGTGTTTCCCATAAACTACCAAGATACCTGTGGCGGTGGGGGCGTGTCTATGGGCGTGGTCACCATGACATCATCGCATAATTTACTACAATGATATGATTTTCTCTAAAAAGGCTCAGAAAATGTATACTTACTAATTAATAATAACAGTTTTGTTTTAAACGTCCATCCATCCATCCATCCATCCATCCATCCATTTTACAATATAATTACAACACTTTATGTACATACTTATATACAGATTTGAACAATAAGTTATTCACTGAAATATATTTATTAATTGTGGTTCTTACAAAAAATATATCTTATAAAATATAAACGCTAAAATGTCTCTTAAAGCTCTGCCCCTTTAATTAGTGCATACTAAATAATTTAACTTTAGCCTACTACTACAACCATATTATTTACCAGCAACATAAAGTGAAACAGAGGCAGAGGTGTCCTGCCACAGTCAGTAACAAATAAACAGAAAACAGTAGTGGTCAAATACAAATAAGGCAACAAGAGAAGTATCCCACACTTGTCTTTTGTAAAGTAAATCTGAACAGCCTATATGGGCATCTACATCAACTATATGATTTGCCTGAGAAGATGGACAGGACAAAAAAAAAAAAAAAAGTTTTTATTTTTTTTAAATTTTATTTGTGGCGGACGTAATTCTTTTGTGGCGGGCCGCCACAAATAAATGAATGTGTGGGAAACACTGACTGCTGGTCTGCACCATACTGAAGCAGAATGAGTCGATAATGCCAGCAAGGATGTTAAAATAATATCTTAACAGTGAACAGGGACGGCGTGGCGCAGTTGGTAGAGTGGCTGTGCCAGCAATCGGAGTGTTGCTGGTTACTGGGGTTCAATTCCCACCTTCTACCTTCCTAGTCACGTCCGTTGTGTCCTTGGGCAAGACACTTCACCCTTTGCCTCTGATGGCTGCTGGTTAGCGCCTTGCATGGCAGCTCCCGCCATCAGTGTGTGAATGTGTGTGTGAATGGGTAAATGTGGAAATACTGTCAAAGCGCTTTGAGTACCTTGAAGGTAGAAAAGCGCTATACAAGTATAACCCATTTATCATTATTTATAACATTTATCCAAGAAAATATGGAGAAGCTGCTGATGGTGTGTTTGACGGAGAAGCAGCTGATGGTGTGTTTGACGTAGAAGCCACTGAAAGGAGATATCGCAGATGTCCACTCTCCAAGGTTAGTGCTGTACTATTATTACATTACTTCATACAACTACTGTAGTTGTTAGTACTACAACTACAACACTTGTTTTCATATATTTATTTTCTAAAAGTTGTTGTTATTTAAAGGCATGTTACATGTTCAAAATGTACTGTTTTGGGGGGGACAAGCACCGATTAAATTGATTTCAATTCAATTCAATGGGGGACGTTGTTTTGAGATAAGTTGAGGTAATAATATAAAGTCGATTCATCGTGCCCATCCTTCTCCTGTCCTATGTGTTGTTTATAGCTACGTCTGATAGATCACAGTGGGCGATGTTGAAATACCTCTGCCATTTTGGGATTCCATCCCCCGTGGCCGTCCTGCATCTGTCGCAGAATGTCCACCTCCAAGAGACATTTGACTTTATCCCCCTGCTGGAAGGAGTGGCCATCAGCACTCTCCTGGCGCTGCAGCTCTGCATGCTCTCCTGAATGGACAGGCGGCCAAAACACCAGTCTGTTTATATAGCAGTTATATAGAAGATTCAAATATTAACACAGGAATGGTCTTACCGAGCTTTGGTAAGTGGTCTTTGTAGTAGAAGCCTCCTTGGCCGTCCGACACGTACTTGAGGTCAACTTTGCCCTTATGCCCCATTCGGTAGACATTGGTGGTGCCATTAGTCCAGGTCACACTAGCCACGCTGCGACCGGATTCTGTATCCCAGCCACGAATATCCACTACCTTCCCAACCTTACCCTCCCCGCCTACACACACACACACACATATGCAAGAGATAATCAGAGTGTTGGTAAACAAATTAAGGGGATCAGCCGTCTTCCTAGGAGAGAAGTCATGCAGTTACATGAGGCATTTGGATAGGAAGGGGAAAAGTCAGTAATAGATCACAGTGGAAGTAAACATGCTGGTGAAAATAGAAGGCAGGGTGAGTATAAGCTGTGAGGTAATGACATGCCAGACACAAGTGTGTGAGGAAAGAAGTGACAAACAGACAGCGACCACAGAATGGTACCACATCCACATGTTAGGTTCTAGAAAAAGAACCCTCATCAGGCTGCCCCTGTGCCCAAACACACCACTTTAAATCAGTGACCTAAACAGCTACATGGTGGGCTGAAGATTATTGCACATCCTTAATGCACATACAGCATTTTAACCAGATTAGTGACTGAACAGAACCCCAGGGTGTTGTTCTTTGAGACACCAAAAGGAAATGTTCACCCAGAAATGGGAGGAGGGCTGCTGTTCCCAGAGAGTGCAGCAACAGGAAACATAACTTCATCCATTCCGTATTTCCCAGAGGGAGGCATTGAATGGCTTTTATTTATGTATAACAACAGAAGGTCTGAAAGGGCACTTTTTGGGGGTTTGACCCAAAATAAATATGGTGGTGTACATCCATGGAAAGAAAGACATCTGTCCAACAGACACAGAAGATTCACTGACAAATTAGACACACGCAAACATAATAACACTAGATTTCATGAGTTAAAGAGATGGGAGCTTTGGTTACAATGGATAAAAAAAGGCTTTGAAGAGGCAGTGATCCCCCAGGCAAGACAATGGAGGGGAAGGCAGCAGAGTCAACAATCCCCAAGGTTAAGGTGGTGTAAAAACAGCCACCTATCACACACACACACCACTCACCGTCTTGGTTTCCCCAGTCCCAGTCAGGTCCACGAACCACCTTAACCCCCTGGAAGATTCCTTTGAGGATGATGCGCGGAAGGTTCTGCCTCGGTGCCAAGCTTACTCTGTGATGGAAGCACGGAGAGACAGCTAAGCAAACTATTTTTAATAACAATAATTATAATGATGTACTATCAAGTCACAAGTGCAGCAACACAACACAATGCGAGTGTAACGTAACTCTGTAATAACATTTTACTACAGTAATATACTGTACACAGAGCAGAACATGATCTACCAAACGTTTATACAAAGGATGTTTCGATCTATGCAACCGATTCCTAACATTCATGAGTGAGATCAGCCGATACCAATACATGTTTTAACTGTACATTTTTCAATGTACACTACCGTTCAAAAGTTTGGGGTCACCCAAACAATTTTGTGGAATAGCCTTCATTTCTAAGAACAAGAATAGACTGTCGAGTTTCAGATGAAAGTTCTCTTTTTCTGGCCATTTTGAGGGTTTAATTGACCCCACAAATGTGATGCTCCAGAAACTCAATCTGCTCAAAGGAAGGTCAGTTTTGTAGCTTCTGTAACGAGCTAAACTGTTTTCAGATGTGTGAACATGATTGCACAAGGGTTTTCTAATCATCAATTAGCCTTCTGAGCCAATGAGCAAACACATTGTACCATTAGAACACTGGAGTGATAGTTGCTGGAAATGGGCCTCTATACACCTATGTAGATATTGCACCAAAAACCAGACATTTTCAGCTAGAATAGTCATTTACCACATTAGCAATGTATAGAGTGTATTTCTTTCAAGTTAAGACCAGTTTAAAGTTATCTTAATTGAAAAGTACAGTGCTTTTCCTTCAAAAATAAGGACATTTCAATGTGACCCCAAACTTTTGAACGGTAGTGTATTTATTGTAAATGTTATTGACAGTTTGACAATATTAAGACAATATTCAAACTAGTTCCTTATTTTCGTTTATTGCATACATTTGTTTGAGCAAAACAAAGCCAACAGTAAACAATAACTAAACAAAACCAAAAGCTACTACCGTATGTACTACTCATTGAAGTAGTTGTTGCCCTCAAAGTCCTCGAGGAAATTACTCACTTTTGTTAAATTAACAAAAAAAATAAATACATGATTGTGAGAAAATAAAAATGTCGATCGTATACTGATATTACCCTTGGTGTTGACACCATCAATTTAGGGATCGATCCGCCCTCTTATGTGACGTGTACTGATTGCAACAATGCTAATACACCAACAGTTGTTGTAATATCATCCTCTCTCTAGATTCATATCAATCTACGTGTTCCTGTTAATAACTGCTTACTTTCTGCTGCAATGCAGTTTCATCGACACCAACTTATTCTGTTGATTGGAGCTTAGCTATTAGCATGTCTGCTCCTGCTTGCTCTCAGTGTGTAACATGTGTAGCCTCGTCCTAATACATGATATTGATACTTGATAATGCTACATCAAATATTAAGAAATGCAGTTTATTTGCCATAATAGAGGTGATTGTTATTCATTTATGGGAGCGGCTTTACATTTAGCTGCCAGCTTCTCAGCTGCAGGACTAAAAATAAATATAATATTAGCCAGAGGGGATCAGTGTTTGTGATCGGCACTGAAAGGCATTATTAATCTGTAATGGCGATCACATACTGTTTCAAGAAAATCAGCCGATACTGATCAGTGGCCGATCGATTGGCACATCTCTAGTTTATACACAGTGCAAATCCAGTAAAAAACAGATCATATAAGTTGCTTGTATTACTAGCACACTGTACAGTGTTTTAATGTCATCCTTAGCTAACGGCATATAGACATGAATTAGATTTGACAAAATATTTACTGTCAAACTGTCAACAGGTCCCTTATAATTTATAAAGTAAATATGCATTGTGGTTCTATTCTCTGAATCAGTACTCAAGCTGTACTCAGCAAAATAGTGTTGGGTAGAAAAAAAGGATATCTTTTTCTATGAGGTTGTCGGGGCTTGAGCCAGAAAGCATGTTGCTACACGCAAAGATATCCACACCCTCTACTGCATATACACACGCAGAGCCTTGAAAGCAAACATACCTTATGGTAAAGATTTGATCAGCTCTTGGAGCAAAGGAACTGCCTATTCCCATAATTTCTTGACACGCTCAAACGCTGACTTTCATTTCATCCAGATGACATCTTTGGATTGAGTCATTTGAAGTCTAGTGGGGTCCAAAGTAGAGTCCAGTGAATGCTGAGCTGAGCTTTGCTGCTATATCATCAGAATGTGTTGCATTGAAGCTAAAGCATGCTAATGTCATTTCTTGTCAAGCTACACAATTGGAATCCACAGCCGAAGACGGCAGTCCACTTGTTTGTGAGAGTACGACTGAGCTTAAAAAGAGACATGTACCGAGAATAGTGTGTGCACCTGAAAACAGATGCTGGGAGGCTAATCCTTGAAAGCAGAGATTTAAGAATGCAGGCCAGCTTGGGGCAATGCTTTGACGACATCTTACGCACTTAAGTTGACGGAAGTTCAGGGCAGGTGTCACACCGTCAAATGTCTTTGTTTATTCCGGTTGGGACTCTGTAATGACCCGTGTCAGTCATTACAATACCACGCTTGACATGGCTTCACAAATTATTCCATTGGCAAAAGCAGGTACTACAGCAGACCTGGACAAATTAAGGCCCGGGGGACACATGCGGCCCGTTGATCTCAGATTGTAGGTGGGGGTTTTTTCACTATGTTTGTTGCATTTTGGCTGCGTTTCGGTTGATTGTAAAATATGTTGTCAATATTCAGTGTTTTATCATTCATTTTGTGGCGGCCCGCCACGAAAGAATTACGTCCGCCACAAATAAATTTAAAAATAAATAAATAAAAATGTTTTGTCCTTTCCAGCTTCTCAGGCAAATCATATAGTTGATGTAGATGCCCATATAGGCTGTTCAGATTTACTTTACAAAAGAGAAGTGTAGGATACTTCTCTTGTTGCCTTATTTGTATTTGACCACTACTGTTTTCTGTTTATTTGTTACTGACTGTGGCAGGACACCTCTGCCTCTGTTTCACTTTATGTTGCTGGTAAATAATATGGTTGTAGTAGTAGGCTAAAGTTAAATTATTTAGTATGCACTAATTAAAGGGGCAGAGCTTTAAGAGACATTTTAGCTTTTATATTTTATAAGATATATTTTTTGTAAGAACCACAATTAATAAATATATTTCAGTGAATAACTTATTGTTCAAATCTGCATATAAATATGTACATAAAGTGTTGTAATTATATTGTAAAATGGATGAATGGACGGATGGATGGACGTTTAAAACAAAACTGTTATTATTAATTAGTAAGTATACATTTTTTTAGCCTTTTTAGAGAAAATCATATCATTGTAGTAAATTATGCAAATTACTTGATGATGTCATGGTGACCACGCCCATAGCAACGCCCATAGCCACGCCCCCACCGCCACAGGTATCTTGGCAGTTTATGGGAAACACTGTTCATAGTTAATATTGTAAATCCCACATTCTTTATTTTCATGTACATTCTGGGTGTCTCATTCAGTAAAAACATTTCAAATTCCATTCTGTTTGTTAAGGCGGTCTGTCATAACGTTTTTAGCTTTCGATCATTATTGGGAGGTATTGTATTAGTGTTCCTAAAAATAGATATACCGGCCCCCAGACACACCTTTTTTATCTAAATCTGCCCCCCGAGTAAAATAATTTGCCCAGGCCTGTACTACAGGGTACATTTTGTGGTAAGCATGTCCTCACTTTATTCCCAAAAGTGACACATCTAGCAACTTTTTGGGATGTTTTGAAGATATGAAAGCACTTGTTACTCTGCATTGAATGCCCTCAATTAGCAGTGGGTGCTGCCTCCAAACTCTCCTCACAGGCAGTCAGGTTGACAAAAGCCTCACGCAGCAGTCCCTGCTGCAGTCAGACCAGAGAGGTGACCCACACCCCTCCACGTCCAGACTGGAAATGAAAAGTGCAACGCTCTTGCTGTTTCCGTCTTGGTTTACAGAGCGAGATGTAAATATTTCTTCACTGTCATGTCACGTTAAAATAAATCCCTGCAAGGCCCTAATCTCATCACTTATGTTAATTAGCCAGTCAGTCCGTGCATGACTGTCACAACCCTTCAGTCTTTTGATCAATATTGATACTGTAACAATGCAATCAATTATGCAAATGAAGTGAAGACGCATCGAGCGATTTTTAGGACAGCCAATAGCTTCTTTCCTTACTGAGGAGTTGGCAACACTGCAGGTCATATTAGCCACGTTAACTGGCGGTCTAGAAGATGTGTCTTTGCCACAACATTGTATTGCAGATTTTGACAAAAACGACTCCACAATCTCCACTTTGCTTAATCCAGAGGTGTCCAAAGTGCGGCCCGGGGGCCATTTGCGGCCCGCAGCTAATTGTTTACCGGCCCCCCACACATTCTGCAAAAATTGCAAAATTTATAGTATTGCAAAAATTAAAAAAAAACATTTTTAAAAAAGTGGAATGAGGTGAAATCTAACAAGAAACAGTTGCAATGTTGACACAAAGCTGCCATGCAGGCTGTTTTTTTTTCCCTTTTGTCTTTGTTTATATATATATTTTTTTGCCATTGCTCAAAAAAAAAAGGCCAAAAAATCTCTGTTACAATGAATTATTACTTAAAAAATGTCACTTTAAAATGTTTTATGTGGAAAAAATATTGCATATATTGTGTGGTTGCCATAAAAAAACATCAAAGTTTTATTTGACAAAAGAGCATAATACAAACAAAATAATAGTTCAAACGTAAAATCGACAGATATTTCTGAAGTTGATCTCGTAATTTAAGTGTTAAAAGTTAAAAAAAAGTAATAAAAATGTATCACTTTTTGGATCCATAATATATTTAGTAGGATTTTATTTAACATTTCACTGTGATTACTCAAAAATATTAAATAATTAAAATCAATGGTGTCCTGCATTATTGATCTTTTAGGACTCTAATTACTAAATACTGCATATTTCAGTTTTACTATAAAAAACAAAGTTGTCTTTGACAGAAAAGGCATAAAACCTTTTTTTTTTTTTTTTTACTTTATATCAACCTGAAGTTGATATAGAGATTTACTGTGAGCGTTAAATAAAAAATAATAATAATTTGACTTATTTTTTACATTTTAATGACTGAGACCCTTTAAGGTCCCCGGAAGCCCTAAAGGTTATAAAAAAAAAAAATCCATATATTTTGTTAAGGTTTGAAAATGAAAAATATCAAAATGGCCCCCGCATGCTTAAATTTTTCCGTGTTCGGCCCTCAGTGGAAAAAGTTTGGACACCCCTGGCTTAATCCATCCAGTTTTTTGCTGCACTCAGTCTCCGCTCATAAAATATATCTTCTTTCTATGACCAAGCACATGCCAAAAAGTAAGTAACTACATTTTCATTCTCCCTCACTGCTGTTGTTTTCATAGTGTATCTTATTCCGACTAATGCCTTAAAGGCATCGTGATTTTTTATGGCTTCCGGTAGCACTACTTTGAAGAAGCCGAACCGGAACTGTACAGTGGAAAAGAATGTGGCTACATGTCTATTGAGCATTAATACAGTATACGATATTGCTTTTTAAAGAATCTACTGTATATCATAGGGCTGGAAATCTACCTCCTGATACGATACATGGCTCATGATAATGATATCTCAATACGGCGATACTTTAATTATTGATAAATCGCTCGTAAATGTCCAATGTTCAAAACAAAAACACACAACTTACAAACTGCAAGGTCCTTATCCAGCTTTGTCCCATCCACACTATAAAAGACTAAGTGAATTCCACACTCTTGATTTAACTGATGCGTAATTACGACTCATATTAATTAGCGTTGTGGTGTATTTTGTCTTCTTCTGTGACTTTGGCCCAATTTTCAGCCACTTGCATAAGGAGAGCCCACTCCCTCAACTGATAAAACACAGGTGCCAAACTCAAACCCCAAAGGCCAGATGTGGCGCACCACATCCTTTAAAGTGGCCAGCCACAAACTTTAATGTGGACACATTATGTGGCCTGCCATAGGGTGGAAATAATAAAGCACTGTCTGTTTAAAAGTATTTGTTATTTCAATTTTGACAAAGAAATGCACTGCATTCTAATGCATATATGCTGCACTTTAATATCATCTAAACATGCAACATGTTTCAAGCATTTTTCTTTTTTTTTGGTTATCAAAAATAAATATGTATCTGCTTGTCACCTAGACTTATAATTTCAAAGCAAGTTATCCATCAATCTGAAAAATATAATAAACCAAAGTAGTCGCCTATTCAAATTTTTTAACAAGGCTATTATACGTTTATTTTCATACACATTCATTGTTACAAGTGGCCCTCTTAGGTCAGCCATAATGATGATGTGGCGCTCAATAAAAACGACTTACCAAGTACAAACCCCGTTTCCATATGAGTTGGGAAATTGTGTTAGATGTAAATATAAACGGAATACAATGATTTGCAAATCATTTTCAACCCATATTCAGTTGAATATGCTACAAAGACAACATATTTGATGTTCAAACTGATAAACATTGTATTTTTTTCAAATAATCATCAACTTTAGAATTTGATGCCAGCAACACGTGACAAAGAAGTTGGGAAAGGTGGCAATAAATACTGATAAAGTTGAGGAATGCTCATCAAACACTTATTTGGAACATCCCACAGGTGAGCAGGCAAATTGGGAACAGGTGGGTGCCATGATTGGGTATAAAAGTAGATTCCATGAAATGCTCAGTCATTCACAAACAAGGATGGGGCGAGGGTCACCACTTTGTCAACAAATGCCTGAGCAAATTGTTGAACAGTTTAAGAAAACCTTTCTCAACCAGCTATTGCAAGGAATTTAGGGATTTCACCATCTACGCTCCGTAATATCATCAAAGGGTTCAGAGAATCTGGAGAAATCACTGCACGTAAGCAGCTAAGCCCGTGACCTTCGATCCCTCGGGCTGTACTGCATCAACAAGCGACATCAGTGTGTAAAGGATATCACCACATGGTCTCAGGAACACTTCAGAAACCCACTGTCAGTAACTACAGTTGGTCGCTACATCTGTAAGTGCAAGTTAAAACTCTCCTATGCAAGGCAAAAACCGTTCATCAACAACACCCAGAAACGCCGTCGGCTTCGCTGGACCTGAGCTCATCTAAGATGGACTGATACAAAGTGGAAAAGTGTTCTGTGGTCTGACGAGTCCACATTTCAAATTGTTTTTGGAAACTGTGGACGTCGTGTCCTCCGGACCAAAGAGGAAAAGAACCATCCGGATTGTTATGGGCGCAAAGTTGAAAAGCCAGCATCTGTGATGGTATGGGGGTGTATTAGTGCCCAAGACATGGGTAACTTACACATCTGTGAAAGGCGCCATTAATGCTGAAAGGTACATACAAATTTTACAACAACATATGTTGCCATCCAAGCAACGTTACCATGGACGCCCCTGCTTATTTCAGCAAGACAATGCCAAGCCACGTGTTACATCAACGTGGCTTCATAGTAAAAGAGTGCGGGTACTAGACTGGCCTGCCTGTAGTCCAGACCTGTCTCCCATTGAAAATGTGTGGCGCATTATAAAGCCTAAAATAGCAGAAGGGAGACCCCCGGACTGTTGAACAACTTAAGCTGTACATCAAGCAAGAATGGGAAAGAATTCCACCTGAGAAGCTTCAAAAATGTGTCTCCTCAGTTCCCAAACCTTGACTGAGTGTTGTTAAAAGGAAAGGCCATGTAACACAGTGGTGAACATGCCCTTTCCCAACTACTTTGGCACGTGTTGCAGCCATGAAATTCTAAGTTAATTATTATTTGCAAAAAAAAAAATTAAGTTTATGAGTTTGAACATCAAATATGTTGTCTTTGTAGTGCATTCAACTGAATATGGGTTGGAAAGGATTTGCAAATCATTGTATTCCGTTTATATTTACATCTAACATAATTTCCCAACTCATATGGAAGCGGGGTTTGTAGAAAAAATAAAATAAGTTAATGGAAAGAAAAAGAGATATGCAGGGAGAGCGCTTCAATAATAATATCATAAGGTTAAACATCACAATATCATCTTATCTTACTGAATATCAGAAAAGCTTCACCACCACCACCACAAGTCTTGTAAACCGCTATTACAACACAAGCACTGCCATTGAGCTGATTTGACCGGCGTTTGTTTGTTTCACACCACACTTTATTTGACATAATCCAGCAGCATTCTAAGAAAGACAACAGCTCTTTCCAGGGATGGAGATTTCTAATCCTAAAGGAGCAAATGTCACCTTTACGACCAGATGGGATCAGAGCAGGAGAGCTACAACTACTAAGTGTTAGATTTACTCCAGCAATAGATTTGTGTGTTTTATTTGTCCTTTTAGCTTTTTTTAAATGGTGTCAGGGATACTAAAGAGGACAAGTGTGATATCAATAGAGTTGACCAGGGGAACTTACCACTGAAATCGTTAAACACTCACACATTTCACTGTTGAGTTTTAAGAATTACATTTATTTACAAAACATAATTTTGCACTTTTTTTTTGATAATTAAATAATGCTCAAATGTTATGGATGTGGTTTAAAATGTTGAAAATTAAAAAAGTAACTAATGGGTGCCACCGTTGTGGCGTGAACAATCTATCTATTCCGTGTTTGCGAGTGGAAAATGGCTTCCTATTTATAGATGGAAAATAAAGATCTTCTGGTGGGCAGGATTATTTAATGCCCATTTTAGCTAAAGCTCTTCAAATGAGACAGTAGTGGAAAGTATCAGCAAATTAGGCAACATAAACAAGTCACTGATTACTTAGGAAAAAACTAGTATTGTCTGAGCAGCAAACAGACGACCGGCGCTGGATGTGTTGTAATGAAGCAGTGGAGGCCAGGTGGACGTATGCAGCTTGGTAGGCAAGAGCAGGATTAAGCTGTGAGATGACCTGATAAGTTCCCAGAAACTGCGTGCGGGTTGTAGTGCTGTTGGAGAGCCGATTATCTGACTGCATAGAAGCTGCAAGTGATCTAATGCTAGTGCCATATACTGATGTACAAAACAAATAAAATCACAATATCAAATTAACACGGTCTGCAAAACACACCAAATGAATGGCCTTTAACTTCATGGTTTATCTCGAGGCACAGGTAACAGTTAGTTAACTTTTATGATTTCTTAGTGGAAAAAATGTACTTAATCACTGTAACCCTGATTTCTTTACGTTCTACAATTGAATGTTGCCTTTTTAAGTGGCATGCACTGATTGCACTATTTTATAGCTTCATTACGGTAAGGGAAAAATATAATCATATTTATTTTTTGTCACAAGAGAAGTGACTCCACTTGTTTTGGTGTTGTTGCTAATGGAAATTAAATCAAATATTCAGAATGTTTAAGCTGCTTGTTGTCTATCCATTAAATATTTGAAAAGTTGAAAAATCTATAAATTCCAAATATTTTTTGCTCTACGCAATGATTCTAATTGATTACGCGGGTCAAAATTATAGTAGAAAGTGTATTTGTACTCAAATTAGGGTTTATTAGGTAAAAAAAATATCAATTGACATTATCCTTATGCCTACAATAGATGTACACTACCGTTCAAAAGTTTGGGGTCACATTGAAATGTCCTTATTTTTGAAGGAAAAGCACTGTACTTTTCAATGAAGATAACTTTAAACTAGTCTTAACTTTAAAGAAATACACTCTATACATTGCTAATGTGGTAAATGACTATTCTAGCTGCAAATGTCTGGTTTTTGGTGAAATATCTACATAGGTGTATAGAGGCCCATTTCCAGCAACTATCACTCCAGTGTTCTAATGGTACAATGTGTTTGCTCATTGGCTCAGAAGGCTAATTGATGATTAGAAAACCCTTGTGCAATCATGTTCACACATCTGAAAACAGTTTAGCTCGTTACAGAAGCTACAAAACTGACCTTCCTTTGAGCAGATTGAGTTTCTGGAGCATCACATTTGTGGGGTCAATTAAACGCTCAAAATGGCCAGAAAAAGAGAACTTTCATCTGAAACTCGACAGTCTATTGTTGTTCTTAGAAATGAAGGTGACCCCAAACTTTTGAACGGTAGTGTATGTCCTGTTAGAGTGTATTTATTTTAGGCAAAAGTGTTAAAATGTTAAATTAATTTAGTCTCACAAAATCTTGTGTAAATATACGGTATATTCATAAATATCGGCAATCGTTAATCGGTTGTAAAGGTCTGAAAATGATCGGTTATCGGTTCAAATTCCCCTAATTGTGCATCGCTAACTTTACCGGCCTTCCATTGTGTACTACAATACTGCTGCCTCGGGCCTCGATTAAGTATATAATTTTCTGTGAACCACAAATTGATCTACTAGCAACATGCGTAAATATCTAATGCAAGCATCACACAGATAATATGCCTTTATATGAAACTGTTCTCCATGTCCACTGTACCCATAAGTAATGGAGAAACAACAAGCAGATCCACTCATACAAAGCACCAGGCTAAATAAGTCATAAAATGAAAATACCAGCGGGTCTCATGACTGCACCGCTCTGAATTACCGCAGGGGTAGGAACAAGACAATCTGATCTGGCGAAAAATGATCAAACATTGTACAGAGGTTCTCTCTTCCGTTAATCTGACAAGAAAAGAAATGACTTTCATGTGATGCCCTCGCAGAATTAAACACTCCAGTTCCGTTAATAAATGTGATGTCCGTTCAAGGATCATATAAGAGAAACCAAGTTCCTGAAAGTTTGATTTACTGATCGATCAGATTTGCAGATATATATATATATGTGAAGCAGAAGCATGAAACCCTCCTCCTTACTGGGTCAGTTTTCCAACATGATAACGTGTCTAAACACACCTACATGATGATAAGTGCCTTTTGGTGAAGTTGTGACGGAGTAGTCTAACATCCACCAGCGCCACAAGGATGTCATTATGGAAGAGGATTCCAGAAACTAGCTGTACAACTGCGAATTCCATGCCAAAGAGGATTAAGACTAAATAACAATGGTGCTCACACGAAATATTCACACTTTGGTCATGTTCACTCGAGTGTATTCACTTGTGTTGCCATTTATTGAGAAAATAATGGCTTTGTGTTGACTTATTTTCAGAGAATAGTAACTTTATACTGCTAGGAAAGTTGTACACTGAGTACTTCAAAGTATATCCAAGGTTCATTTCTATACTATTGTCCCTTTATATATATTGGAATACAATTACTGCTGAAAATTTGATGATTTTTGGATTAAGTGAAAAATCTTCAATTTCCACCACAGATATCAGACCAATTTACCCTGAAAGAAAAGTGCATTGGTACCTCAACTGAAGAGTGTTTTGAGATAAAGCCGTCTATTGGTTATTTGTTATGTTTTAAGGCAGGGGTGTCAAACTCATTTTTATTGAGGGCCACATCGCAGTAATGGCTGCTTTCAGAGGGCAGCTTTAAAAAAAATAATAATTTACATTATGCATGCGGGTAATAGCCTGTGATTAATCATGATTAATCGAAATGCATATGCATTTGATTATTACAAAATCATAAATAAATGTGACAAGCAGATATTTAACTATTTGTTTTTATCTCACAAAAATAGTTTTGCAATACAGTATATAACAATTAAATAGGCATGATCAGATAATATTAAAGTTTGAAATATGCATTTTTTCTGTCAAAATGGAAAGAACGAATGCATTTAGTAAAAAATAAACAAAAAAATAAATACAAATATTTTATTGAATCCTATTTTTTTCAGGCTTTCGTGGGCCACATAAAATGATGTGGCCCACATCATTAAGGGGTCATATTATGATATATTTTCTACATTTAAAAACACTTTCTTGTGGCTTACATAAAATGTAATGGTAGTGTTTTGGTCAAAATGTTGCACATATTTAGGTTTACAGAACATTTTCAAGTCGATTTCTGACCGTCTCTTCAGAATGTGCCGTTTTTCGGGCAGACATATTTACGTGCTGAAACCCTCCTCCAGACCAAGCCGCTTTCGGCTGCGTCCCCACCCGTCCATCATGTCGTAGTTTTTACCGTGTAAATAGCGAGTCTATCCACAGATATAAGTTAGAACTACATGCTATTTTTTTTTATAGAAATGGTAAAAGTGGAGGATTTTAGCATGCATGTGTATGTACGAGCCACTCTGCCCCGCAACAAGAGGATAGAGAAAAATTAGAAACTTTTGATTACAACTTTAGACTACAACTCAATAAAAATGGCGGACTTTCACAAAGCTTTTCGAATAAGCTTCTACAAAATATGAAGACACTGGCAGAATCTTCACAATTGTCTCAATTTCCAAACGGCTCCTTTAAAAAAGAGGCAGATGTGTTTTACTAATATCTCCGCCAAGCCTCCATGATTTTGATAAAAATTTCCGGGAGTTACGGGAATTCCAAATTCATAAAAACAGGTGCCAACAGGTTTTTGCATAATATTTATGTTGCAAGCAAAAATTTGAGTTACAAGCATCCCCGCCATTTGTTGGCAAAGCAGATGTCATAAAAATGCGCCCAAAACATCTGCTCTTAATCACTAACTTAGGTTAGTTTACAGCTAGAGATGGACATAACTTTTGTTTTTCCAGGCATGGGAAGGAAGAAAGTTAGTGTGGAGGACAGTGCTGTGAAAAAGTAGATGATACTCATTGAATTAAAGAAAGAAATGATCAAAACATTACAGCGTGTGTCGTCGACTTGGTGAAGCAGTTCGAACGTACCATTGCTAGTACGAGGAGGCCAACACCAGCCAAGAATGTTAAAATAATATCTAAAAGGCAGACATTCATCCATCAAAATGCGAAGAAGCTGCTGATGGTGTGTTTGACGGAGAAGCAGCTGGAAGAAGCTATCGTGGAAGTCCACTCTCCAAGGTAAATGCTGTACATTATTATTACTACTTTACTTCATAAATCTACTGTAGTTGTTAGTACAGTGGAACCTCGATTCACGGACGCCTCTATTTGCGGTCCTTTTTGGTTTGCGAACGTTTATAACACGCCAAATATGCCTCGACTTACTTACTTCATGGCCATTTTGAAAAGGCAGGGCCCCCCATGTCATATCCTGTTTATATCTTGTACACACCAATGTGGCCATTTCTATGGTAATAATGAAATTGTAAAGAACTGTTATTAATCCGATGTTGATGTGCTATAACCGCTTTCTTGTTTAAAAGCTACATACAATATTAAATGTTACTTGTTTATGCACGTGATAAATATTAATAAAGTGTTCGGATGTATTCATTAAATAAATGTATTCTTGGTTGCCAAAAAGGGATTCAAGTAATATTTTGATATTGACACATCTCATCTGTGCATAAATTACTAGAATACCCTTAGGAGATGCACAGATGAGATGTAATATATGTACTTACACATATGTACTTTATTATCATATATAAAAGGTACCAATTATTCATGTTCAAAATGATTCTTATGGGAAACTCTGCTTCACTGTACGAATATATTGGTTGGCGAACCACGTCGGGGAACCAATTAAGTTCGTAGATCAAGGTTCCACTGTGGTATATTCTAATATATTGTTGTTGTTTTTTTACAACATTTGTTATCTAGAAGTTCTTCTAAAAAGGCATGTTACATAACACCATTGCGCTCTTTGGGGTGCTAATCAATAAATAAATTGATTTCAGTTAATTGCAATGGGCGTTGTTGATTTGAGATGCAAGTGTTTTGAGCTACGTCACAGAACCAACTAAAAAATAAAGTTGAGGTACTACTGTAATAGGGCTGCAAATCTTTGGGTGTCCCACGATTCGATTCAATATCGATTCTTGGGGTCACGCTTCGATTCCAAATCGATTTTTTCCGATTCAACGTGATTCTCGATTCAAAAACGATATTTTCCCGATTCAAAGGGATTGTCTATTCATGGAATACATAGATTTCAGCAGGATCTACCCCAGTCTGCTGACATGCAAGCAGAGTAGTAGATTTTTGTAAAAAGATTTTATAATTGTAAAAGACAATGTTTTATCAACTGATTGCAATAATGTACATTTGTTTTAACTATTAAATGAACCAAAAATATGACTTATTTTATCTTTGTGAAAATATTGGACACAGTGTGTTGTCAAGCTTATGAGATGCGATGCAAGTGTAAGCCACTGTGACACTATTGTTATTATTATTTTTTTATAAATGTCTAATGATAATGTCAATGAGGGATTTTTAATCACTGCTATGTTGAAATTGTAACTAATATTGATACTGTTGTTGATAATATTCATTTTTGTTTCACAACTTTTGGTTTGTTCTGTCGTGTTTGTGTCTCCTCTCAATTGCTCTGTTTATTGCAGTTCTGAGTGTTGCTGGGTCGAGTTTGTTTTTGGAATTGGATTGCATTGTTATGGTATTGCTGTGTATTGTTTTGTTGGATTGATTAATTTAAAAAAAAAAAAAAAAAAAATACATTAAAAAAAAAAACAACGATTTTTTTACAAATGAGAATCGATTCTGAATCACACAACGTGTGAATCGCGATTCGAATTCGAATCGATTTTTTTCCCACACCCCTATACTGTAATGTGACCCAAAAGGGAACTTTGGGAAGGTACAACATCAAAGCTCATATGAAGACTTAACAGAAAACCAGTAACAACAGTCTGCGACATTGCTTCATCCATTTAAAAAAAAAAAAAATCCTACCAATTCGGTGATGTTTAAAAAACATTAATTCTCCTGTACTTTCTGTAGCATAGAATCTTAATTTAGGGATTTTACATGCGTAAAATAATTTCAGTGTCAGAAAATAATGATTCACGCCATTCACGACATACTGTTTACAAGACGTCAAGCAATCCCAAGCCTGCAATTGGCCCTGGACCACACCAAACTGTAAGAAAATCTGGGTCATACTGTACGTATCACCTCATTAAAACGAGCACAGGCCATCCAGCTGACATTCAGACACTGCCCGCAGCTGTTTGTAGCGTTACGGTGTACTGATGCAGAAGACTGCGTTCTGAAGGGAGAACTCACGCCACTAAATTTGGATACACAGGACACTTGGAATTCAGCTCACTAAGCGTTTACGTACGTATGTATCCTTTGCACATGTTGAAACATCATCACTTTTTTTTGTAATGAAGTCAACTTCTTGCAATTATGGTGACAATAATACAGGCTTTATGATCATGTCTAGTCTTATTAATTGTAATCATAAATCACAGCATTATCTTTGTACGCAGGCGTTGGCTACCCTCTAAAAGTTTTAAACTGGAATAGCACAATTTAAACAGGTTCATAAGAATGCATCTCCTACATATTGTCTGTGTGTCGTGAATATTAATGATCATTCTTGTGGTGTGAAAAGTAAACCATCATTTTTTTTATCCCCCTCAGGTTAGCCCCACTTCCCTAATCCTCAAAGTTAATGAAAGCTCATTTGGCAAGTGCAGCTGGGATAGGTTCCCTCCCCTTCCCCCCGCAACCCCTCGAGGGACAAGTGGTATGAAATGAATGGGTAGATGGGGGGAATATGGAACCTTTAACCCCTATGACTCAATCAGGGCTGGCTGTCAGAATAACAATAACAGAAAGTAAATAAGGAGTGATGAATGCTGCTGGAGAAGGCAAACGAGGTAGGGATGTGTGTGTGTGTGTGTGTGTGTGTGTGTGTGTGTGTGTGTGTGTGTGTGTGTGTGTGTGTGTGTGTGTGTGTGTGTGTGTGTGTTCTTGTATTTATACCCTTCTTGAGACATCAACAAGGAAAAGTACCTTCCATATAGGGCTGGGAGAGATGGCCTTTTTTTTAATATCGCGATATTTTAAGGCCATGTCGCGACACACGATATATGTGACCCGCGCTGGCAAAATGAGTCGGAATGCGCACAGGCTAATTTTGACCTACAGGCAAATAAGTGAAAAAAAATTATCTTGGTTGAAATTGAGATTTTCCCAAAAATGAGTCCATAAAGCCACAATCTAGCGATCCCAATCATCGAAATAGCAAGAAAACATCTTAAATCACCTTTATTTGAAGGTTTTGCACGAGGTGTGTCTTCAGAAATTAGTCCTTTGTGTTAAAATTCCTTGAGAAAATCAAGTGTTTCCAACGCTCACTGGCGGCAATAAGGGGGAATCCCCCTAGCCATATTTGCTATCATTGTGACGCCAAGTTGACCTACTTTCTAAAAATGAGCATGGAATTCTCCATGGCGCCATTCTGAACCGATATAATTCGAGTTTTTAAACCTGTCCCGACGTAAACAAATCCGGCTTGTTGCTAAGCGGAACACCGGTCGCTGTGAGGCGTACCCTCATTGGTTGAATCCCCCCGCGCGGTGCATTGTGGTATCATGGCAGCGCCCTGATGAAAAACAACACAGTAATTCGAGCGGAATATTTGGTGAAAAAAGGTGATTTTCGAACATTTAATTATTATTTTTGTGGATAAGTTAGACTGTTTTACATTCCGTAATGGATTTAGAAGGTGGAGAGGGTACACAGGCGGTTGCAAGTGCGCTAAATTCACTGCAGTCGGCGAATCTTCTTAGTGCTGCTGGTCAGGAATATTACGGACAGCTGACCAGCTGACAAACTGACCAGTGAACAAAAAAACTGTGACATAACAGTGTTGACATTTTTGTACATAACCGTTTTCAATAGAGTTGAATATATATTTTTCCTTTAGACATGGGATTTGACTTTAATTGTACCAATTTTGGTGTTGCTACAAGGACTTTTAAGGTATGGTTGCTATGGAGTTTTGTTTTGGAACATTCTGTTCTGGAACAGTAAACTTTAAGCTGGTTTTTCTCAAAACGGACCCTCAAACTTGGTCGACTTCGATCGGATGTAACTCGGTCATTTTCTGTCCGATTCCAACAAACCATATATCATTTTGAAGGTCTTCAGATGGAGAATGTGTAAATAACAATAACTCAGTTTTTAAAATTTCCTCATTGTGACTCATTTTGCCAGCACAGGTCACATATATCTGGATATTTTGCCTTAGCCTTGAATGAACACTTGATGCATATAATCACAGCAGTATGATGATTCTATGTGTCTACATTAAAACATTCTTCTTCATACTGCATTAATATATGCTACTTTAAAACTTTTATGCAGAGAAGGAAATCCCAACTAAAAAAATCACTATTTTTTTCATATAGTGTTGATCTGGAATTGTTTGCCTCGGCATTTTGATGGTGTGGGCGTCTGGCATCGAACGGAGATGTTGACATGCGGAGTAAGCACTCTTCATTCTCTAGCAGGTGACTTTTCAAATAATGTTACATATTAGCAGTAATGCTACTTTTTATAGCAACGCTTTTGCCCCACACTTGACAAACGGTTGTCTGTTCGACATCTTCCCACTTGAAGCCAAACTACAGCCAGACGATGGACCCCCTGCTGTTTTTTAATTATTCCTTCATTTGTTACCATATTCGCACCTTCTCTCTCTCGTATTACCACTCGCACGGCTACGCTAGCATCACAGCTAACGTTACCCATGCTGCTACCTCTTTGCTGCGCAAGGGCGTATACGTATGTGACGTATGACGTGACAGTATGTGACGTGTGTAAGAAGGTGCGCTTGTCTGTCTGTGAGAAGGAGACCCAGGAAAGAGCGAGGAGAGCCTGTAGTGTAATGCCAGCAGCTAAAAGCAACTGCGTGAGAACGTATACTCGAATATCCCGATATAGTCATTTTCTATATCGCACAGATACAAACCCGCGATATATCGCCCAGCCCTACTTCCATATGAAGACCGGTGAACAAGTTAGGACCGAAATCATGGTCCCAATATGGAAAACCATTGCATCTAAAAGAGAATGTCTCATTTGCACACCTGGTGGTGAAATCTATCAAAACGAAGGTGGTCCCAAAAAGGAGGGATTTTGCAAATTGACTGTGTGTCGGTTTTAAAAGTGCTCCCCCTCTGGTCAACATATGAAATAAGTGTGTGTAAAAAAAATTTTAAGTGCTCCACCTCTGGCCAATATATGTAATAACAAGTCTGTGTAAGAAATTGAAATGCGCCCCCTTTGGCCAAAATGAATTTAAAAAAAAGAAAACAAATATGTATATAGAGACATACTGTAATAACTTGAAGTAAATAATGAAGATTAAAAAACAATTACAAACAAAAAATATATAAATTAATTAATTAAGTAAAAGCTTGCCTTTTTTATATTTGCATAGTATGTATATATTATTAATGTTGTAAATACAAATCTTTATATATCTAGTAAGGGTGGTCCTAAAGATATAGGCATTTTTCGGAGGTCTCAAGAAGGTAAGCAATACAAGAATGTGCGTGTGTGTGAGTGAGTGTGTGTTGTGGCAATGTTTACTTAATGGGGACATCGCTCTGTTTACACAGTCACCTTTAGGCGACCTCTGACGGTATGGGGACAAAAAAACAGGTCCCCTAAAGGGAAACCTTTGTAAATGATAGTCAGATCCAATCTGAAGATGCTGTCACGCCAATTTTCTTCCCATTTCAAAAACCTTCCTGTCCCCCATTTACTTCCGGGGTAATTTCCTCTTACGTCATTTCCTCTTACTTACGTCATTTCCTCAGGCGACTTATGTCAAACACCAGCAGGCTTCGAAACATTTCAAGCGGAGTGCTAGGGCCGCTGCTGGGAACTTCTGTCTTCACTGAGGTACATATGTGCACATAAATGTCATTTTAATTTAGTTCACTTACACAGAGAACTAAAAAAAACTAAATTTAACGAATACATTTAGTTTTAATAAAGTTTGATAATGTTGATTGATAATGAATTAACTTATTGTACACTGTTATTCATTTCCGCATATGTCCACGAGTCAAATGTGCAGTCAGGAATATCCTCAAGTTCATTTGTCCGATTAATACAGACGTTTTGTTAACGCTATATTATAAAAAAATTAAAAAAAACAGCGACGGGCAGTCAAAGCCGAAGTGCTATCGATCGCTGTCAATGACGTAAGAGGAAATGACGCAAGTAAGAGGAAATGACGTAAGAGGAAATGACCCCGGAAGTAAATGGGGGATAGGAAGGTTTTTGTATTGGAAAGAAAATTGGAGTGACAATGCCTAAGTGGTTTTTAAACTTGATCATGTCATATTTAATTTGATTTGATTTGATTTATTTATTTATTTTTTTAAATGGTCCTCAGTAGTCACGTACAAATTTGTGTGAATTATGCAAAATTATTTAAATTTGGTCCCCATGAACCAATTGAACTTTTTTTCCCCAGGGTCCCCAGTAAGAATGATCAGCAAATTACTTCATCAATCCGGAGATTTAAAGGCCTACTGAAACCCACTACTACCGCCAACGCAGTAAGATAATTTATATATCCATCCATCCATCCATCCATCTTCTTCCGCTTATCCGAGGTCGGGTCGCGGGGGCAGCAGCTTAAGCAGGGAAGCCCAGACTTCCCTCTCCCCAGCCACTTCGTCCAGCTCCTCCCGGGGGATCCCGAGGCACACATGCCAATACGGCCGGGTTAACTTATAAAGTGCAATTTTAAAATTCCCGCCACACTTCCGGTTGAAAAACTCCTTTGGATATGATTTATGCGGATGACGTCACAAAATCCACGGAAGTGGTTGGACCCCATCGAACCCGATACAGAAACCTCTTGTTTTCTTCGACAAAATTCCACAGTATTCTGGACATCTGTGTTGGTGAATCTTTTGCAATTTGTTTAATGAACAATGGAGGCTGCAAAGAAGAACGTTGTAGGTGGGATCGATCGGTGTATTAGCGGCTAAGTACAATACTTACGGCAACACAACAAGGACTACTTACTACGCCTAGCCGATGCTTGCCGCCAAACCCACGGATGAAGTCCTTCGTCGCTGGAACGCAGGTGAGCACGGCTGTTGATGGGAAGATGAGGGCTGGCTGGCGTAGGTGGAGCGCTAATGTTTTTATCATAGTTCTGTGAGGTCCGGTTGCTAAGTTGCTAAATTAGCCTTAGCGTCGTTAGCAACAGCATTGTTAAGCCTTACCAGGCTGAGAATTTTTAACTGTGTAGTTACATGTACATGGTTTAATAGTATTGTTGGTCTTCTGTCTATCCTTCCAGTCAGGGGTTTATTTATTTTGTTTCTATCTTCATTTGAGAACGATGCTATCACGTTAGCTCAGTAGCTAAGTGTGTCACCGATGTATTGTCGTGGAGATAAAAGTCACTTTAAATGTCCATTTCGCGTGCTCGACTCTCATTTTCAAGAGGATATAGTATCCGAGGTGGTTTAAAATACAAATCCGTGATCCACAATAGAAAAAGGAGAGAGTGTGGAATCCAATGAGCCAGCTTGTACCTAAGTTACGGTCAGAGCGAAAAAAGATACGTCCATCACTGCCTCTCCAGTCCTTCACTGTAACGTTCCTCATCTACGAATCTTTCATCCTCGCTCAAATTAATGGGGTAATCGTCGCTTTGTCGCTCCGAATCTCTCGCTCCATTGTAAACAACGGGGAATTGTGAGGAATACTAGCTCCTGTGACGTCACGCTACTTCCGGTACAGGCAAGGCTTTTTTTTATCAGCGAGCAAAAGTTGCGAACTTTATCGTCGATTTTCTCTACTAAATCCTTTCAGCAAAAATATGGCAATATCGCGAAATGATCAAGTATGACACATAGAATGGATCTGCTATTCCTGTTTAAATAAAAAAAAATAATTTCAGTAGGCCTTTAAAGACGTGTATGAGCTAACTGGGCAGTGGCCATTTTACCTCATTTTTGTTATGCCTCCACAACCTGTAGAAAAGGTGGTTCTCACAAGTGATCAAAAACTTGGTCCCCTTTCCAAATGATAACCAGTATGTGTGTGTGTGTGTGTGTGTGTGTGTGTGTGTGTGTGTGTGCGTGTGTGCGTGCGTGCGTAATACTCACGGCTGAGAGTGTGCCGTCTCGTAGCGCTCAAACGCATGGCTCAGGTCATGTTTGTTGTTCATGTAACACTGTGTGCACAGGTCATAGTCAAAGCACACTTTGCACTTCCATCGCATTCCCATGATGCCGTGCTTCTTGCAGCTGTCGCAGATGATGTTGGAGTGGCGCACCCCTGTCAGGGAAGGATGATGAATGAAAAACCATCAATATTAAAAGATAATATATCATAAGATGTGGAGGACGTGAAGAGCAAACACAAACAACCCCTGCGAGCTTTGTTCCTCCTCTTCCTCCTCCTCCTCCTCGAACAGTTCATTCATTGAAGGGCAGCAGAACAGCATTTAAAATGGGGTATTTAGAGAGCGATGACCTTTAACTGACCATGGAAAAGTGCATTGTGGGAAGGCAGAGTAAGTCACTGCAAAATCATTTTAAGATATCTTTATGTGAAGTTTTGAGAATCTGGAAAAAGGCGTATAGAACAAACGCAATTTAAACTTGACCGCAAACTGATGACATTGTTTTGAAAATGAGGGGAAGATTTTCTTTTTGAGTTGGCATGTGGATTAATGTTTATTTTGCTAATTTTTTGCAGCTGATACATTTTTTTGGAGGGCTGTCAAAAATAACGAGTTAACTCATGTTTTTAATCACCAAAACGATCATTTTAATCATGTATAAAAATATACACAGATGAATCTCACAATTTTTCTGACCGCACGTGCTCTTTTACCTAATGGCGGGGCAGGTTGTTGTGTGGTCAGTGATCAGGTCAATGAGATGAGAGAGGACACTATGACTGGTGTGCTCTCAGGCAAATACCGTAATTTCCGGACTATAAGCCGCACCTGACTATAAGCCGCACCAGCTAAATTTAGGGGAAAATACAGATTGCTCCATATATAAGCCGCACCCGACTATAAGCCGCAGGGTTTTGATGTGTAATTAGCGTAGTATATAGGGGTTCCTGCTACCACGGAGGGGATTGTCGGGACAGAGATGACTGTTTGGGAACGCAAAGCGTCCCATTTATTAACTATAAATCTTTCAATCATTCAATCAAACTTTCACATCTTTGACATGGCGAACAGCATTCATGCAGAGTACAAATAATACAACGGTGCAAAGTAATACAAAGTCCTCGCATGTACGTTATCAAAATAACCAGCCTACCGGTATATGAAAAGTCAATATTTAATCATTGTGTCATCGTCTTCCTCCTGCGTACTAAAACCACCGAAATCCTCTTTGTCGGTGTCGGAGAAGAAAAGGCCGTAAATAAGCCGCACCCTTGTATAAGCCGCAGGGACCAGAACGAGGGGAAAAAATAGCGGCTTATAGTCCAGAAATTACGGTATCACTTCAAAATACATTGTGATGGGACTTTAGAAAAAATATAAAAACATTTGCAAGCTAGTAAACTGTGATTAATCACAATAAATCCAAATTCAGAAGTGTGATTAATCTGATTAAAAAATATAATAATTAAAGTTTTAATTTTACTCAGTTTTCGATGATTTTCACTCAGCTTTTTCTGTTGGGTATTGCCAGGTTATTTGGTGACATTTGGTACGGTGGGTGTTGACACACGCCTCACACAGTCAGGACTAGATAGGTCATGTCCCCCCAAAACTTAACCACTCTTTAAGAAACAAAAAGGAAAATTGAGGAGAAAAAAAAGGAACATTTCTATCAGCAAGACGTGCTGCCACACAAACCCCAAAATATTTAGTTTTAAATCGAGACTACATTTCCTGAAATTGGGTGCGTTGCTACATTATTTTTTACCTTTAGATTTATTCTCATCTACCAACCTCTTTCGCCTGTCTTTTAGACACAAGTCCCATGCAATGTCCCACAACATGTTTAGTTTCATTAGTAGATAATTAACTAACATTATTATCATTTAAAATGTAATGTCAAATTATATAACATTCATGCAAAGATCTCAGAAAACCTTTCCCATTTGGAAACTATCATGTGGCCATGCCCCATCGGGTAATAATATACGGCGTGGCTCGGTTGGTAGAGCGGCCGTGCCAGCATCCTGAAGGTTCCTGGTTTGAGCACCGGCTTCAACCACCCGAGTCACATCTGTTGTGTCCTTGGGCCACACACTTCACCCTTGCTCCTGATGGGTTGTGGTTAGGGCCTGGCATGGCAGCTACCGCCGTCAGTGTGTGAATGTGTGTGTGAATGGGTGAATGTGGAAATAATGTCAAAGCGCTTTGAGTACCTTGAAGGTAGAAAAGCGCTATACAAGTATAAAAGTATAACCCATTTACCATTTACTTCCAGTGTTGTGAACTCTGTTTACAATCCGTCACGTCAAAAATATACCTTCTCTCTGTCTACTAATAAATACTCTCGAACTACAACAATGTTGGATATAGAGAACATACAAACCCTTTATTTATTAAATCACAATTATTGAAATTCAACGATTTGGTGCATTTGCAAACAGCTAAAATGATGTACAAAGCAAACTATAACCTGCTACCCAAGAATGTACAACAATTCTTCTCAACAAAAGAGTATAATTATAACCTTAGTGGAAAATCTAATTTCAATAATTTGTATGCTTGTGAAACACTTAAAACCTTTAGCATATCAGTATGTGGAATTAAATGATGGAATGGATTAACCAAAGGAATCAAACAAAGCACCAATATGATTCAGTTTAAGAGACTGTTCAAAGTACAAGTGTTCACAAAGTACACAAAACAAGAATTATGATAAACATCCCCGAAAGGGACAAGCGGTAAAAAAATGGATGGATGGATGGATCTTTAACCCTTTTTTTCTTTTCTTTTTTTTATTGAGACAAATATTATCTATGTATTTAATATTTGTTTGCTTACTATGGTATATTATTGATTATTATTTATTTGTTCACTGTTCTGTTACAGAGAACAGGGAAATAGGATAAAATTGCTATGGTATGAAAAGGGGTAGGATTAAATAAGCTCTGCTTCTTCCTACTCCTTTTCGGACGTGCTGTAATGAAACAACTGGAAATGTGTGATGCATTACATTGTATCGTATGCATGTTCCAAATAAACTGAAACTGAACAACTGGTTCGGAACTAACAGTGTTCGGATTGTAATCATCCAAATAGGATTAGCAGCAAAGTGGACAGTCGTCAACGGTGCTCTCAACCGTTAACTTTTTTTCTTCTATTTATTTTGGAGCACCGAAACAAGCTTGCTAGTTAACTTACCATCTAGCTTGCTTACTTTGTGTCGCCTCCGTTCGCTGTCGGAGCCACAACGTTGACGGCTGTCTGCTTTGCTGCTAATCATAATAACCTGCCCTGCAACTCAGGGCGGCGTTTAGACAAGATGAACAGCGAGTACCTGCGGCTGAGGACAACTTCAACAAATTTTGTTTAGATCGTATTTTTATTGGTATTTCATTTCAAAAATGCGGAAGTGATATTTTGACGCGACAATGCATGTTTAAAACACTTTTGCCTCTTTCCAACAACTTTGTGAAAAATGTTCACTCCCGAATAAACACTTTTTTTGATACGTACGGATCCGCAGTTTTGTTTATAATACTTTGTCCAGGTTTCCAAACCTGACTGACACAATTTTAGATGCTTTTTGACAGCACCTTAAAAGGATCAATTACACGTATTTACAATCAAATGTTTATTTTACGCCCTGAGTCTCTGAATTCAATGAAGTCACTTCGGGAGGGTGACTTAGGAGCAGTGTTGGGACTACGCGTTAGTGTAACGCCGTTAGTTTCGGCGGTAACTAGTAATCTAACACGTTATTTTTTATATTCAGTAACTCAGTTACCGTTACTACATGATGCGTTACTGCGTTATTTTACGTTATTTTTTTATGTAGTATCGGCTAGAAACAGAAGATCTGAGTGTGTTTTGTGGCAGCGCTGCGGTGGAAAAGAAAAGGGGTGCTTTCTGTGGGTGGGGGCGGGGGGGACTCCCATACCGTAGTTGAGGGGCGCGTTCCTTCGGGGCTAACAACCTTCACTTTACCCGGAAGTGGTCTTTACAGCTGAGGGTGAATGACGAGGCCGGCGGTTTGTTGCAACTTTGTGACTTTATTGGACGCAGCCATCCACCAAGCTAGATCACCTGCACGCACTCACTGTCGCCGCTCGCTCACCTCTCTCGCCCACTCACTCACTGACGTCACTCACCTCACATGCTGTCATATCTTAAAGGGCCACACACACACACACACACACACACACACACACACACACACACACACACACACACGCACACACATACATACGCTACTCTCATAACAACTATCAAGACATCATGGCGAAGCCAGAAGTCGAGTTTTTTAACATGGAGACATTCTCAATACTTTTCTTTTGTCAAGCACAAAGAAAATAACATTTTAGTTAAATGTAAGTTGTGTCTTGGATCAAAGATCCTATCTACTTAAAGTTAAAGTTAAAGTGCCATTATGTTGCAGCTATTTAAAATAGTTTTGTCAATTTGTTCTGGCCTGAAATAGATTGGCCCTTTGAAACATATCTTTGTCTTTGTGTGTTGTATGTAGAGCACATTGCTTAGCAGAGTTCAGTGATGCAAATGCATGTCAAGTTGATCAACAGATGGTATTATTCTCCAGTGCAATAACAGTACTGAAATGAAGGCTAAAAGGGCATTAATGGGAGCCTTAAATAAAAGGGGAAAAAAAAGAAGTAACTAAATAGTTACTTTTCACAGTAACGCATTACTTTTTGGTGTAAGTAACTGAGTTAGTAACTGAGTTACTTTTGAAATAAAGTAACTAGTAACTGTAACTAGTTACTGGTTTTCAGTAACTAACCCAACACTGCTTAGGAGTGACCCTATCTGAGGAGAGATTTTAAGTAGAGTTCATAAGTCTTATATTTGTGTTAGACACAGCCTTATTCAATGCAAGCTAATACAATGTACCTATTATACCTAGGTCCGGCGAGCTAAGATGTATGACAGAATGTCCGTATTATGTGATTGGTGTTAACAATCTCCAGCTAACTTAATGCAGACGTTTTGGCTTTGCCCATCCCTGTGCAGTTATTGAACTGAAAATGTCAATACTTTGTCTATGGTAATTGGCAAAAAGATCGAACCGAATCCTCCAAGTGGACTATTTGGGTTCGCACCTCAGTCATTTACCTTTAGTAAATCCAAAAAGAACTAGGTAGCGTTCCCTTCTTTGTTGGCCGGAAGACTCATTGTGTTGAATTGGAAAGCAACAGCGCCTCCTTGCCACACCCGCTGGATTAAAGATGTTCTGTATTTTCTCAAACTGGAGAAAATTAAGCTAACATTGAACGGTTGTAATGTGAAGTTTTAGAAATGATGGGGTGGTTTCCTAAAATATACAAAAGAGAGAGAGAGAAATTTAACCCTGATTGAAAAGTAAGTGAGCCATTTGTCTGCTTTTGTGTATTACTGCACCATTCAAGATTCAAGATTGTTTATTGTCATATGCACAGTTAAACCAGACAGTTTGCCGTACAATGAAAATCTTACTTTGCTAGTCCACCCTTCAACAATGTTGGGGACATTAAGGAGTGCAGTTGCCTGTGGTTTCATGTCAATATTTGCCTGTACTTATTTGACTGATGTTTTTTTCTCTCCGTAGGTTATTATTTTTATTTTATTTTATGTATAATTTTTGTGGCTTAATTGTTTGAGGGAGAAAAAATAACATTAGATATGTATTTAATTGTATTTCTGGACTGTATATGTCAAAAACCCAACAAACAAATGTTTAAAAAAAAAGAAGAAAATGCATGTTTAAAAACGCAGATTTCACGTGCCTTCATTATATAATTAAGCTTCGTTGTTGCCTTATTTTATTTCTTGTCAGAGAAATATCCGGTCCATTTCTGGTTTTGGATCATCAGCAGTAGCTTTGCACAAGTGGTGCAGATGTGTGGACTTAGTCATCAGCATTATTTGAACTGCTGGACTTTACATGCGTTTTCTGCTATGCTTAGTGATTATTGGTCATTGCTTTTCACTTTAACTTTTGCCGGATGCTTCCTTTTTGCATCCTTGTACGTTTTTTCATGCTTTTTCTTTTACATTCCACAAGGCGCCGGCCAAGCTTCCTGTCTAACTTGCCTTCTTGTTTTTTGTGTCTTGCTGCTTCTATTATAAAAACTCCTTTTGACTGCACCTGCAAAAATTCAAGTTGTTGCATTCTGGGGCAACGCCTTGGATTAACCCTCCTTTATATTTAGAGCGTCGGTGAAACTGAAACTCCTTCTTGTAAATCACTTTTTCTTCGACTGTTCCCTCATTGTCCTTTTTGTAACAAAATCCATCTATAGAGCAAGCTAGCTCATCTGGCGCCATCTTGCCTGTCTGCTATTCTTTCCTCAGTGACAGGTATGGCTTGCATCCATTCATCATGTCAAAACATTTTATGTGATTAAATATAAATAAATTAGTTATCACTTTTAGTATCCTAATTTAATAGCTCTGAATATAAAATGGTCTCTTTGCGATGTCTCGCTGCAATTCTTCTGAAATATGGTTATGGTTTGAGTTTATTTTGAACATGCACACAACTACAACATGATAAATCACAATTTGCGGTTTCTCTTTTCAAAATGTTCGCAAAGGAGTCGGAAGAAGCACAGCTTATGTAAGAATTCCCCTTTCCCATTGCATAGCAATTGCAAACACTTTTGTTCACTTCCTGTTCTGAATTTATTCGCAATATACTACATAGATGATAACATTACAAATAAATAAATAAATAGTGAAGTAAGTTGTATTTCATATATGGGGTGAATACGATTATCAGTATGTTTATCAGGGTTCTTCTTCTTTGTACTTTGTAAACACTTTTGAGTTTGAACAGTTTCTTAAATTGGATAATTTTAATACATTGATTTCTTTACTTAATCCATTCCATAATGTAATTCTAGATACAGATACATTAAAGGTTTTAAGTGTTGTACGTGCATACAAATGTTTTAAGTTACATTTTTGTCTGTAGGCTGTAGAACAGTATTTAAATGTTCAAACGCAGTACAGTCATTTTCAACAAGACAGTTTATACTTTTGGTTTATTATTTTGTTTCATTTAATTACATCTGTTTCTTGTTTTGATTGTAAGCTCGGTATAGTATTTGATGCCACTGAAAGCCAAAAGGCTTCTTCCTTCCTGTTTCCTGAGACAACCTGGTACTTTCCATGTATTACTACAGTATATACAAGTCAGGTGTCATCGATCAGTACGTTTGCTACTCTGTTTGGTTTATACTTGATCAAATTATCTTGGTGGCTAGCACGATTGGGCATCACTACCTTGTCATTAGTTTGCTTTGTCTGCTTCCTGGTGTTTTTACTTGGTGCCTTATATAATGTCACTCTCTGCACCACTCATTGTTTTGTCCCTTGCTTCTTCTTGTGAACTCATTGATTGCTTACATTGGGTAACTAACCCAAATTATGGCAGAATGGGACAGTTCTTTATTTTTATTGAAGTGTCTTCCTCAAGGACACGACGGACGTGACTAGGTTGCTAGAAGCTGGGGATCGAACCAGGAACCAGGAACCCTCAGGTTTCTGGCACGGCCACTCTCTCAACCGAGCCACACCGTCCCCATATTTTGATTTGATGGTCATCGTTCCCATGATCACAAACACACCGTCTGTGCCTGAAAGCGGATTGGCGGAGAATGAGGAAGGGTTGTTTGTCTGGAGAAGCACGGGGACAAAAATGTGTACACAAGAGGTAAAACCTGTTGGAATTAGATCGGTTGTTAGGATAAGATTGGCCATAAAAGTAAAAAATATTGTCAAGACTTTTTGACTTCTTCCAGACTTTACTTTTATATTACTTTGATTTGTTTTCATGTTTTAAAAAAAACATTTTTTAAAAGGTGTGGCGGCTCTGATTTTCATTTTGTGCCACATTCAGTTACATTAAGGGGAAACCCTGCACGACTTAGGGAACTGCACTTTTTTTGGAATTTTGCCTAGAGTTCACAATATTATTTGGAGACAAGAATACACACGTCTTTTTTTTTTTTAGGGTTTTAAAGATGACAAAAAAAAAACGCTTAGAAGATACGGCTAAGTTGTAGCCTTCAAAGCCCTCTAAGACAACTTCAAAGGCCCCCATCAAAACATTTTGTATACAAACTGCAAGTCTATATATAATGTAGTAACAGACACGTTCATAACAATATATAATATGTACAATGTTTACCGTATTTTCATCATTTTAATCATTGCCAGAACTGACCTCTACCGTTGATTTCTGTTTCCATAGCAGCGCACGTCCGACTTCCGGCAACAACTAGTGTTCCTACTTCCGGATTCAAACACAAGTGTGTTCTAATTTTGCCGATATCCGATATTCCGATATTGTCCAACTCTTCAATTACCGATACCGATATCAAGCGATATATGCAGTTGTGGAATTAACACATTGTTATGCCTAATTTGGACAACCAGGTATGGTGAAGATAAGGTCCTTTTTAAAAAAGTTAGTAAAATAAGATAAATAAATTAAAAACATTTTCTTGAATAAAAAAGAAAGTAAAACAATATAAAAATAGTTACATAGAAACTAGTAATAAATGAAAATTAGTCAAATTAACTGTTAAAGGTTAGTACTATTAGTGGAGCAGCAGCACGCACAATCATGTGTGCTTACGGACTGTATCCCTTGCAGACTGTATTGATATATATTGATATATAATGTAGGAACCAGAATATTAATAACAGAAAGAAACAACCCTTTTGTGTGAATGAGTGTAAATGGGGGAGGGAGGTTTTTTGGGTTGGTGCACTAATTGTAAGTGTATCTTGTGTTTTTTATGTTGATTTAATAAAAAATAAAATAAAAAAAATAAAAAACCGATACCAATAATAAAAAAACAGATACCGATAATTTCCGATATTACATTTTAACGCATATATCGGCCGATAATATCGGCAGGCCGATATTATCGGACATCTCTAGTTCTAATCATGGCAGACTTGGTAATAGACCACAAAGACGACTACTTTTGGACAAATGACGATTCACAACCTTATCTTTTTGAAACTGAATGAACAGAGGATGAACTACTATTCATCAAAGGCAGCATTGAGAAGAGGGTGAGACATTGGAGCAGACAGAAGCTGAGAGAGTGAGGTCGGCATGACACGAAGCTGCAAATGTGGAATTGGGAGACAAGCTATTTCGACATAAATTGTGTGTTTACCCAAAAATCTTTATATCGATCATGATACACGCAGCACATCATATGTGTTATTACAACTACAGTAGATACGCTATCTGGCTAGCTGTGTACAAACAAAACATGAACACATACTGTAATATGATTGTTCATGTTTTTCAGTCTGTACAGATTGGTGTCTTATCGCAGTGTTGTGTAGTACAAACTCAAAATGCGTTTCGTGCTGACATAGAAGCTAGCTTATCTCTTTCCGTAGGTAGCTTTTATGGGCTAATACCGTGGTACGCCGTTGTGTTAGTACGCTAGAAAAAGAGTTTGTCATTGTTCACTCCTACAATAACAATGTTGCTACAGTTTGGTTATTACACAGGTTACGAAACGTAAATTAAGTACCGTATTTTTCGGACTATAAATCGCTCCGGAGTATAAGTCGCACCGGCCGAAAATGCATAATAAAGAAGGAAAAAAACATATATAAGTGGCACTGCAGTATAAGTCGCATTTTTGGGGGAAATTTATTTGATAAAACCCAACACCAAGAATAGACATTTGAAAGGCAATTTAAAATAAATAAAGAATAGTGAACAACAGGCTGAATAAGTGTACGTTATATGAGGCATAAATAACCAACTGAGAACGTGCCTGGTATGTTAACGTAACATATTATGGTAAGAGTCATTCAAATAACTATAACATATAGAACATGCTATACGTTTACCAAACAATCTGTCACTCCTAATCGCTAAATCCCATGAAATCTTATACGTCTAGTCTCTTACGTGAATGAGCTAAATAATATTATTTGATATTTTACGGTAATGTGTTAATAATTTCACACATAAGTCGCTCCTGAGTATAAGTCGCACCCCCGGCCAAACTATGAAAAAAACTGTGACTTATAGTCCGAAAAATACGTTTTTTTTAATGCATTTTTAAAGTGATCTAGGGGTAGAATTAATTGCTCCCATTCGCTGCATTGCTAGCTACAAAGAACGGGATGATTTTTACATGTTAGAATTAAAAAAAAGGTTAACTTTTGTGTTCTTGTTTTTCATAATGATTGTAAACAATAGGTAAAATTCCAAAAAAAGTGCAGTTCCCCTTTAAGACGTGTTTATTTGCGTTAAATTCATGTACTGTGCAGGTAACAACAAGCTAGAATTGCTTACCAATCTGTGCATTGTCATACAGCAGCAAGTCATAGGCACCCTGGTATCCAGTGCGGTAGTTGGTTCTTGTGCCGCTGTCCCACTGAACCACCACTGTCTTGTCTGGCGTGGTGGTGCTGCCCTGCCGCCCGATTTCCACCACGGTCCCCACATGGCCCTCACTGTCATCTTGGTTTCCCCATTTCCAGTCCAGGCCGCGCACCACACGCATGCCCACCTCCATGCTGCTGCCTCTGTCCAAAGGCCGAGACCTGGCAGCGCTGTTTCTTCCGCCGGTGCTCCGCCTCAAGGCCTTGCCAGAGGCACCTCTGACCCGTGCTGATGATAGCCCAGGCAGGGAGGCTACCAGGGGGCTTGCCGGGAGCAGATCAGGGGAGACTACAACAAAGAAATGCATAATTTAAGCCTTAAAGCACGACACCTATTTGATGTGTGTCTCCACAGTACAGAGTAAAAATGAAACATATTTTGATGTGGTGTCTAAATATATTACCTACAAGCTCAGGGCGGGACTTAGTTTCATGCAAATTGTTGTGGTTTGGTTTTTAAAGAAGCATTATTCACTGCATGCTTGTTAGTGCTCACTCCTAGAGAAGGGAGCAGGATGTGACTTCTGCATCTTGCTAATCACACTCTTCCCTCATGGTCAGAACAGAAATATCACGAACAACAAATATCCCATTGGCATTCAACTCAGCACGAAAAGTACTCACCATTCTGGCAAAGGAGCACACACCCACATGGCGGCTATAAATATTTTTACCATTAGCCTACAAATGTATGATTTGCAACACTTTCGCTACGACTACAAAAACCTCCCACATTCACACTCTTGACTCATGACTTTAGTTCAGGAGGTGATATCTATTTATGGAAAACCCCCAGTCAGGAATATAGACTGCAAACGTATCTAAGAATCAGGAGACCACCCAGGAAATCTATCCGCCGCACCTCAGCCAGTTGTTTGTACTAAGAACTGGTTGTGCCACTTTTTTCCCCCCCCATTGCCATTTTAAAGCGACTCTATACAGAGGAAAATATTATAGCACAACAATCAATTCATTAGGTAGTTTGGGTTAAGTTGCCTTTGAATATTCCACTTTTGTTGCAATCTACTCTAAGTTGCCTTTGAATATATGGATATCTTTTAATCAACTTTTGTTGCAATATACACCTATTTTCTCATAACCCTTCATGCATGTTACAAAAAGCATGCTGTGGGTAGAAAGTTGGAATTTGGGCACACAATACAACATTAGGGTAAGTGTCCCTGTGGTATACTAACACAGGAAAATATATATATTTATTTGCTACTCTTCCGAGAGGCAAGAAGCAAAGGGAAAGACAACTTAAAGGGGATTTTCATCTTTTCTGACTTATACATGTTGTTACAATGTCAGATACTCATGTTAAACAATGGCAAAGCATCAAATTGTAAGTTTCACGCATTTGGGCGTGAGTTTCGAATGCCTGTGCTGGCGGGGTTTTGTAATCTGGCTACGTCGTAACGTCACAGCTAAGAGGACGTACCTATTTGGACAGATAAGCAAAGCTCTTTAGGCTATGAAGAAACACCAAAAAAAGCTAAGACAAAGTATTTTTTTCCATCTAATTGTGGTATATGCATTATAACACCGATGTGCAACATGTAGTGACATAAATGCTGTGTGTGAGATTTATAAATCGATGGACAAATGTCCAAACATGGATTATTTATATATGTTAAATAAAGTAATAGACTGTTCAATAATGCAGCATTAGTGCTAAAGTTCTCTAAACGTCCGTTCTAGGTTTGGTTCTAACTAACCAATCGTGTGAGATTTATAAATCGATGGACAAATGTCCAAACATGGATTATTTATATATGTTAAATAAAGTAATAGACTGTTCAATAATGCAGCATTAATGCTAAAGTTCTCTAAACGCCCATTCTAGGTTTGGTTCTAACTAACCAAAGGAGAAACATTATCTATCATTCCTTTAAAGGCCTATTGAAATTATTTTTTTTTATTTAAACGGGGATAGCAGATCCATTCTATGTGTCATACTTGATCATTTCGCGATATTGCCATATTTTTGCTGAAAGGATTTAGGAGAGAACGACGACGATAAAGATCGCAACTTTTGGTATCTGATAAAAAAAAGGCTTGCCCCTACCGGAAGTAGCGTGACGACACCGGGGGAAGGACTGCTCATATTTTCCTATTGTTTACACCAGCAGCGAGAGAGATTCGGACCGAGAAAGCGATGATTACGTTAGAGTGAAGGACTAGATGCAGTGCAAGACATATCTTTTTTCGCTCTGACCGTAACTTAGGTACAAGCTGGCTCATTGGATTCCACACTCTCTCCTTTTTCTATTGTGGATCACGGATTTGTATTTTAAACCACCTCGGATACTATATCCTCTTGAAAATGAGAGTCGAGAACGCGAAATGGACATTCACAGTGACTTTTATCTCCACGACAATACATCAACGAAACACTTTAGCTACAGAGCTAACGTGATAGCATCGTGATTAACTGCATATAGAAACAAAATAAATAAATCCCTGACTGGAAGGATAGACAGAAGATCAACAATACTATTAAACCGTGGACATGTAAATACACGGTTAATGCTTTCCAGCCTGGCGAAGGTTAACAATGCTGTTGCTAACGACGCCATTGAAGCTAACTTAGCAACCGGACCTCACAGAGCTATGCTAAAAACATTAGCTATCCACCTACGCCAGCCAGCCCTCATCTGCTTATCAACACCCGTGCTCACCTGCGTTCCAGCGATCGACGGTGGGACGAAGGACTTCACCCGATCACAGATGGGGTCGGCGAGACGGAGGAAGTTAAGGTGAGTTCGGCGGCTAACGCGTCTGCTATCCATCTCTGTCTTCCTGGTTGTGTTGCTGTAGTCCGCTGCTAATACACCGATCCCACCTACAACTTTCTTCTTTGCAGTCTCCATTGTTCATTAAACAAATTGCAAAAGATTCACCAACACAGATGTCCAGAATACTGTGGAATTTTGAAATGAAAACAGAGCTTTTTTGTATTGTATTAAATGGGGTACCAATAGTTCCGCATCAACTGATTCCGTCACGCGCATACGTCATCATATCTAGACGTTTTCAACCGGAAGTGTGGCGGGAAATTTAAAATTGCAATTTATAAGTTAACCCGGCCGTATTGGCATGTGTTGCAATATTAAGACTTCATCATTGATATATAAACTATCAGACTGCGTGGTCGGTAGTAGTGGCTTTCAGTAGGCCTTTAAGGCTGTGTTAGCTGGGTTAGCGCGGACACACACGGAGGAGGGGTGTACAAGACATGCTAGCTGTGGTGCTAACCTAGCTTGAATGTGAAAATAACATACAGTATAATAACTATATAATAGTATACAATATAATATTTATAGATATATAAATCGATTTAGAATCGAATCATGAGGTGCCCAAAGATTCCTACCTCTGGATGTGAGCCATACCTAATGATGTGACCAGGTGAATCTATATAATGTTTATGAAGTTTATTTTTTACCATGTATGGGAAAACAATTGGGGTAATGACTTCAAGATATATAATTTAACAGTGCACATTTTGCACGTGGTTTCACTCGCAATCTGGGAACGCCTCTACAATCGAATATCTTGCAGACTCTCAAAAAACGGGTTATATATGGGGACAACAAGTTAATTAGAGTTGCCTTTGTTTAGTTTAGAAAAAACTTAAAGGTACAAACTCAACAGCGAGGTCTTAAGAGGCAGACAACCTCTATGGGGTGCCGGGGCAGGGACAGGACTCAAGGATACCCCAGAAAAATACCTTTTTGAAAAATACTACAATATAATAATACAATTAATAGTCTATTGTAGAAATAGACACAATATTCCATCAAATTAGACTTAGACTTAGGTAAACTTTATTGATCTAGAAGGGAAATTGTTCCTATTATTACCTATTATTACCAATCAAAACACTGAGAGCCAGTTCTAAAAAAGAACCAGTTTTCGAGTCCCATTCCTAGTTGTACTCTGGAGCAAAATTTTAAACATAATATACACCAAAGCATATCCAATACATATTATTTAGATCACAAGCAATTGTTATAAATGTAGACCAAAATCACCATAGGTCCCCTTTAAGTCACCGGTTATACAAAATGTACTTTTGAAAATGTTGTTTTTATAGTATTTTCTTTCCCTACAATCAGTTTATGAGCACTGAACATGACAAAAATTAATCATCTCCCTTATCAGTTTGCTTAATTTCTGAGAATTTTAATACTAATAATTCTTCCTCATGGGCATGATACCCCATCTTAACCCATGTATACACCCATCGCTTTACCGAGGACAACTTTAATTTAAAAATACATTTTAAAAAATGGGAAAAAGAGGCTTCGCTACTCATCTTAAAATAAAGTTCTGAAGTGAGTTCTGCCAGCTATCAGTCAGTCAGCAGCAGATGTGGGTGCTGTAAGTTTTATCATTGAGTTTTAGTCAGTGCAAAGACTAACCTAGCCTGGTGTTGCTGTTAAAATATGAGTGTAATGTTAGCACTGTAGCTCCCATACAATGAGGAAAATGATACACTGCTGATTTTGCAAGTTTTCCCCACAGAATTTAGAAGTCTGTAATTACATCATAGATACTCTTCAATGGTGAGTGACAGAAAAAACAAAAATCCAGAAAAAATTACATCATTTGTTTTTTTTAAGTCATTAATCATTAAAACATTTTATTGCATGACACGTATTTGATCACCTACCAACCAATAAGAATTCCTGCTCTCACAGACCTTTTAGTGTTTCTTTAGGAAATCCTTCTGCTCTACGCTTATTACCCGTAGTAATTGCACATGTTTGAAATCGTTACCTGTATAAAAACACCTGTCCACACTAGCAATCAAACAGACTCCAACCTCTCCACCAAGGCCAAGACCAGACAGCTGTGTAAGGACATCAGAGATACAATTGTAGACCTGCACAGGGCTGGGATGGACTACAGAACAATAAACAAGCAGCTTGGTGAGAAGGCAGCAACTGTTGGCGCAATTGTTAGAAAATGGAAGAAGTTCAAGACAGTCAATCTCCCTCAGCCTAGGGCTCCATTCAAGATCTCACCTCGTGGAGCGTCAATGATCATGAGGACGGTGAGGGATCCGCCCAGAACTAAACAGCAGGACCTGGTCAACGACCGGAAGAGAGCCTGGACCACAGTCTCAAAGAAAACGATCAGTAACACACTACGCCGTCATGGATTCAAATCTTGTAGCGCACACAAGATCCCCTTGCTCAAGCCAGCTCATGTCAAGGCCCGGGTAAAAACAAGAGGTGGGGGGAAGCAGGCTGCTTATATACCATTTTCTATGAAAAATTACAGTTTAGCATCATTTACTCACCGTAATAATATTTGTGAGAGTCAGATGCAGGACAAATCACAAAAACTACAAAGAGCTGCTGCATTTCTTGGTCTTAAGATCAATTCACAAAAAACAAAGGTCATGCGTATCAATAACAAGAACAATACACAAATAACAATGGAGGTAGTCAGTTTTACATACTTGGGGAGCATAATCAGTGTAGATGGAGGGGCAGATGAAGATGTCAAATCCAGAATAGGGAAAGCAAGAACATCATTCAACATACTAAACAATATATGGAGAGCAAAAAACATTTCTCTCAAAACCAAACTGAAAATATTTAACTCAAATGTCAAATCCATCCTGCTGTACGGATCAGAAACATAGAAAACCACCAATAGCAGACTCACTAAACTACAGACATTCGTAAACTGTTGCCTCCGTCGGGTCCTAGGAGTCTACTGGCCAGACACCATCACCAATGCCAACCTGTGGGAACTCACCAAACAAGAACCAGTGGAACTGCAAATCAGGAGAATGAAGTGGAGCTGGATAGGCCACACACTCAGAAAACCCAATTAACCAATTACCAAACAGGCACTAACATGGAACCCACAGGGAAAAAGAAACAGAGGGAGACCAAGAACAACCTGGAGAAGAAGCACAGAACAGGAGATGAGGGCTGAGGGGCTGTCATGGCAACAACTCCACCGAAGGGCACAAGACCGGAATGGATGGAAGGCTTTCATCGGCGGCCTATGTTCCTCAGGGAATACTAAGGCCTAAGTAAGTAAGTAAGTCATTTAACATTTTGGCATGCAAAGAGAAGAGCTGTCAAGCTGCTTCAGTTCAGCTCCAGGCATTGAGTGTGGATGGATAAAGGCAGGACATGTCTGCTATGGTGGATCCTGACAATAATATCAAACCTCTTCATTAAATTTATTTAGATAAATTATTATATTGCCCATAAATTAGGCCCACAAGGACAAATAATAACCTAGTTTCGAGCCACTATCTTGTATTCTGTCTTGTTGGAGAAATAACTTTTTTTTTTACTAACCACACAATACACACAAACGCGCACACACTTTGAACACGCTACCAACTGTGAGTTGTGTGTACGTGAACAAGACAAAGAATAGCTGCCATGGGCATGCAAAGACAAACAGGCTAGGACTGGCACTGACAAATATAAAAATAAAGATATATATATATTCAAGCTTCCCACACAACAGGTTGTGGGCCAACGTCCATTTAGTTGCATTTAGATCTTGTTATAAAAACATTTTTTGAATGCCCTAAATGGCATTATAACAAATATGTTAATTTGCAGTTTGTAACTCTCAAGCTGACAGATGGTCACTGCCTGTGTGACATAGTCTCCACTACTCCACATTGAATCATCAAAGTCATCAACCAATATTCTTTCAAAGTTGTGCGTCTGTGTGTGTGTGTGTGTGTGTGTGTGTCTGTTTGTGTGTGTGTGTGTGTGCGTGTGTGTGTGTGTGTTCAAACACGAGAACTACCGTATGTGCTGTCCTTTTAAAACCAACGACAGGCTAGATAAGTCTTCAAGGTGGCAGAATGAAAGAAACCAAAATAATTCCCTGTGCTAAAATAGATTCAGCAGTCAGTCCTTTTCTAGGGATAAATATAGTAGCGGTAACCTAACATCATTTTTAGAAGGACACATTTTTAAATCTTTTTTTTTTTTTTAAGTACTGTAGCTAGAGACCTGTTCTTCATTTTGAAACACAGCCTTTTTGCTACTGTAATGTTTAAAACCCCTTTTACACTGTAATCAAAATGTACTGTAACATTTCAACAAAGGGCTGTAAAAATACAACACTAATATTTCAATTTTTAATAATAATAAGAAAACAACTAATATTTTTTAGTCATTGTTATTTCACAGTAAAATACTGTAATCATAGTCCTCTGTAATATCACAACCAATGATAGTTTCCAACGGATTTGTCTTTCAAGGGGTTCCGTAGACCATGTTGCACAGTAGGTGGTGGTATAAATTACAGTTGTCAAGTTACAGCATATATGCACTCTTTAGTATTTACATGCTGCCGCTAGGTGACATTATACGCAAATACGGTGTTAGCTTTCACTGTTATGCTGATGACACTCAACTCTACATGCCCCTAAAGCTGACCAACACGCCGGACTGTAGTCAGCTGGAGGCGTGTCTTAATGAAATTAAACAATGGATGTCCGCTAACTTTTTGCAACTCAACGCTAAGAAAACGGAAATGCTGATTATCGGTCCTGCTCAACACCAACATCTATTTAATAATACCACCTTAACATTTGACAACCAAACAATTAAACAAGGCGACTCGGTAAAGAATTTGGGTATTATCTTCGACCCAACTCTCTCGTTTGAGTCACACATTAAGAGTGTTACTAAAACGGCCTTCTTTCATCTCCGTAATATCGCTAAAATTCGTTCCATTTTGTCCACAAGCGATGCTGAGATCATTATCCATGCGTTCGTTACGTCTCGTCTCGATTACTGTAACGTATTATTTTCGGGCCTCCCTATGTCTAGCATTAAAAGATTACAGATGGTACAAAATGCGGCTGCTAGACTTTTGACAAAAACAAGAAAGTTTGATCATATTACGCCTATACTGGCTCACTTGCACTGGCTTCCTGTGCACCTAAGATGCGACTTTAAGGTTTTACTACTTACGTATAAAATACTACACGGTCAAGCTCCTGCCTATCTTGACGATTGTATTGTACCATATGTCCCGGCAAGAAATCTGCGTTCAAAGAACTCCGCCTTATTAGTGATTCCCAGAGCCCAAAAAAAGTCTGCGGGCTATAGAGCCTTTTCTATTCGGGCTCCAATACTATGGAATGCCCTCCCGGTAAAAGTTAGAGATGCTACCTCAATAGAAGCATTTAAGTCTCATCTTAAAACTCATTTGTATACTCTAGCCTTTAAATAGACTCCCTTTTTAGACCAGTTGATCTGCCGTTTCTTTTCTTTTCTTTTCTACTCTGCTCCGGGGTGGACCGCTAGCCTGTCCATCAGATGGGGACATCTCTACGCTGCTGACCCGTCTCCACTCGGGATGGTTCCCGCTGGCCCCACCATGGACTGGACTTTCGCTGATGTGTTGGACTTTCACAATATTATGTCAGACCCACTCGACACCGAGGATGCCGTTGTGGCTTGTACAGCCCTTTGAGACACTAGTGATTTAGGGCTATATAAATAAACATTGATTGATTGATTGATAGTTGTAATTGTATTGTAATTAATAATACAATTATATCTGGAGTGACAGCATTTAGTTGTTTACGTTTTGAAAGTTGTAATTAACCGTAAAATCACAGCTCTGCAGCTACAGTAAATTGTTGTAAAGATATTTCGCAATAAATTACTGTAAATGTTACTTTGAAAGTAATGTAGTTATTAGCCAGTAATTTGCTGTGAATTTACAGTACAATTGTTTACAGTGTGCTGCTGTTCTGTATGGGACTAGGTCAAAACTGGCACTTTTTACCCACTACTGAGGTAGTATCAGACGCCAATCGAAGCTGTGTGCAATGCAGGTAAGGTTACTTTTACTGGGCTGTAGGTAGGTTAGGGTGAACAAATCAAGCACCCCAAACTTCCCCTGAGCCCACCAGAGCTTACAGTGGGAACAAATGGCGATTGTGCGTAACAAATAGAGTCTATAATAATTATTATTTATTATTTGTTTCTGTCTTTCATTGTCGCATCCTACTCTGTTCAGCGGTCCTTGAACACCTCGGTCTGGTATAGAACGATCACACGGTTATTATTATAAGAAAGCACAGCTTGTAGGTTCAATGTGCACAATTAAATAGCTTAGTTACTCAGAAAGAAAAGGGTTTGTACATGTTTGAATGGGAGTGTGTCCTTTCTTAATTGGGAAAGACTTTAATGTCTCTTGTTTTCATGTTAGGCAAGCTGGTGCCAGTCAGTCCATGAGTTTATAAAAGGGCAGTTATTAATCACAGTTTTTCAAAAATTTTGATTTGAAAACTTTAATACCTACTTGTCGGGGGTTTATCAGTAATAGTTTTTCGTAACATCCCTAATTAGGACAAATGTATGTATAATAATGTTCTCATTCATTCAGGTCATTGTCATCTCAGGACATTCAATCTATTGCAACTGGACTGTTTGGTTTGTCTTAGAAGAGGTTTTGCCGCTCATCCGGGTAGGATTCATCAGTTCGTGCTGATAGACTTAGATTGGTCAGATCTAGTCTAGCGGCTGGTGCCAAAACCCTAAATACTTGCCTGGGCAAGAATGGTTTCGTAGTGAACACGATAGGGCGAAACCATCCTTGCCCAGGCACACCCTCCTGGTTTTGGAGTATAACTATTTGGGGTTTTGGCACCAGCCGCTAGAATAGATATGACCAATCTAAGTCTATGAGCACGAACTGATGAAGCCTACTTGGATGAGCGGCGAAACGTCTTCTAAAACAAACCATACAGTCCAGTTGCGATCAATTGAAAGCCCTGAAAAACAAATACATTTATTAATTTAATTAAACGTTTTTTTAAAAGAAAGCCCTGAAAATGACAAATCGAAAGTTAAAATGTTTTAATTACCATCTTTCTTTGACTCTTTTTTACCTCCAGATTTGCACACCATCCATCCATCCATTTTTTATAGCTTGTCCCTTTTGGCGTGGCGGGGGGTGCTGGAGCCTATCTCAGCTGCATTCGGGCGGAAGGCGGAGTACACCCTGGACTAGGGGTGTAACGGTACGTGTATTTGTATTGAACCGTTTCGGTGCGGGGGTTTCGGTTCGGTTCGTAGGTGTACCGAACGAGTTTCCACATGGACATAATAAGTAGCGTAACGACGTTGTGTAAACAATGCACACCGAGGCACAACACACGGCATGCTAGCAGTGACAGCGCTACGATAGACTGACCATAGGTCCTCTTTTCACCGGACATGTCCTCTTTTGCGCAGCTGTCCGGCCTCAAATGTCAGGCATTTTGAGTTAGGGTTGCGTGTATTTTCAATGTACGTTCAGGGTTAAGAAGGGGTTAAAAACAAAACAAATTGTGCGGGCAGCAGCATTGGTGAGGGAGGGGCAGAGACAGAGAGAGCGAGAGAGTTATGATAAACGCGCATGCGTCGCCAGGCTCTGCTTTTTATCCATAGATTTATCAGATTTAATTTTTTATTATCTATAGCAGGGGTGTCAAAAGTGTGCCCCGGAGGCCATTTGCGGCCCACAGCTAATGTTTTAAAGGCCCACGGCACATTCTAAAAATACTATTAAAATAAACAAAAACATAACAAAAGTGAAATAAAAAAGCTTAAAGGTGAAATGTAATTTAGAAAAAGTTGCAATGTTGACTAATAAAACAAAGCTGTTTTTTTTTCTTTCAAACTGTCATTGCTCAAAACATAAAATTGAATCAAAATCAATGTTATTATGAATTATTGACCTATCCAAGGTTCCGATTACTTCACATCAAATATTCCACTAAGAAAAATATTTTTGGTGGAAGATTTTGCAAATTTGGTAAATAAATAACCAAAAAATTTATATTTTGTTGTTTTCTTACTGTACCGAAAATGAACCGAACTGTGACCTCTAAACAGAGGTACGTACCGCACCGAAATTTTTGTGTACCGTTACACCCCTACCCTGGACAAGTCGCCACCTCATCGCAGGGCCAACACAGATAGACAGACAACATTCACACTCACAATCACACACTAGGGCCAATTTAGTGTTGCCAATCAACCTATCCCCAGGTGCATGTCTTTGGAGGTGGGAGGAAGCCGGAGTACCCGAAGGGAACCCACACAGTCACGGGGAGGACATGCAAACTCCACACAGAAAGATCCCGAGCCCGGGATTGAACTCAGGACTATTCAGGGCCTTCGTATTGTGAGGCACATGCACTAACCCCTGTTCCACCGTGCTGCCCTAGATTTGCACACACTACAGTTAAAGGCCTACTGAAAGCCACTACTACCGACCACACAGTCTGATAGTTTATATATCAATGATGAAATCTTAACATTGCAACACATGCCAATACGGCCGGGTTAACTTATAAAGTGCAATTTTAAATTTCCCGCGAAACTTCCGGCTGAAAACGTCTTTGGATGATGACGTGTGCGCGTGACGTAACCAGTGAAACAGAAGTATCGGTACCCCATTGTATCCAATACAAAATAGCTCTGTTTTCATCTCATAATTCCACAGTATTCTGGACATCCGTGTTGGTGAATCTTTTGCAATTTGTTTAATGAACAATGGAGACTGCAAAGAAGAAAGTTGTAGGTGGGATCGGTGTATTAGCGGCGGACTACAGCAACACAACCAGGAAGACTTTGACTCGGATAGCAGACGCGCTAGCCGACGCTAGCCACCGACCGCACGGATGATCGTGATGAAGTCCTTCGTCCTTCCGTCGATCGCTGGAACGCAGGTGAGCACGGGTGTTGATGAGCAGATGAGGGCTGGCTGGCGTAGGTGGAGCGCTAATGTTTTTATCATAGCTCTGTGAGGTCCCGTTACTAAGTTAGCTTCAATGGCGTCGTTAGCAACAGCATTTTTAAGCTTCGCCTTTAAGCATTAACCGTGTATTTACATGTTCATGGTTTAATAGTATTGTTGATTTTCTGTCTATCCTTCCAGTCAGGGGCTTATGTATTTTGTTTTTATCTGCATTTGAGCCCGATGCTATCACGTTAGCTCCCTAGTTAAGTTAGCTTCAATGGCGTCGTTAGCAACAGCATTGTTAACCTTCGCCAGGCTGGAAAGCATTAACTGTGTATTTACATGTCCATGGTTTAATAGTATTGTTGATCTTCTGTCTATCCTTCCAGTCAGGGATTTATTTATTTTGTTTCTATATGCAGTTAAGCACGATGCTATCACGTTAGCACCGTAGCTAAAGTGTTTCGTCGATGTATTGTTGTAGAGATAAAAGTCACTGTGAATATCCATTTCGCATTCTCGACTCTCATTTTCAAGAGGATATAGTATCCGAGGTGGTTTAAAATACAAATCTGTGATCCACAATAGAAAGCCAGCTTGTACCTAAGTTATGGTCAGAGCGAAAAAAGATTTGTCTTGCACTACATTCTAGTCCGTCACTCTAAAGTTCCTCATCCACAAATCTTTCATCCTTGCTCAAATTAATGGGGTAATCGTCGCTTTCTCGGTCCGAATCTCTCTAGCTGCATTGAAAACAATAGAAAAATATGAGGAGGCGATCAACTGACTACGTCACGCTACTTCCGGTAGGGGCAAGGCTTTTTTTGATCAGAGACCAAAAGTTGCGAACTTTATCGTCGTTGTTCTATACTAAATCCCTTCAGCAAAAATATGGCAATATCGCGAAATGATCAAGTATGACACATGGAATGGATCTGCTATCCCCGTTTAAATAAAAAAATGTCATTTCAGTAGGCCTTTAAATCTAAGTTTACAAATGCTAAATATATAGAAGTATTCTGTGTCAGTCTTGGAAAAAAAAATACTTTTCATCCATAATTATTTCAGTTCATTCATACAAACTACAAAACAGATGGATTTAGGCTGCACTGTCATATTAAAAAAAGATTGTAATTGTTATGCTGAGGTGTTGCCAAACCATGATTTTAAGCATCCCTGAGGTCATCTGTCAAATGTTTAGTATTCACTCTACTTTTTGAGGGTTGGAAGGCGGCCATGACCTATGTTGCTGCCTCTGTGTGCGCATGCGTGCGTGTGTGAGGGTGTGTGTGTGGGACCGAGGGTTAAAGAGGTGGAGGATTACTGCTCTCGGCCCAGAACAACAGATGGACCGACTTCTGTCATCTGCAGAGCAACCTCCTCCATACACATAAACATCAACAAGACAGGTGTTTATCCACCACACCAGGGGTCACCAACCTTTTTGAAAGCAAGAGCTACTTCTTGGGTAGTGATTAATGCGAAGGGCTACCAGTTTGATACACACTTAAATAAATTGCCAGAAATAGCCAATTTGCTCAATTTACCTTTAACTCTGTTATTATTAATAATTAATTATATTTACACTTAATTGAACGGTTTAAAAGAGGAGAAAACATGAAAAAAAATGACAAGTAAATTTTGAAACATAGCTTATCTTCAATTTCGACTCTTTAAAATTCAAAATTCAACCGAAAAAAAAGGAGACAAAAACTAGCTAATTCAAATCTTTTTGAAAAAATTTAAAAAATAATTTATGGAACATCATTAGTCATTTTTCCTGATTAAGATTAATTTTAGAATTTTGATGACATGTTTTAAATAGGTTAAAATCCAATCTGCACTTTGTTAGAATATATAACAAATTGGACCGAGCTATATTTCTAACAAAGACAAATCATTATTTCTTCTAGATTTTCCAGAACAAACATTTTAAAAGAAATTCAAAAGACTTTGAAATAAGATTTAAATTTGATTCTACAGATTTTCTAGATTTGCCAGAATTATTTTTTTGAATTTTAATCATAATAAGTTTGAAGAAATATTTCACAAATATTCTTCGTTGAAAAAACCGAAGCTAAAATGAAGAATTAAATTAAATTGTATTTATTATTCTTTACAATAAAAAAAATAAATTTACTTGAACATTGATTTAAATTGTCAGGAAAGAAGAGGAAGGAATTTAAAAGGTAAAAAGGTATATGTGTTTAAAAATCCTAAAATCATTTTTAAGGTTGTATTTTTTCTCTAAAATTGTCTTTCTGAAAGTTATAAGAAGCAAAGTAAAAAAAATAATGAATTTATTTAAACAAGTGAAGACCAAGTCTTTAAAATATTTTCTTGGATTTTCAAATTCTATTTGAGTTTTGTCTCTCTTAGAATTAGAAATGTCGAGCAAAGCGAGACCAGCTTGCTAGTAAATAAATACAATTTAAAAAATAGAGGCAGCTCACTGGTAAGTGCTGCTATTTGAGCTATTTTTAGAACAGGCCAGCGGGCTACTCATCTGGTCCTTACGGGCTACCTGGTGCCCGCGGGCACCACGTTGGTGACCCCTGCACCACACACACCACAAAAACACACACAGGCACGCATATTGTTTGCCAACTAACCCTTAAGAACCCATATGTATTCTTCCGCCGCATGTACGTTTTCTTCTGTACAGCATTAATAATTATTAGGAGTGTGTTCGTGGCTGCAGGATGTCGTCACAAGGAACATAAATTGCATCAGAAACAGACCACGATTTCAGTATATTTAACAGTTAACTATTTCAGCGACATCAAATGATGGACGGCTTGGGCGTGGCCAATCATGAACGCAGACCCTTCGAACACGGCTGCCTACCTGCTCTCAAGTGATTAAACAGGTTCTGGTGTTAGCGCGTCAATGCCAAGATGACACACACTCACACACATCCTTGTCAAATGTTGCAACACACACGATGAGCAGATATATGACATACTTGTCATTCTCGACAGAAGCCACCAGCGAGCAGGGCTGGCTCCGCACGCTGATAATAATCAGTGAGTCGTCCCAAAATGGAAAAATGAATCAGCATCACATGTTTGCTCCTGTGTGGAGCTGGCTTTTATGCACACACTCACGTCTAATGAGAAGTGGCTGTTGTTGTGTTTACATTATCGATGCCACTGACTCCAAGTACTTTGTCCAATGTACAATCTGCACACATGAGGCTCACTCAATGTCTAAAAAAAAAATAGGGCGGCTGGAACTGGTTTATGTCAGTAATGTCTGTTCGCCAGAGGACTTTGAGAAAATCAACACAGGGCCTGAGTAAATAAGACATTTGAAATGGGGCTAAAATAAGAGCATCCATTTTCTATTTTAGGCCTCTTTTTGGCTCGTCACATCCTGTTTTTAAATCGTTTATTCTGGGGGCACATTTTTTAAAAGGTCGCACATCTCCCTTCACTTTAATTCTAATTTGGTATACAATTAGGGATGTTACAATCGATCGACCACCAATCAGTATTGGCTAATTTTTGTAAAGTATGTGATCACCATTGCAGGTTAATTCCTTATAACGCCGATCACAAACGATGATCCCTCTGGGTGACAGTATATTTAGTTTTAGTCCCCCAGCTAAAAAGCGGCTAGCAGTTAATTAAGTATCTCAATACACAGTATGGATCTGCACCCCTAAGCTAATTATAATCACCTCCATTGCAGCAAATAAACTGCATTCCTTAGTATCAGTATTAATACTAAGGATATACTATATATCAGTATCAATACTAAGGATGTACTAAGCTCTCTGTGTGTAAAAGTCAGAAGCAGGCCTGATAATTATAGCTCGGCTAAACGCTAAGCCAGTTTTAAACAAAACCAAGAAAATAAGCGTTTACAGCACCAAAAAATAGTTTGAGAAGTGTAGATGGAATGGCGTTGCAATTAAAAGAGAGCAGTTATTAACAGGAAATTAAGTATGATTAATAAAAGTCTGGAGAGGAGATAATATTACAAAAACTGATGGCATTGTTAGTCAGTCACAATCCATAAATTGGTGGTGTCGATCCCAAGAGTAGTATATATGATTGATACTACTGTGAATAGATTGCCATTTTTTATTTTCTCTAAATATATATATATATTTTTTTCTGTTAATATATACATGCTCTGGGAATAGTTCCCTGGACATAGCAGGACTTTGAGGGCAAAAAACAAAAAGGATTTAAATGAGCAGTAGATAGTAGTAGTTTTTAATTTTGTTTAGTTGTTGTGTACTATTTACATTGTTTTGCTCAAACAATTGTATGTAATAAAAAAGAATAAGGAAGTAGTTTGAATATTGTGTTGATATTGTTAAACTGTCAATAGCGCTAACCATAAATACATTGAGAAATCCACAGTTAATACATTTGCTCAGTATCGGTCAGGGTATTGGCCGATCTCACACATAGATGAACTGATTTGGCAGCATATATATATATATATATATATATATATATATATATATATATATATATATAAATGTCAATGCAAGGCCCTGCCAAACTTGCACATTCTAGGCCTGCACCTAACGATTAATTTGATAACCGATTAATCTGTCGATTATTACTTCAATTAATCGATTAATAATCGGATAAAAGAGACAAACTACATTTCTATCCTTTCCAGTATTTTATTGGAAAAAAACAGCATGCTGGCACCATACTTATTTTGATTTTTGTTTTTCAGCTGTTTGTACATGTTGCAGTTTATAAATAAAGGTTTATTAAAAAAAATAAAAAAAATAAATAAAATAAAATTATATAAAAAAAAATAAAAAATTGCCTCTGCGCATGCGCATAGCACAGATCCAACAAATCGATGACTAAATTAATCGCCAACTATTTTTATAATCGATTTTAATCGATTAGTTGTTGCAGCCCTAGCACATTCATATACCCAAAATGGCTAATGGGGTCATAAATACAATCAGAAAGGCATACATTTAAACAAGTCAAAGATTTTCAGATCAGAGTTCTGTTATAAAGACGTAATGCACACTAGTCAAATATTCTCAGTATGACAGGGCGCTGTCTGGTGATTTTAGGGATGTGCCGCAAAAATGCTAGTCAAGGATCCTCTAAATAGCAGGGATGCTTTTCTGTTTTCAAAAGATCTAGTACAAAAACACATCAGAGATTGTCTATATGAGAAAAGGCCTACTCAGTGGCCTAGTGGTTAGAGTGTCCGCCCTGAGATCGGTAGGTTGTGAGTTCAGTCATACCAAAGACTATAAAAATGGGACCCATTGCCTCCCTGCTTGGCACTCAGCATCAAGGGTTGGAATTGGGGGTTAAATCACCAAAAATGATTCCCGGGGTGCTGCACCGCAGCTGCCCACTGCTCCCCTCACCTCCTCACCTACTTTAACTTTAAAATCACGCTGCTATCTGTAAGTGCTTACAGCAAAAAAATCGTCTCTGCTGTTTTTAAAGACAAGAACGCTAGTCAAAGACCCTTCACATGACTGGAGTGCATTGGTGTTTTAGCAATGTGCTACAAAAATGTTTCGGATTGAACTCCCGAGCCATCAATGTCACTCGTGGGCCAGATTTAGAATGTGAGTCGCCAGTTTGGAACAACATTTATCACGTCAAAACTACATCGTCATGTTTCGACATCGTAACATTTTCCCAGGCGACGTGCTGCAGAAAAAGACTTAAATAGGCAACCGACTAAGGCGCTGAGAGCAACTGGAGCATAGCATGTTTGCAGAAAGCACATTATCATGGATTATCATACTCACTCGCCATGAACTTCAGCCCACTTTTGAACATGTCTGGCAGCTGGCTTCCAGTGTTTGTTCCAGGTAGCACAGCAGGCAGGACCATCTAACTGCTGAGTACTGTACAGTCCTCTCACTAATAGGGGAGTCAACCCTCGCAGGCACATTTGTATTTGCTCTGCTGTGAACTTTGCCCTTGTTTTTTTTTGTTGTTTTGGGGAACAACAGCAGCTTTTCCTCTGGCTGGTTTTGGGACAGACTCCACGAGCCTGATGTCCCTTATCTAGGAAAGCTCTTCGGGTTTAGTGAGCTAATGAAATTAAAGAGCCGGGCTGCTAACACAATGACTGTCAACGTGTTGCTTTTGAAATCTAACGCAGGATGATCAGGCCACTCAATCAGCAGGCTTGATAAGGCTTTGATCATTTCTTCTTGAGTCAACACTGTGTCGTCATATGCTGCTGTGCCTTGCGTACCCCAATCAGTGTTTCCCACACATTCATTTATTTGTGGCGGCCCGCCACGAAAGAATTACGCCCGCCACAAATAGATTTTTCGGCTTTTTTTTTGTCTTGTCTTGTCCAGCTTCTTAGGCAAATCATATAGTTGATGTAGATGCCCATATCGGCTGTTCAGATTTACTTTACAAAAGAGAAGTGTAGGATACTTCTCTTGTTGCCTTATTTGTATTTGACTTTATCAAATGTATTTATATTATCATTTGGTGCAGGAGGGGATAGAAAGAGAGAAAAAAGAAGACAGAGGGGGAAATTGTGGGGACAAAGAGGGGGATTAGACAGAGAGACAAAAACATCAACAGCAAACACAACAACAACAACAACAACAATAGAGCAACATCAGCAAATACGACATGTACAAATATGATGGTAAAAGTTTATGTTGCTGGTAAGTAATATGGTTGTAGTAGTAGGCTAAAGTTAAATTATTTAGTATGCACTAATTAAAGGGGCAGAGCTTTAAGAGACATTTTAGCTTTTATATTTTATAAGATATATTTTTTGTAAGAACCACAATTAATAAATATATTTCAGTGAATAACTTATTGTTCAAATCTGTATATAAATATGTACATAAAGTGTTGTAATTATATTGTAAAATGGATGGATGGATGGATGGATGGACGTTTAAAACAAAAACTGTTATTATTAATTAATAAGTATACATTTTTTGAGCCTTTTTAGAGAAAATCATATCATTGTAGTAAACTATGCAAATTACTCGATGATGTCAATGTGACCACGCCCATAGCCACGCTCATAGCCACGCCCCCACCACCACAGGTATCTTGGCAGTTTATGGGAAACACTGCCAATCCACTTCAACTAAATGTCACCCAACAGATCATCCTCGTGTTTTATTTTGTTGTTTAATGTATGGTGCAATAGTATGTGCGCAATATGTATTACTCTTTTTTTTGTTTTGTTTTACTTTTGTAGTTATATGTAGAAGAGGCGCCGCTGAAGTGGCAGCTAATTTGCATCAGATCTACGCTCTTTAATGTACAGTCGTGGTCAAAAGTTTACAGACACTTGCAAAGAACATAACGTCATGGCTGTCTTGAGTTTCCAATAATTTCTACAACTCTTATTTTTTTGTGATAGAGTGATTGGAGCACATACTTGTTGGTCACAAAAAATAACACCACAGAACTTTCCTCCAGAAGATCTTATCTTTGTCTATGTGATGTCAGATGAAACAAAAAATTGAGCTGTTTGGCCACATTACCCAGCAATATGTTTGGAGGAGAAAAGGTGAGGCCTTTAATCCTAGGAACACCATTCCTACCGTCAAGCATGGTGGTGGTTGTATTATGCTCTGGGCCTGTTTTGCTGCCAATGGAACTGGTGCTTTACAGAGAGTAAATGGGACAATGGAAAAGGAGGATTACCTCCAAATTCTTCAGGACAACCTAAAATCATCAGCCCGGAGGTTGGGTCTTGTGCGCAGTTGGGTGTTCCAACAGGACAATGACCCCAAACACACAACAAAAGTGGTAAAAAGGAATGGCTACATCAGGCTAGAATTAAGGTTTTAGAATGGCCTTCTCAAAGTCCTGACTTAAACGTGTGGACAATGCTGAAGAAACAAGTACATGTCAGAAAACCAACAAATTTAGCTGAACTGCACCAATTTTGTCAAGAGGAGTGGTCAAAAATTCAACCAGAAGCTTGTGGATGGCCACCAAAAGCGCCTTATTGCAGTGAAACTTGCCAAGGGACATGTAAGCAAATATTAACATTGCTGTATGTATACTTTTGACCCAGCAGATTTGGTCACATTTTTAGTACAGCCATAATAAATTCATAAAAGAACCAAACTTCATGAATGTTTTTTGTGACCAACAAGTATGTGCTCCAATCACTCTATCACAAAAAAATAAGAGTTGTAGAAATAATTGGAAACTCAAGACAGCCATGACATTATGTTCTTTACAAGTGTATGGAAACCTTTGACCACAACTGTATTTTATGTCCTTTGTGTTAATGTTTCCCTCTTGTTTTTACCTAATTTTAGTGGACTTTTTGAATCTACATTACAACAACTAATTCCCCCCATTGTGGGATAAATAAAGTCTATGTTATTCTGTCCTAAAAAGATACGCTATGTACTGTAAAAGCCTGGCTTTGCTGTTTTTAAAGACACGCTGATCAAAGACCTATGCTTTGACAGGAGTGCCTTGGTGTTTTCAGCAAAGTGCTACAAAAATGTTCGGGACTGAACTCGCGAGCCGGTACGGTCCCTCCTGGGCCAAATTTAGCATGTGAGCCGTCAGTTTGGAACAACATTATTTACGTTGAATTTCCCTCCTGTTTTCATGTGTTATATTACCTTATTGTTTGTATCTGCACTGCAACCACATCATTTCCCAAATGCGGGATGAATAAAGTCTGATCCTATCAATTGCGGCAAAATTTCAGAAGTGTTCAATTAATTCAGGCCCCACTAAGCCCTGTGGTTGGTCAGCTTTATTTAGACTGACCATACGTCCTCTTTTCCCCGGACATGTCCTCTTTTGCGGGGCTGTCCGGGCGGGGTTTCATAAATGCCTCAAATGTCCGGCATTTTGAGTCAGGGTTGCGTGTATTTTCAATGTACGTCCAGGGTTAAGAAGGTGTGCGCACGCAGCAGTATTCGTGAGGGAGGGGCAGAGACAGAGAGAGCGAGGGAGCGGATTGATTGACATACTTGCCAACCCTCCCGATTTTCCCGGGAGACTCCCGAATTTCAGTGCCCCTCCTGAAAATCTCCCGGGGCAAACATTCTCCCGATTTCCATCAAGACAACAATGCTGGTAGCGTGCCTTAAAAGGCACTGCCTTTGCGTGCCGGCCCAGTCACATTATATTTACGGATTTTGACACACACAAGTGAATGCAAATCATACTTGATCAACAGCCGTACAGGTCACACTGAGGGTGACCGTATAAACAACTTTAACACTGTTACAAATATGCGCCACACTGTGAACCCACACCAAACAAGAATGACAAACACATTTTGGGAGAACATCCGCACCGTAACACAACATAAACACAACAGCACAAATACCCAGAACCCCTTGCAGCACTCACTCTTCCGGGACGCTACAATATACACCCCCCCCCCCCACCCTGGCACACCATTATCATCATTTCATGACCGAAGCAAAATACTTTTTACACTTTTATTCTGAAATAAATACACGTAAAACTTATTAAATAAAAACATAGAAAAAACTACCAGCAGCGCTAAAGTTTAGACCCATGAAGGGAAGAAGAAAGTGAATGAATGTTTATAACTGAATAAATTTACATATGTATACAAATTTGTCTTCTTTTTTTATTATTTATTTTAAAGAATTAAGTAACATTTATGACAACCTTTTTCCAAAACACAATATAGAATGTGAGATATAACAGGATAATGCATACGTTTAACATTTGTTTTCAAAACGCTTACAAAAAAGTGGGACCCCAAAAATTTACTGTGGGACCCCATTTTTATGACTTGATGGGGTCCATGGGAAATTAATCAATCCAACAAAACAATACACAGCAATACCAATTCCAAAACCAAACCCGACCCAGCAACACTCAGAACTGCAATAAACAGAGCAATTGAGAGGAGACACAAACACGACACAGAACAAACCAAAAGTAGTGAAACAAAAATGAATATTATCAACAACAGTATCAATATTAGTTACAATTTCAACATAGCAGTGATTAAAAATCCCTCATTGACATTATCATTAGACATTTATAAAAAGTCACAGTGGATACACTTGCATCGCATCTCATAAGCTTGACAACACACTGATTGATTGATTGATTGATTGAGACTTTTATTAGTAGGTTGCACAGTGAAGTACATATTCCGTACAATTGACCACTAAATGGTAACACCCGAATAAGTTTTTCAACTTGTTTAAGTCGGGGTCCACTTAAATTGATTCATGATACAGATATATACTATCATATATACTATCATCATAATACAGTCATCACACAAGATAATCACATTGAATTATTTACATTATTTACAATCAGGAGTGTGGAGGGGGGGTGGGGTGGGGGGGGTGGGGGGGGGGGTAGTGGACATAGAGAGAGAGAGAGAGAGAGAGAGAGAGAGAGAGAGAGAGAGAGAGAGAGAGAGAGAGAGAGAGAGAGATCAGAAGGCATAAGAAAAAGAATCTGCATTTGATTGTTTACATTTGATTATTAGCAATCCGGGTAGGGTGTTAGTTTAGGGTTGTAGCTGCCTGGAGGTGAACTTTTATAGCGGTTTTGAAGGAGGAGGTCCAATATTTTCACAAAGATAAAATAAGTCATATTTTTGGTTCATTTAATAGTTAAAACAAATGTACATTATTGCAATCAGTTGATAAAACATTGTTCTTTACAATTATAAAAGCTTTTTACAAAAATATACTACTCTGCTTGCATGTCAGCAGACTGGGGTAGATCCTGCTGAAATCCTATGTATTGAATGAATAGAGAATTGTTTTGAATCGGGAACAAAATCGTTTTTGAATCGAGAATCGTGTTGATTTGAAAAAAAAAAATCGATTTTGAATCGAATCATGACCCCAAAAATCGATATTGAATCGAATCGTGGGACACCCAAAGATTCACAGCCCTAGTAACAAGCTAAGAAATGACTGGAGCTCAGCTTCCCATAGTGGACATAATTTGTCCTTCGTTAGACCGCAAGATAGTTGAATCAACAGCACCTCCACTGGTTTTATCAAGTAGTGCACTCCATTATTATGCCTAAATACCTAACCTAATCCTACCAATCACTGATAAGGGAAATATCAATTGCCAATTCCCCATATTGAACTCCAAAACCTTGCTAATTAAAGAGGTCAAAATATCCAACGTTGTAAAGTTCAAAAGGAGTTCATAGAACAATGTGCAACAACTCAGTATTCATTTGGAGTTGACTTAACTTAAATATTTGTTTATGCAACGACAGCGCCTTCTACAAAAGACAATGCGGCGCCGCCATAAACACGACACCGCCATTATGCCACTGTCCTTGTTTACACTAAACTTAAGTGTCATCCCACCGTGTGCTTTTAGATAGCGTTAGGGTGTTATGTAACAGAAGCATTTAGCATAAGCAGTCAGTGTACCAGGAAACCTTCCACTACAACCACATAGCTTTATTCTGACTGAGCTGAACACTGAGCTGTAATAACACAACAATGGACCTTGAAGAGGATTTTTTTTTTTTTAAAACAAAGGGCCTCATGCACGATCATAGAAAGTGCAAGCAAAAATAAACATACCATGTTTGTCATCTGCTCAATGACAGAAAACCCTCTTACTACTCCCACCACCAGAAAATTTTATTATTTTATTACACTGATGTTTGCGCATTTCCCTTGCAGGACTCCTTTGTCAAAAGTGTGTTACTGGTTTAGACTAACCACAGCACAAACTAGGACTTTAGGATGTAGGGGGCTTTTTAAAACGAAGTAGACAAACGGGGGAACATAGTGACAGGTCTTCTCACTTTCGACTAGGTTACAAACGCGACAATGGGAAAGTCAAAGGAACTCAGCACAGATCTGAAAAATCTAATCATTGACTTGAACAAGTCAGGAAAGTCACTTGTAGCCATTTCAAAGCAGCTTAGAGCAACTGTGCAGACAATTGTTTCGTAAGTATAAAGTGCATGGCACAGTTTTGTCACTGCCACAATCAGGAAGAAAACGCAAGCTATCACCTGCTGCTGAGAGAAAATTGGTCAGGATGATCAAGAGTCAACCGAGAACCACCAAAAAGCAGGACAGCAATGAATTGGAAGCTGCTGGAACACAGGTGTCAGTGTCCACAGTCAAGCGTGTTTTGCATCGCCATGGACTGAGAGGCTACCATGCAAGAAGGAAGTCCTTGCTCCAGAAGCGACACCTTAAGGCTCGTCTAAAGTTTGCTGCTGATCACAAGGACAAAGATAAGACCTTCTGGAGGAAAGTTCTGTGGTCAGATGAAACAAAAATTGGGCTGTTTGGCCACAACACCCAGCAATATGTTTGGAGGAGAAAAGGTGAGGCCTTTAATCCCAGGAACACCACCTACCGTCAAGCATGGTGGTGGTAGTATTATGCTCTGGGCCTGTTTTGCTGCCAATGGAACTGGTGCTTTAAATAGGACAATGAAAAAGGAGGATTACCTCCAAATTCTTCAGGGCAACCTAAAATCATCAGCCCTGAGGTTGGGTCTTGGGCCCAGTTGGGTGTTCCAACAGGACAATGACCCCAAACACACGTCAAAAGTGGTAAAGGAATGGCTAAATCAGGCTAGAATGAAGGTTTTAGAATGGCCTTCCCAAAGTCCTGACTTAAACGTGTGGACAATGCTGAAGAAATTCAACCAGAAGCTTGTGGATGGCTACCAAAAGTGCCATATTGCAGTGAAACTCGCCAAGGGACATATTATATATATTATATATTAACATTACTGTATGTATACTTTTGACCCAGCAGATTTGGTCACATTTTCAGTAGACCCAAAATAAATTCATAAAATAACCAAACTTTATGAATGTTTTTTGTGACCAACAAGTATGTGCTCCAATCACTCTATCACAAAAAAATAAGAGTTGTAGAAATGATTAGAAACTCAAGACAGCCATGACATTATGTTCTTTGCAAGTGTATGTCAACTTTTGACCACGACTGTGTATATCCCTCATTGTAAATGTTTTTTCTTTTTTTCTCTGCACATTCTTCTATAAACACTCCTTGTCGTCAAAGCATAAGCACAGATGAAGCTGACAACTTTAAATATCATGCAGACATGGTTTCTGCAGGGTCGCTGCAATAGAGCACACATGAGAGAGGTGTTTGTTTTTTAAATTAATGTTGAAAGTGCAATTTTAATGCTGTTGATTTTTAGAAGAAAAAAAGTATGAAGGTTATGAAAAGGAGAACAAATATTTGTTTATTTAAACCATTTTCCTTAAAATACACATTGAGGATATAAAGTGTTTTATCCGATTACTCGATTAATCGAACCAACTAACCAATATATTACTCGATTACTAAAATAATCAATAGCTGCAGCCCCACTGACGTCACGCATGTTGGCAGTTTGGAGTCGTGGGTGTTTGAAGACACATTTTTTGTTTGGTTTCCGAAGTTTTTAGTGTTGTATAGGGTCGCTCCGAAAATAATTGATTCACATCACAATATGATTCTTATTTATTTTGATTCTAAATGATTCTTTTTTTTGTGTGTATACGTCAGCAGCCAAGAGGAGCTTTTGTAACCTGTAACGAGAATTGTTACAATCAGGGTCTTTATTGCCGATTCCAATACCGATCTTCATGAGTGAAATCGGTCGATACCAAAACCGATACCAATCACAAGTATTAAATGTAATTTTTTTTAAAATTATATATGATGAGTGCTATGAACAGTGTGACAATATTAAAGGCCTACTGAAATGATTTTTTTTTCATTTAAACGGGGATAGCAGATCCATTCTATGTGTCATACTTGATCATTTCGCGATATTGCCATATTTTTGCTGAAAGGATTTAGTAGAGAACATCGACGATAAAGTTTGCAACTTTTGGTCGCTGATAAAAAAAGCCTTGCCTGTACCGGAAGTAGCGTGACGTCACAGGTTGAAAGGCTCCTCACATTTCCCCATTGTTTACACCAGCAGCGAGAGCGATTCGGACTGAGAAAGCGACGATTACCCCATTAATTTGAGCGAGGATGAAAGATTTGTGGATGAGGACGTGAGAGTGAAGGACTAGAGTGCAGTGCAGGACATATCTTTTTTCGCTCTGACCGTAACTTAGAGGCCTACTGAAAGCCACTACTACCGACCACGCAGTCTGATAGTTTATATATCAATGATGAAATCTTAACATTGCAACACATGCCAATACGGCCGGGTTAACTTATAAAGTGACATTTTAAAATTCCCGGGAAATATCCGGCTGAAACATCGCGGTATGATGACGTATGCGCGTGACGAAGTCCGAGTAACGGAAGTTATGGTACCCCGTAGAATCCTATACAAAAAGCTCTGTTTTCATTTCATAATTCCACAGTATTCTGGACATCTTTTGCAATTTTTTTAATGAACAATGAAGGCTGCAAAGAAGACAGTTGTAGGTGGGATCAGTGTATTAGCAGCGGACTACAGCAACACAACCAGGAGGACTTTGTTGGAGCGCTAGCCGCGCTAGCCGCGCTAGCCGCCGACTTCACCTTGACTTCCTACGTCTCCGGGCCGCCAAACGCATCGGGTGAAGTCCTTCGTCCTTCTGCCGATCGCTGGAACGCAGGTGAGCACGGGTGTTGATGAGCAAATGAGGGCTGGCTGGCGTAGGTGGAGAGCTAATGTTTTTAGCATAACTCTGTGCAGTCCGGTTGCTAAGTTAGCTTCAATGGCGTCGTTAGCACAGCATTGTTAACCTTCGCCAGCCTGGAAAGCATTAACCGTGTATTTACATGTCCACGGTTTAATAGTATTGTTGATTTTCTATCTATACTTCCAGTCAGGGGTTTATTTCTTTTGTTTCTATATGCAGTTAAAGCAAGATGCTATCACGTTAGCTCGTAGCTAAAGCATTTCGCCGATGTATTGTCGTGGAGATAAAAGGCACTGAATGTCCATTTCGCGTTCTCGACTCTCATTTTCAAGAGGATATAGTATCCGAGGTGGTTTAAAATACAAATCTGTGATCTACAATAGAAAAAGGAGAGAGTGTGGAATCCAATGAGCCAGCTTGTACCTAAGTTACGGTCAGAGCGAAAAAAGATACGTCCATCGCTGCCTCTCAAGTCATTCACTGTAACGTTCCTCATCTACGAATCTTTCATCCTCGCTCAAATTAATGGGGTAATCATCACTTTATCGGTCCGAATCTCTCTCGCTCCATTGTAAACAACGGGGAATTGTGAGGAATACTAGCTCCTGTGACGTCACGCTACTTCCGCTACAGGCAAAGCTTTTTTTTATCAGCGAGCAAAAGTTGCGAACTTTATCGTCGATTTTCTCTACTAAATCCTTTCAGCAAAAATATGGCAATATCGCGAAATGATCAAGTATGACACATAGAATGGATCTGCTATTCCCGTTTAAATTAAAAAAAATCATTTCAGTAGGCCTTTAGGTACAAGGGTTCATTGGATTCCACACTTTCTCCTTTTTCTATTGTGGATCACGGATTTGTATTTTAAACCACCTCGGATACTATATCCTCTTGAAAATGAGAGTCGAGAACGCGAAATGGACATTCACAGTGACTTTTATCTCTACGACAATACATCGGCGAAACACTTTAGCTACGGAGCTAACGTGATAGCATCGGGCTTAACTGCAGATAGAAACAAAATAAATAAGCCCTTGACTGGAAGGATAGACAGAAAATCAACAATACTATTAAACCCTGGACTTGTAACTACACGGTTAATGCTTTCCAGCCTGGCGAAGCTTAACAATGCTGTTGCTAACGACGCCATTGAAGGTAACTTAGCTACGGGACCTCACAGAGCTATGCTAAAAACATTAGCTAACCACCTACGCCAGCCCTCATCTGCTCATCAACACCCGTGCTCACCTGCGTTCCAGCGATCGACGGCGCGACGAAGGACTTCACCCGATCATCGATGCGGTCGGCGGCTAGCGTCGGATAGCGCGTCTGCTATCCAAATCAAAGTCCTCCTGGTTGTGTTGCTGCAGCCAGCCGCTAATACACCGATCCCACCTAAAACTTTCTTCTCTGCAGTCTCCATTGTTCATTAAACAAATTGCAAAAGATTCACCAACACAGATGTCCAGAATACTGTGGAATTTTGCGATGAAAACAGAGCTGTTTGTGTTAGATACAATGGTGTCCGAATACTTCCGTTTCAACCATTGACGTCACGCGCAAACGTCATCATATCTAGACGTTTTCAACCGGAAGTTCCCCGGGAAATTTAAAATTGCACTTTATAAGTTAACCCGGCCGTATTGGCATGTGTTGCAATGTTAAGATTTCATCATTGATATATAAACTATCAGACTGCGTGGTCGGTAGTAGTGGCTTTCAGTAGGCCTTTAACAGAGTATTTAAACAATTTCCTTATTCTCTTATTGAATACGATTGTTTGACCACAATAAAGTCAATAATACACTAACTAAAGAACAGTAAAAACTACAATATTGCCCAAAACTAACTTTTCTTACCTATTGGTACCTGTTTTTGTGTATTTGGGAACTGCATAAGTCAAATCAAACCATGGAGGCATGGCGGATATATATAAAAAATATTTCCTTACGTCATACTTCCTCCAAACGAGCTGTTTGTCATTTGCCCCATTTGTGACGTTTTTTCCAATCGATGACGTCAGCAGATATTATAGTAAAGTTTTTACCCAAAAAATCTTTGCACGAGTCCGCCATTGCAGTCAACAAGTTGTCTATTTTTCTCTATGCTCTTGTTGTGGGGCAGACTTGATCGTACATGCACATGCATCGCTGTTGCCATTTCTAATACAAAGTACCGTATAGTTCTAAGTTATATCTGTCAGTAGACTCCATATGGAAGTGCTAAAAATTACAACATGGCTGACGGGGAGAAGACACTGTCAAAGTGGAGGAACATAAATAAGAACGACCACAAAACGGCGCATCTCGAAGAGACGGCCAGAAAGCAGCTTGAAGATGGTCTGTAAAACATAATAATTTTGAGCAAAGAACCACCATTACATGTTATGTAGATCAAAAGGAAGTGTTTTAAATGTAGAAAAAAGTCATAACATGACCCCTTTAAAACATTTGTTTTTTTGCCAAAAAAATTCAGTTTGTAATCATGAAAATAAAAATCAAAACTTCTTGAAGCACCAATTTCTTCTGTTGTTTCAAGCTAGCTTAGCGATTAGCGTGTTTGCTTCTGATTTGCTCTTACTACGAGAAACATGTTTAGGCTCACCCTCCAGTGATAATGCCATTTGATTATGCCAAGATACCAAGGAACGTAGTTTATTTGCCACAATGGAGGTGATTATATTACCTAAACTGGTAACCGCCTCTATCAGTCGAGTCGAGTGACCAAAAAAGTATCACTCAGGGGTAGGGCTGGGCGATATGGACGAAAAAGTATATCTCGATATATTTTTACTTAAAGGCCTACTGAAACCCACTACTACCGACCACGCAGTCTGATAGTTTATACATCAATGATGAAATCTTAACATTGCAACACATGCCAATACGGCCGGGTTAACTTATAAAGTGACATTTAAAATTTCCCGGGAAATATCCGGCTGAAACGTCGCGGTATGATGACGTATGCGTGTGACGTAGTCAGTTAAACGGAAGTTATGGTACCCCGTAGAATCCTATACAAAAAGCTCTGTTTTCATTTCATAATTCCACAGTATTCTGGACATCTTTTGCAATTTGTTTAATGAACAATGAAGGCTGCAAAGAAGACAGTTGTAGGTGGGGTCGGTGTATTAGCAGCGGACTACAGCAACACAACCAGGAGGACTTTGTTGGAGAGCAGACGCGCTAGCCGGCGACCTCACCTTGACTTCCTACGTCTCCGGGCCGCCAAACGCATCGGGTGAAGTCCTTCGTCCTTGCGCCGATCGCTGGAACGCAGGTGAGCACGGGTGTTGATGAGCAGATGAAGGCTGGCTGGCGTAGGTGGAGAGCTAATGTTTTTAGCGTAGCTCTGTGCGGTCCGGTTGCTAAGTTAGCTTCAATGGCGTCATTAGCACAGCATTGTTAACCTTCGCCAGGCTGGAAAGCATTAACCGTGTATTTACATGTCCACGGTTTAATAGTATTGTTGATTTTCTATCTGTCCTTCCAGTCAGGGGTTTATTTTTTTTGTTTCTATATGCAGTTAAAGCACGATGCTATCACGTTAGCTCGTAGCTAAAGCGTTTCGCCGATGTATTGTCGTGGAGATAAAAGGCACTGAATGTCCATTTCGCGTTCTCGACTCTCATTTTCAAGAGGATATAGTATCCGAGGTGGTTTAAAATACAAATCCGTGATCCACAATAGAAAAAGGAGAGAGTGTGGAATCCAATGAGCCAGCTTGTACCTAAGTTACGGTCAGAGCGAAAAAAAATATGTATTTCACTGCATTCTAGTCCGTCACTCTAACGTTCCTCGTCCACAAATCTTTCATCCTCGCTCAAATTAATGGGGTAATGGTCCGAATAGCTCTAGCTGCGTTGAAAACAATAGGAAAATATGAGGGAGTGAACAACTGACAACGTCACGCTACTTCCGGTAGGGGCAAGGTTTTGTTTTATCAGAGACCAAAAGTTGCGAACTTTATCGACGTTGTTCTATACTAAATCCTTTCAGCAAAAATATGGCAATATCGCAAAATGATCAAGTATGACACATAGAATGGATCTGCTATTCCCGTTTAAATTTTAAAAAATCATTTCAGTAGGCCTTTAAACTCGATATTCGATATACAGTACATCTCGATATATTTTCCGGTGAAAGTATACATATAAAAATATTAAATTTTGAGCGAGATTCACTGAAATTGAAGTGAATGACAACTGTAGTGTAAACAGTCAGTGGCACTTTTATCAACCCAGTTAGTTAAGATGGGTATTAACAGCACAGAAAATAAAAGCACAGAATTATATAACATAAATAAAATGGAAAAATATCCTTTCTACATCAAATATATAACATAGCTGTGCAAATAATACACAATGTATCAAACACAGACAAAAAATACATTTTCAGACAGGCACTTTTTAATTCCCAGTCGACGATGTAATGGACTGTCACACACGTACGGTTCTGGTCAGCGCCAAGTAAGTGACTTGACTTAATTGTGCGGCTATAATCTTCCTCACTTCGGCATACATTTTTGGCAGCATTTCTCGTGCGAAATATGCCCGGCTTGGTAACTGGAGAACAGTTTTAATTTGGGCTTACATGGTAAACAACTCAAATTAATGTGTTATCCAGACGCATACATTTGTCCAAATGTGGCCAAGTAGACTTATTGTGGGTTTCCTAAACGTGGTCTACATCGCTAAAAGAAACATATATTTTCCACTAGTTTTTTAATATATAAATCGCCCGCTTGAATATTCCCTCTTTCTTTTGTACGACTCTCTCGTCGTCATTTAGGATGTCTGTTGTGATTTCCCTTCCTGGTTCCATGACCCGCCCTATCTTGCCTCTGATTGGCCTGTCCCTAATGTTTTGCCCTAATCTCAACCAATCGTGACTCATCATAGTAAACTACCAACCAATCATGGATGTTCTTATACGTGCGAGCACGTCTTGGAAGGAGGAAGGGGAGGGGTTTAGTAGCCCGTGAGAGGGAGTGAGGAGCAGGGGAGAATCAAGGAACACAACAAATAAGCGGTGTTTGGTCATTTTAACGTGAAATAAATTGTATCGATATTACGATATTTTCTTGATTCATATCTTGTTTAAAATATATTGATATATCTTACAAACTTGATATATTGCCCAGCCCTAGTCAAGGGTGATCGAGGCTTTGAAAGGTATTAATCGGCAGGTGCTGATCACATTCTTTTTCACCAAAATCGGCAGATACTGATCGGTGGCCGACATCCCAACATGTAACCGGTTTTTAAAATGTTTGATTATAATTTTTATACCAAATAATATTGTGGAGGGGGGCGTGGCCTGCGGCGTAGCGGGGTGTGTAAGGACCGGCCTCAAAGCCAGCGGCAGGTGAGTAGATTGCCCAGCTGGGGCTTGTTATCTAATCACTTGTCGCCTTTATTAGCAGCAGCCGGGCAGAGACATGTTGTTGGTGAGCAGACGCATAGAGAGAGACCCGTCGGACTGGGAAAACATATATTGCTGGAAAGCAAGCCACCCCCGGGGGTTTATGTCAAATAAAAGACTTGATTCAAACTGTCTACCGGGATCCCGAAGATCAGGAGAACCCACCACAAGAGGGAAACCTCTACAAATATATTGCCACAATCGGTTTGAATCGAGAATCATATTTAATTCAAAATCAATTCTGAATTGAATCGTCGCCCTAAGAATTGGAATCGAATCAAATTGTGAGTCATTGTCAGATAAGCATAGGGAGTAGGGATGATACTCGAAACCGGTTTTCCCGGTTGTTTGATAAGAAAAGAACCGAGTCCTCGGACTCGAATCCCTTTTTGAGAACCGGTACCCGTTATCGAGACCACTATAGTAAAGGAAAAGAGTTGATTCTTTATTCGAATCCCGTCCCAACCAGAAATGCTCCGTGGGACATCACAAGAATTGACGTCACGTAGCTCAGTCATTAGGCGCAGATAGCGAAAGCAGGAAAACAATGGACGGGAAAAAGCGCTCCAAGGTGTGATAAAGTTCAAAACAAAAGCTATAATCCATCGAATAACTTTACTGAGAGATTTTAGCAGGGTAAAACACATGACGAACACTTTTACGACCAACCGGAAACATAGCAACCAGGCTAGCAACGCACCTCCTTTACGGCAGCTGTCGCAACGTTCTTAAAACAACCGCAGCACATACATATATATACAACACATCTCCCTTTTTTAACTTTTGTTTTTCTTTACCTGTAAACAAAACAAAATCACACTGTATATGTGTTGTCTGTCTAATTATAAATAATGCAGACGAGGCGTGTTGGCTGAGTTCTTGACGTTTACTTTCACAGCGTGGCAACATGCAACACTTTTCGGGGCTACCGCGCATGCTCGTCACTCCCGTTGCATGCTGGGTAGTGTAGTTGTTATATTCTCTAGCTCACAACATTTTTCCCCATATAAAGAAATAATGTTAACTCAATAAAGTGTATTTCTTTTTTTAGCTTTAACTTTTCATTTTTTAGCATTGTAACCACATTTGCAAATAACTTTTCTCTTCATAGAATTTTCTTTCAATAAAGAAATAAAGTGCAAAAATGTCAAAGCATCATAACAAACAGTTATGTTCCAATAGCAGCAGAAGTGCACTTTTTGGAGAGCTGTATTATTTTCAGTTT
>NC_084737.1:78960547-79003047 GCF_033978785.1 Entelurus aequoreus
AATAAAGACAACTTCAGATTGTTTTCTTTTTTTTTTAAATAGAACAAGCACATTCTGAAAATGTACAAATCATAATGTTGTTGGGTTTTTTTTACACTTACATGTTGTTGTTAACAGTATTCTATCTTTATTTGTCATTATTTATACTTTCTGAATAAATTATGTGATAATATTCATCAGTCAAATCATTGGTGTTGATTTTCAATCTATCAAGATAAAAAAAATAATATCAAAATCATGTTATTCATGTATTTTGATCATTTTCCTGGACTGGTGCACTCACATCATGTGGTTACTTCTTTTTTTTTTTACATATGTAGCATCATCCCCAATGATACAAAGAATTGCTATTGCGACATCTAGTGGACACATTTAGAACGGCGGTTTCTTTCATTCCAAAATTTCGGCTCATTTTTATATTTAGCAAACTTATCCCGCGGGCCGGATAAAACCTGTTCGGGGGGCTGATCCGGCCCCTGGGCCGTACGTTTGACACCCCTGTCTTAGACGTATTATGTTTACTGAGGGGAGGCTCACTGTGCCACTCTTAGAAAACCCCTGGTCTAGACTAAAGTTGCACGATATAGACAACATACGATATAAATTATATTAATTTGGCCAACGATGGAACTTTTAATACTATCCTTATATTACAATAATGCATGTTAATGACACATTCAAGCTGGGTCCCGCGTGGCGAAGTTGGTAGAGTGGCTGTGCCAGCAATCGGAGTGTTGCTGGTTACTGGGGTTCAATTCCCACCTTCTACCTTCCTAGTCACGTCCGTTGTGTCCTTGGGCAAGACACTTCACCCTTTGCCTCTGATGGCTGCTGGTTAGCGCCTTGCATGGCAGCTCCCGCCATCAGTGTGTGAATGTGTGTGTGAATGGGTAAATGTGGAAATACTGTCAAAACGCTTTGAGTACCTCGAAGGTAGAAAAGCGCTATACAAGTATAACCCATTTATCATTATTATCATTTAAATCGGACAGCGACAAGCAAACGACTGCGTCCTCAACACAATGTAGAATTACTGGGTAACTTCTCGTTACGATGCACTTTCCAAAACACTAATCCTCACCTCCATGGTGGCAAATAAACTGTTTCTTACAACGTTATCACTGAAGGATAAGGAATTACTGAACATGCCACACTACACACCGTAAGACGATACAAAAAAGCTAAGCTAACCTGGGTAGGCGGATGGATACAAATATCGACAGTAACAATACCAAGTATAGTATTGTTTTAGTATATGTGAGATACTACAGTGTTTAGATCTTTATTATCGCAACATCTTTTTTTTTTAAATTTTTGTCATTTTTTACAAACTCAGAATCTACTTTTTTGTTATTGTTAAATTATTTTGAACTACCGTATTTTTCGGACTATAAGTCGCAGTTTTTTTCATAGTTTGGCTGGGGGTGCAACGTATACTCAGGAGCGACTTATGTGTGAAATTATTAACACATTGCCGTAAAATATCAAACAATATTTTTTTTTCTTTCATTTTTTACAAACTCAGAATCTATTTTTTGTTATTGTTAAATTATTTTGAACTACCGTATTTTTCGGACTATAAGTTGCAGTTTTTTTCATAGTTTGGCCGGGGGTTCGACTTATACTCAGGAGCGACTTATGTGTGAAATTATTAACACATTGCCGTAAAATATCAAATAATATTATTTAGCTCATTCACGGAAGAGACTAGACGTATAAGATTTCATGGGATTTAGCGATTAGGAGTGACAGATTGTTTGGTAAATGTATAGCATGTTCTATATGTTATAGTTATTTGAATGACTCTTACCATAATATGTTACGTTAACATACCAGCCACGTTCTCAGTTGGTTATTTATGCCTCATATAACGTACACTTATTCAGCCTGTTGTTCACTATTCTTTATTTATTTTAAATTGGCTTTCAAATGTCTATTCTTGGTGTTGGGTTTTATCAAATACATTTCCCCAAAAAATGCGACTTATACTCACTCCAGTGCAACTTATATATGTTTTTTTCCTTCTTTATTATGCATTTTTGGCCGGTGCGACTTATACTCCGGAGCGACTTATAGTCCGAAAAATACGGTAATCAACTTCATTATACCTTTTATATATAATTAAAAGAGAATAAGAAAATAATATAAATATTAATCGATATTGATTGCCACGCTTTGTTTTTGTCTGATTATAATTGTGATCAAAGATGTAATCATTTAATGATCTTGAAGATTTGAAGTATGAACATTGGTATGACCAATAGTGCCCCTGTAACTATACTTGGTATTGCATTCCCAGATTCTTAGTATCATCCAAAACTATTGTAAAGTATCCCAAAAACAGAAGAATAAGTGTTTATTACGTTTTAAAGGGGAACTGCACTTTTTTGTTCTCAATCATGATAGACATGAGACGGATGATTTTTTTTAATGCAATCTAAATATTAAATAAACGTATAAAAGTCTGCTTATGGCGGAGCTAATGGGAGCTGTACTATTCCACCCATAAAATCCAATAAATAACCATTCAAAAAGCGCAAAGAACACTCCATTTACATTTTGTGACTTGAATATTAACAAAGTATTAGTGGTATTAATATTATAAGCGCTAACGCAGACAAATTATCTATAGCAGCTCCATGATCACTTTCTGTGTGCCGATGTTTACATCGATTGATCAGCTGCTTCTTCGTTTCCTTGCTCCCTGGGAGTTTATTCTTGATCATAAATCATGCATTTCACCGGGACAGAAGGTTGTTGATATAATCCAACAAGTTGGGACACATTGATCGCCATATTGGACATGAAACTGGTGAGGATGATACGAAAAGCAATTGTTTGTTGGCTCTCATAAAGTCTGCAGTGAGTAATCAGTGATAAAGAAAAAAAAAGCAAACGTGATGCGTTTTTGAAATGAATGCACAGCGTATGCTTAGAATTATCAAAATACGGAAATATTAAATGTTATTATTAAATGTGCTTGTTACTACATTACATATATACTTACATCATGTATATAAAAACTTAATGGAGGTGTTTGGATGGTTTTTTTAGGGGCTCTATAGGCAGAATAGAACGGCTCCAAAGGCTCCATTGTAAGTGGACTTTTTATCGAATTTATTTAGTATTTAGAATCCATTAAAAAAAAAAAATCCATTAGTCATGTCTTTCATAATGATTGTGAAAAATAGGCAATATTCCAAAAAAAAAAGTGCAGTTCCCCTTTAACAGAAGTGTAGATAAAACCATGTTACAACAGAAAGTAACCAGATGTTAACAGTAAATTAGCAAGTTGATTAATAATAGTACTTCAAAAAGAATACAACTGTAAATGACGCCATATGTTAGTTACTGCATACATCAGCAGCTAAATTAGGAGTCTTCTTAACTCATTTTAAAATGGTTCTATTATCATTCATATGTCAAATAATATATTGTGATATATATTTACATCATATCAACCATATCTGATCAAGACCATTGTTTATGAATGGAGTAGAGCATAGACCTCCACCCCACCAAGGCACCAGATTGCACCTTCATAGAGTAACATGCAGACCAGAAAGAGACCTTACTGTATCATTGTCAGAACTAATGATGTCACGATATGCAATAGTGATGAACACTATATAATTAGAATTAATTAATCAATCCAGGATTGGACTAGAGCCGTAAGTACTCTTTAACTCTGAATTAATAAGCACACCAAGGCACTTTAATGGACAATGCCGCGCTTCCAACTCGGCGGAAACAGACCCTTTCCTGTTCCACCATGGAAGAACCCCATCAAGCATATATTAAGATGACCTAAAACAGAAATGTAAGCCCGAAGGCCCTTTTAGGTCCAACATCAGTGACCTGTCACCCCACAGATGCTCTCCCGGATGAATGGACAGAAATTCCCACAGACTGCAATACAGTGCACTTCTTAAACAGACCGTTTAAAAACAATAATTTTTCCCCTATTATGGTCATTATTATTATTACCAAAGATCATTTTATTTTCTATATCGCACCAGATCACAACATAAGTGATATAACGATGGCATGTCATCGCTGTGTCTTCAGGGTCAGCCATTTCCCATTCTTTTTTGGTCTTTAGCACACAAGGAAGGAGGTACAATCGCATTCATTGTATGACTTTATTTGAGCAAGCGTGGGCGCGGACTTTGTGGATTATGTTTGAGTTTCTCCGTTGATTTCATTGATAAATGGTAAGAGTTTATTATATCTAACTAGCGAGAAGCGGTCGCATTAATCATGGATGTCTTTATGTGAGCGATCCTGCCATAGATTTGGACTCTGTGGATCAAGTTATAGTATTGCTATTGATTTATTTTAAAAATGTTATTATATCATATTTGACTGGTGTGTTTATGAATGTAAGTCTGTATTTGTATGACTCTGCTAAAAAAACTAAAAAACAATATGATAACTATATGGGATGGGTACCTTTCACATGTACTTGGGAATCGATACCAGTAATCAATGTTACCAATTTTCGGTAAATCTGTGTGTGCTCATGTGTTAATAAATTATCATTTGTTTAATAATAAAACATATTTTTTTGACATTTAACAGCGAGCTGGTAATAAGAATAACCGTGCTGTGGAATTGTTAAATCTTGATTTCTTACATTTCTGAGTCTTATTTGCAAGTATTATATCGAAGACTTTGCATGCCGTTGCAATTCCAGGTTGTTAAATGGCAGTAGTGTTGCCCAGTCAGGAAGTAGTCTTTGCCAATAAGCTGAATTTCGTTATTTGCTGCCCAGAAAGTGTTTGCATAGTAAGTATAGCACATATTACACACGAGCTGTTTGACTGTAATGTACCGTATTTCCTTGAATTGCCGCCGGGAATATAGTATTCGCCTGCCTAGAATTACAGCCGGGTCAAACTCGTTTCGCAAAATAATTAGCGCATGCTTGGCACTTCCGCCGAGTCAAATATGAGTCATTAAATGACTCCCGCCTCCTGGTGGTAGAGGGCGCTAGTGATCCTTCTTGCGACTACCAGTACTGCAGAAGACCGGTGCTACAGAAGAAGACAACAAGCAGCAAGCATGAGCAGCGATCGTTTGCTTGCACTTTTACCATGGAGGATTACATATCTAAAATAAAACAGTTTTCTAAACTGAACTTTCAATCGGAGCAGGAGGTAATAATTAAAGGAATATCTCCAGAGACTTTTAAAACTGAAGAAAGATAAGGAAGACTGCCTTTGATCAGAAGCATGGACATCATTATAAGTAAAGGTAAGACCATAATAATGTTTTTTTTATTAAATGTGCTTTTCATGATAAGGTAAGCGCCGGAGTGAGAAGAGGTTTTAAAATAATTAGCGCATGCTTGCCCATCCCGCATGGTTTTGGTAAGCGCAGGAGTGAGAAGAGGTTTTAAATTAATTAGCGCCCCTGCGGCTATTCAAGGAAATACGGTAGTTGTTGTCAACTCATCTGGAGGTGTTGAAATTGCCATGTAAAATCGCGAATGCTAATCAGTAGCATCTCTATGGCAAATCCAATGTGAATTAGCTTTGAGGTAGCACATTTTGAAAAGTGAAGCCTTACTATACATTTGACGGTTTTCAATCAGACATACTTGCTTTGTTGGCATTGGAAATGGTAACATTACCGTGAGGCAGTCCGACAGAGTCCACTATGAATGCTGCTTGATTGCTTGTTTGCCCGCCAAGTGTTTGAGCCAGCCGAGTCTGCCGCCAAACGTGACGTTACGCGTAAATAGATTTGTTTTAACAACAATTCGATTCGATTCAGAATTTGTGGTTGACCATACAATTCAGGGATGATAATATTATTTAGAAGGATACGATTCAGTGAGTTGATCATTATTTAGTAACTTTTTAGCAAAAAAATTCAAGCAGTGTGCCTGTGAAATAAATACTGGATACAGGAGTTTCCTATATTCCTGTTATTTCTTGTAAGGGAATTCGGTATGAATGAATTATTGATACAAACAAGCAAGCAAACAACAATGAATGGCCAATGCATCCACATCTTATTGAATAAAGTGCAACCAATACTTTAGGTTGAATTAATAAGAGGAATTATCAGGGTTTTTATTATTAAGACGGTATTGTTGAATGTGCTCAAAGAGTACTCATATACAACCACACACAAACCAAGTTTTATTTTTTTAACTAACCAAAATAAATAAACAAAAAATACACTTTCTTGGCAAGAGACACATTTAATATTGTTTTTGGCTTCGTAAAGGGCATACTAGGGCTGGGCGATATGGACGAAAAAGTATATCTCGATATATTTTTACTTAAACTCGATATTCGATATATATCTCGATATATTTTCCGGTGAAAGTACACATATACAAATATTTAATTTTGAGCTAGATTCAGTGAAATTGAAGTGAATGACAACTGTAGTGTAAACAGTCAGTGGCACTTTTATCAACCCAGTTAGTCAAGATGGGTATTAACAGCATAGAAAAAATAAACTGTTTAAAAAACATAGCTGTGCAAATAATACAAAATGTATCAAACTCAGATAGGGCTGCAACTAACGATTCATTTGATAATCGACGAATCTGTCGATTATTACTTCGATTAATCGATTAATAATCGTATAAAAGAGACAAACTACATTTCTATCCTTTCCAGTATTTTATAGAAAAAAAAAAACATACTGGCACCATAATTATTTTGATTATTGTTTCTCAGCTGTTTGTACATGCTGCAGTTTATAAATAAAGGTTTATAAAAAAAATTTTTTTTAAAAAGAACAAAAAAAATAATTAAAAAATACAAATAAAAATTGCTTCTGCGCATGCGCATAGCATAGATCCAACGAATCAATGACTAAATTAATCGCCAACTATTTGTATAATCGATTTTAATCGATTAGTTGTTGCAGCCCTAAACTCAGATAAAAAAGAAATACATTTGCAGGCAGGCACTTTGTGATTTCCCTTCCTGGTTCGATGACCCGCCCTATCTTGCCTCTGATTGGCCTAATTTCAACCAATCGTGACTCATCATAGTAAACAACCAACCAATCATGGATGTTCTTATACATGCAAGGACGTCTTGGAAGGAGGAAGGGGAGGGGTTTAGTAGCCCATGGAGGGGGGAGCGGGGGAGAACAAGGAACACAAGAAATAAGCAGCGTTTGGTCATTTTAACGTGAAATAAATTATATCGATATTACGATATTTTCTCAATTCATATCTTGTTTAAACATAAATCGATATATCATACAAACTCGATATATCCCCCAGCTGGTTGATATCAACAATTGCATCATCAGAGAAATGGACATTGGAACAGTGTAGGTCTGACTTGGTAGGATATGTACAGCAAGTAGTGGTCATAAAGAGAGAGCTCAGAAAGCATAAGAATAAGTATCTACCAGTGGCGTGCGGTGAGGTTCATGGCAGGTGAGGCACTGACTTCATCACAGTCAGATTTACAAACATATGAACCCTAAATAGTATCTTATTCACCATGTGATTGGCAGCAGTTAACGGGTTGTGTTTAAAAGCTCATACCAGCATTCTTCCCTGCTTGGCACTCAGCATCAAGGGTTGGAATTGGGGGTTAAATCACCAAAAATTATTCCCAGGCACGGCGCCGCTGCTGCCCACTGCTCCCCTCACCTCCCAGGGGGTGAACAAGGGGATGGGTCAAATGCAGAGGACACATTTCACCACACCTAGTGTGTGTGTGACAATCATTGGTACTTTAACTTAACTTTACACTTACAAACTGTAGCATGCACACAAAAAGCACATTTAATTAAAAAAAAAACGTTATTATGGTCTTACCTTTACTTATAAGTGCGGGAGCAGTGGTGTTCATGTTGGAAGAGTTGTGAATGAATGAAATATGAAATCGGCGCTGCCGTCTGCAGGTGTACCTAATGTTGTGTCCCTGTTCACGGCTCCTCCGGCGCGCCGCGCGAGCATTGTTGTTTTTGCACTTTTTGGCTTCTTGTTAAGTGACTTTTTTTGGGTGGATTCGGTCTTGCACGTGGAGGGTTTGGGTGTGGGCTTTGGTTGGTGTGGCCGCGGCGCTCCCGTCGGGGGTGCAGTCTACGGCGGAGGTGCTTGGCGCCAGGAGGCGGGGTTATGAGACGAGCCTCCAGTTTTATGATCGCTCAGCACAAGAAATACGTTACACACATACAGATGTTGACAAAATACACTGTACATTATATACCTCAGCTAACTCAACTATGGAAATGTATAATATAATTCATATAGCAATACGGTCTCACTGCACAGCAGGCTAGCAGTTAGCCGAGTCATTGCACACAATCCATGTTGAGGCACAAATCAGTGACGTGCCTCAACTGGCTGCTGATCACCGCACCGTCTAACCTCAGTATTTGAACGGCAAATGTGAAAATAAAAATAAAAATAATCTAAAACTGGTGAAGTTAAATGGAAAATAACTTTAGTATAATCACTGGATACATATAACAATTTAATTAATTTTTTTTCTTTTTACTTTTTTTTTTCTTTCCATGATGGCAGGTGAGGCCCCGCCTCCCCTGCCTCTAGTGACGGCACGCCACTGGTATCTACATTTGATTATTTACATTTGATTATTTACAATCCGGGGAGGTGGGATGTGGAAGGGGCAGGGTGTTAATTAAGGGTTGAAGTTGCCTGGAGGTGTTCTTTTAGTGCGGTTTTGAAGGAGGATAGAGATGCCCTTTCTTTTACACCTGTTGGGAGTGCATTCCATATTGATGTGGCATAGAAGGAGAATGAGTTAAGACCTTTGTTAGATTGGAATCTGGGTTGTTTGTATATGTATGTTTGTGCAGTGAATGTATATGTACATGTATGTGTTTATGTATGTTTGCACAGTAAATGTATATGTACATGTATGTGTATATGTATGTTTGTACAGTGAATATAAATGTACATGTATGTGCATATGTATGTTTGTACAGTGAATGTATATGTACATGTATGTGTATATGTATGTTTGTACAGTGAATGTATATGTACATGAATGTGTATATGTATGTTTGTACAGTGAATGTATATGTACATGTATGTGTATATGTATGTTTGTAAAGTGAATGTATATGTACATGAATGTGTATATGTATGTTTGTACAGTGAATGTATATGTACATGTATGTGTATATGTATGTTTGCAAAGTGATGTATATGTACATGAATGTGTATATGTATGTTTGTACAGTGAATGTATATATACATGTATGTTTATATGTATGTTTGTACAGTGAATGTATATGTACATGTATATGTATGTTTGTACAGTGAATGTATATGCACAGTATGTGTATATGTATGTTTGTAAAGTGAATGTATGTTTGTACAGTGAATGTATATGTACATGTGTGTGTATATGTATGTGTGTAGAATGAAGGTGCGTGTGGATGTACGAACTTTGTGTATGTATGTACTGTATTTGTTTACCTATGTGTGTATGTATGACTAAGTGTGTGTACGTGAGTATAAATGTGTGTTTATATGTACAATATATTTGACTGCCAGTGTTTACTGTTACCAACATCAATGACACTATTAGTCTGTGCAGTAACACCTGCCTCCGTCCGAAACTACATCCTAGATCCAGGACGAGACCAACTTCAATTAATACTCATAAGTGCTGCCTGGCGAATAAAATATATTTGATCAAAGTAATAGTCTACAAAATACACAAGTTGATGAGTGTGGGCTGGTGCGTGTTATTAGCTTGTCAAACGCTGACGCTAGCAAGCTAACCCATGTTTGGCCACCGTTTGTCGGTGTCAGAAAAGCATTTATTTCACAGCGCAGTTACTCACCGGCTCTTTGTCAAGAGTGTCTAATCTGTGGCAACCAATAATTCCATGTCTCGGCCTCCGACCAACGCTGACATGGATGCTTTTGACGCAAATGTGTACTGAACTGGGGGAGCTTCGCAGCGCATAGCCATGACAACACGCCCATGCGTGACGTCACGGCCAGTGATGCCTTCACGGGCTGCCGTACATTTGGCAACAACGCGCCTTAGCAAAGTGTATTATTTAAAACAAATTTTTTTTATATATATATATATATAATTTTTTTAATATAAATATTTATACATATATATTTTTTTTTAAATACATATAGAAATATATATATATATTTCATCCAATAAAACGCAAATATCTAGGAACGCTTGTTTGGTAGTTAGTCACTTAATCAGTATAAGATAAAGTATAAAAGAAGACGTTTTGCGCATCTATACACTATAAATAGTAAAATAAATGTATTTAAAAAAAATACAAGTAACTGTAAATAATTATTTTATGTGTTAGTAGCCAACAAAAAATATAATAATTCACCACTCCTGTTGTGAATTGCAAAACTGAATAAATTATTGTTCTTAATTGGTCTTTCCCTAGAGGTAAAATTTAAACAAAAAAATAATAAAGATACAAGACAAAGTAGTAAAATGCATATTTCGTAAAACAAGATTTAAAAAAAAAACTGAAGCAATAAAAAAAGTTCTACAAAATGCTTTCATCCATTTTTTGCATTACTCATTGTATTATCAAAAGTAATATCTAAACAGGAAGGCATTGGAATTTGGATTCATTAGTTCCAAAATGCAGATGGGCGAGGTCGTTTCCACTCGATCGCGTCTTTAGGCTGAGTGGAAACGAGAGTATGCACAAAACAGCACACACAAATACAGGAGGGATCCTAACAATGTTCAATGCAGCCTGAGGGCGAGTTAAATTAAATATAGTTTACATTTTGAGCATGTTAAGTGATTCTTAAGCACTGCAGCCAATCCAAAGAGTTGAAGACAAAAGGCACACTGCAGATATTTAACTTAAAAAAAATAACAATGGAATGTAGGAGTAAATGTTCTTAGTGTAAACTACTGCTGACACTATTTGCAACATAAGGGTCCGACAGCGCCACCTGCTGGTCAACAAATTAATGCACACATGCACTTTACACCAGTAGGAAAAAAGCATACGTACTCTTTAAGGTGACTTCATCCAACAAAGATATTTTTCCTGCAAAAATAAACAAAAGCCATACTTAATACAATATGAGGATGGGGGAAAATGACAAAAAGTATCTTCAAGCGACTTTTATTACAATGCAAAGAAATACTATTTGGCTGGCAAAAGATACATCACACTGTAGAAATAAACACAAAGTCCATTCCTTTCTGATGTTTTCAGGTATCAGTGGCATGAGAATATGGCAACTATATTGTGTTTGTCCTTGCATGATGGAAACAATAACTGTGCCACCTTAATACTGAAAATGAATCATCAGTGTTCACAGAGCGAGAGCTAAACTTTCTAGCGTTTTTCTACACGACACATAAATTATACAATAAATTAAAGCATGAAGTATTAAAAAGACTTGAAAGCGAGAGGATCACAGTAAGGGCAGGCTTCCTCGAGGAGCCAGAATGATGCCAAAGACGTAGAAAAGCCCCATGAGGAGGTTGAGCTTGGCCGTCCTCTGGGGGATTTTAGCGTAGCACCGGCTGCGGAACTGCTTCTCCAAGGGGAAGGCCATGGGCAGCGAGAGCAGGGGCAGTGCCATGCTGATGGTGTAGCGCGTGGCCAGGATGCAGAAGAGCACGTAAGGGACGAAGAGCAGCAGGTTGTACAGCACGTAGGACAGCGTGGGTCCGATGAGGATGGCCAGCGTCACGATGCCCGCCTGCTTGTCCGAGTCCATGTCTCGGGTGTTGTTGCTGTGGAGGATGGCCTCGGTGTTGAGGGCCAGCGGGACGGCGTAGACCAGCGGCAGGACCGACAGGTAGCCCACCTGCACGGCGTGGGCGAACATGACGGCCAACGGGCCAAAGGTGATGAGGATGACGATGTCTCCTAGGGCCACGTACTTTAAACCAATACCTGAAGAAAACAGACAAAAGACGCAATTTACATACCCTCCACTTAAACAAAAATATATATTCATGTACAAACCCCATTTCCATATGAGTTGGGAAATTGTGTTAGATGTAAATATAAACGGAATACAATGATTTGCAAATCCTTTTCAACCCATATTCAAGTGAATGCACTACAAAGACAACATATTTGATGTTCAAACTCATAAACTTTTTTTTTTGTTGTTGCAAATAATAATTAACTTAGAATTTCATGGCTGCAACACGTGCCAAAGTAGTTGGGAAAGGGCATGTTCACCACTGTGTTACATGGCCTTTCCTTTTAACAACACTCAGTAAACGTTTGGGAACTGAGGAGACACATTTTTGAAGCTTCTCAGGTGGAATTCTTTCCCATTCTTGCTTGATGTACAGCTTAAGTTGTTCAACAGTCCGGGGGTCTCCCTTGTGCTATTTTAGGCTTCATAATGCGCCACACATTTTCAATGGGAGACAGGTCTGGACTACAGGCAGGCCAGTCTAGCACCCACACTCTTTTACTACGAAGCCACGTTGATGTAACACGTGGCTTGGCATTGTCTTGCTGAAATAAGCAGGGGCGTCCATGGTAACGTTGCTTGGATGGCAACATATGTTGCTCCAAAACCTGTATGTACCTTTCAGCATTAATGGCGCCTTCACAGATGTGTAAGTTACCCATGTCTTGGCCACTAATACACCCCCATACCATCACAGATGCTGGATTTTCAACTTTGCGACTAGAACAATCCGGATGGTTCTTTTTCTCTTTGGTCCGGAGGACACGACGTCCACAGTTTCCAAAAACAATTTGAAATGTGGACTCGTCAGACCACAGAACACTTTTCCACTTTGTATCAGTCCATCTTAGATGAGCTCAGGCCCAGCGAAGCCGACGCCGTTTCTGGGTGTTGTTGATAAACGGTTTTCGCCTTGCATAGGAGAGTTTAAACTTGCACTTACAGATGTAGCGACCAACTGTAGTTACTGACAGTGGGTTTCTGAAGTGTTCCTGAGCCCACGTGGTGATATCCTTTACACTGATGTCGCTTGTTGATGCAGTACAGCCTGAGGGATCGAAGGTCACGGGGTTAGCTGCTTACGTGTAGTGATTTCTCCAGATTCTCTGAACCCTTTGATGATATTACGGAGCGTAGATGGTGAAATCCCTAAATTCCTTGCAATAGCTGGTTGAGAAAGGTTTTTCTTAAACTGTTCAACAATTTGCTCACGCATTTGTTGACAAAGTGGTGACCCTCGCCCCATCCTTGTTTGTGAATGACTGAGCATTTCATGGAATCTACTTTTATACCCAATCATGGCACCCACCTGTTCCCAACTTGCCTGTTCACCTGTGGGATGTTCCAAATAAGTGTTTGATGAGCATTCCTCAACTTTATCAGTATTTATTGCCACCTTTCCCAACTTCTTTGTCACGTGTTGCTGGCATCAAATTCTAAAGTTAATGATTATTTGCACAAAAAAAATGTTTATCAGTTTGAACATCAAATATGTTGTCTTTGTAGCATATTCAACTGAATATGGGTAGAAAATGATTTGCAAATCATTGTATTCCGTTTATATTTACATCTAACACAATTTCCCAACTCATATGGAAACAGGGTTTGTATTATTGAGTGTTTTGAGATAAGATCATTTTTATGCTTTAAGTTGCAAGCAACAATTTGAGTTACAAGCATCCCCGCCATTGTCGGATCCGCCCAAAACATCTAGTCTCACTGGCTAGCATTGGCTTATAGCTAGAGATCGACATAACTTTGTTTTCCAACCATGGGAAGGAAGAAAGGGAGTGTGAAGGACAGTGCTGATAAGGAGATGCTATTCATTAAATTAAAGAAAGAAATCATCAGAAACATGACAGAGCATGTAGTTTACTTGCAGAAGCAATTTGAGTGTATCACTGCTAGTCTGCACCATACTGAAACAGAATGAGTCTAACTCAAGGCCCGGGGGCCAGATGTGGGCCGCCACTTCATTTTATCTGGCCCTAGAAAGCCTGGAAATAACATGTATCAATAAAGTACTGTAACTTTTCTTACTAAATGTATTCTTTCTTTCTATTTTGGGACAAAAAAATATATATATGTACTCCAAAATATGTTAACTTAAATATTGTCTAATTATGCAAAAATATATTATCAAACATTCAAACCATTTTTTAAATATAAATAAATACTAATAATAATGATTTAAAAGCAAGTGATCCATCAAATTGTGCAATGTAAAAGTAGCAATAGATTTCATGGTAAAATTGTGAAGTTTACTGTGGGTATTTACAGCATTTTTCTCTAAATAATAAAAAACAGTACTTTTTTACTGTAATAAACTGTGGTGCTGTTTTGGCATTTACAGTAATACACTGAAAAATCTACATTTGTGGTAAAAAAAACAACAACAAAAAACTGGCAGCTCAGGTGGCAAAATGTTACTGTACAACTGCATTGTTTTTTATTTACAGTAAAACAAAAGTACATTTTACAGTACAATTCTGGCAACTGAGCTGCCTTTTTTAAACCATAAAAACAGCAGTACTGTTTTTCCATTTACAGGAATATACACTAAATTTTGAGGTGGAATTATTGTAACTTATCATATATTTTTTTTACATTTTAGTTTAAAAAAAAATCTACTAATAAATTGCATAGAAAAATTGTGTAATAATAGTATTGACTGTTAGAAGCGGCCCTCTGGGGCCAAACATAATTGCGATGTGGCCCTCAGTGAAAATGACTTTGACACCTTTGGTCTAACACGAGCCAAGAAGACATTTATCCATGAAAATATGCAAAAGCTGCTGATGGTGTGTTTGACGGAGAAGCAACTAGAAGTAGACACTTTAAAAGTCCACTTTCCAAGGTGCTGTTCATTATTATTACTTCATAAAACTACTGCAGTTTATTTAATCTTATTGTATTGTTTATATACAATATTTCTTATCTAAAATTTAGTTTTTTGTTTTAAAAAGGCATGTTACGTGTTACAATTGTGCTGTTCTGGGAGGCTTAAGCACCAACTGAATTCATTTTAATGGCAGACGTTGATTAGAGATGTGTTTTGAGTTAAGAGCTCTGTCACAGAACCAATAAAGCTTGAAAGCTGAGGTACGACTGTACAGTATTCTTACAAGGCTAAAAATGGAATGTTTTGTCCAGATAGCTTAGCACCTTTAATGTACAAAGTACACCCAAATGCTTACTTGCACGGTATCAACATAGTTCAGTGGAGGCAAAATAACTGATGCATGAAAGTCAGTTATGCCCAATGGAGTGGTTTTAAAAAAGTTTTACAGTGGTATCTTGGCTTATTACTAACCTCCGTTCTCAGCTAATTGTTATATACTGTCTGTAAAAACCTGTAACCAGTGTTGGTCATCTTATCTTAAAAAAGTAATTACCGTATTTTTCAGACTATAAGTCACAGTTTTTTTCATCGTTTGGCCGCCGGGGGTGCGACTTATACTCAGGAGCGACTTATGTGTGAAATTAACACATTACCGTAAAATTACAAATAATATTATTTAGCTCATTCACGTAAGAGACTAGACGTATAAGATTTCATTGGATTTAGCGATTAGGAGTGACAGATTGTTTGGTAAACGTATAGCATGTTCTATATGTTATAGTTATTTGAATGACTCTTACCATAATATGTTACGTTAACATACCAGGCACGTTCTCAGTTGGTTATTTATGCCTCATATAACGTACACTTAAAGGCCTACTGAAATGAAATGTTTTTATTTAAACGGGGATAGCAGATCCATTCTATGTGTCATACTTGATCATTTCCCGATATTGCCATATTTTTGCTGAAATGATTTAGTATAGAACAACGACGATAAAATTCGCAACTTTTGGTCTCTGATAAAAAAAAAAGCCTTGCCCCTACCGGAAGTAGCGTGACGTAGTCAGTTGATCGCCTACTCATATTTTCCCATTGTTTTCAATGCAGCTAGAGCGATTCGGACCGAGAAAGCAACGATTAACCCATTAATATGAGCGAGGATGAAAGATTCGTGGATGAGGAACGTTAGAGTGACGGACTAGGATGCAGTGCAAGACATATCTTTTTTCGCTCTGGCCGTAACTTAGGTACAAGCTGGCTCATTGGATTCCACACTCTCTCCTTTGTCTATTGTGGATCACAGATTTGTATTTTAAACCACCTCGGATACTATATCCTCTTGAAAATGAGAGTCGAGAACGCGAAATGGACATTCACAGTGACTTTTATCTCCACGACAATACATCGACGAAACACTTTAGCTACGGAGCTAACGTGATAGCATCGTGCTTAACTGCATATAGAAACAAAAGAAATAAATCCCTGACTGGAAGGATAGACAGAGATCAACAATACTATTAAACCATGTACATGTAAATACACGGTTAATGCTTTCCAGCCTGGCGAAGGTTAACAATGCTGTTGCTAACGACGCCATTGAAGCTAACTTAGCAACCGGACCTCACAGAGCTATGCTAAAAACATTAGCTATCCACCTACGCCAGCCAGCCCTCGTCTGCTCATCAACACCCGTGCTCACCTGCGTTCCAGCGATCGACGGTGTGACGAAGGACTTCACCCGATCACAGATGCAGTCGGCGAGACGGAGGAAGTTAAGGTGAGTTCGGCGGCTAACGTGTCTGCTATCCATCTCTGTCTTCCTGGTTGTGTTGCTGTAGTCCGCCGCTAATACACCGATCCCACCTACAACTTTCTTCTTTGCAGTCTCCATTGTTCATTAAACAAATTGCAAAAGATTCACCAACACAGATGTCCAGAATACTGTGGAATTATGAGATGAAAACAGAGCTATTTTGTATTGGATTCAATGGTGTATTGATACTTCTGTTTCACTGGCTACGTCACGCGCATACGTCATAAACGGAAGTTTAGCGGGAAATTTAAAATTGCACTTTATAAGTTAACCCGGCCGTATTGGCATGTGTTGCAATGTTAAGATTTCATCATTGATATATAAACTATCAGACTGCGTGGTCGGTAGTAGTGGCTTTCAGTAGGCCTTTAATCAGCCTGTTGTTCACTATTCTTTATTTATTTTAAATTGCCTTTCAAATGTCTATTCTGGGTGTTGGGTTTTATCAAATACATTTCCCCAAAAAATGCAACTTATACTCCAGTGCGACTTATATATGTTTTTTTCCTTCTTTATTATGCATTTTCGGCCGGTGCGACTTATACTCCGGAGCGACTTATACTCCGAAAAATACGGTAATACAAAAACACTCTTCTCAAACTAGTTTATCATCAGGTCAGCTGTGTCATGCCTCAAAGTTTCTATATTATCCACCTATTTAGACAGAGAGACGTAAAAAGTATGTTTATGCTACGCCTCCGGACAGATTTGTTTTTTGTATTTTTGGTCCAATATGGCTCTTTCAACGTTTTGGGTTGCTGACCCCTGGGCTAAGCAGGTATGTATGTGTGTTGTGAAACAGAGTTACGATGCATGCCTTCATCCTAATTTGTAATGAGTGCGGTAGAAGCAGCAAATACACATAGCTAACTTACAGTTGTGTAAATGTCACGATCGATGGCTCGCTCACCTGCTGCAGGTGGCATCATATAGCGTCAAAAATAAAAATGTGTCCACTTCACTGTTCACCTATTACAACGTGGAACTATCATACATTTTTGTTTTGGCGCTGCTGGAGATAATTTCATCTTCCTCATCTGACAAAGAGAAGCATCTGATTGGCTCTACTTCGTCGCTAACAACCACCAGTCTCTCAGATTTAATACAGAACTGTGATTGGATATATTCCGGATATGTTCTACCCATCTACAAGGTTAAATTAAATATGATTGGATTTCATTCATGTTAACAACATTGAGAGCGTGAGGGGTATGTGTGTGGTGTGCATGCGGATTCACCGAGCGCTGACAGCCGAGGAACAGCAATGAGGGAAGATGATATTAGAGTATCGTGTCCCTTTTTCAGCAGATTTCTCCATTACTGCCTATAATTTTGTCATCATCACCCTTGCTCTCTGATGTGTGGCCGAAACCTGACACTTTGCGCTTTATTCAACCAAACCGTAGGAACGCGCCACTTCACATTCTCGGTAATAGCAACGGCGATACAACGATGGGAACAGTAACTAATTAGATTACTCCATCCCCATCCATGTTCTACTGCTTGTCCCTTTCTCAATACAGAAAAAAATAACAATGTTAGTAACGCTGTTATATTCTAACGCTGTTATACCCTAACGCTGTTATTACTAGAGGTGGGAATCTTTGGGCACCACACGATTCGATTACGATTCAGGAGCTATGATTCAATTAAAAATCGATTTTTGAAGCATCTTTAATTTATGTATATTAATGCAGTTTTACATTTCTTTTCTTTTCACTAAAAAAATGTTTATCACTTGCAACTTCAAAAAAAACAATTCATTTGGAATAAGAAACAGTTAAATTAATTCTCACATTTATTAAATTAATAAAAATCTGTGCAAAACTGGAACACAAGTGCCCTGTAATAAAGGAGCTGGTCGGATCAGCTACATTTTAGAACTGTCGGCATTACTTTATTTAAAATAAATACATCGATTATCGATTATTGAGGTTTACTAATTGATTTTATAATCATTCAAGTCCAAATTGCGATGCATCTAAAAATCGATTATTTCCCCCACCTCTAGTTATTACCAACACTGCCTGTAACCCAAAGTACCACTATATTGACAAATAGACAATGTAAACCATCCATTAGGGGTACTCAAAAAAACTGATTAATATCCGGATCACAATTTTTATTTATTTCGATTCTGAATTAATTCATAATGTATTTATTTTTTACGTATCAATTTTGGATTACAAACATTAAACAACTATTGGTAATATAATTGGTACTGTTGCTTTTAATAATTTTTCTTTTTTTTTTCTTTTTAATATTGTGTTTAATATGGATGTAACGATATAACAATTTCATAAGTTGTTTTTAATACATAATAAATAGGCACACAATATACTTTTTTGGCAAAAGAAACAAATGTTCTGTTTTTTAATATACATTTTTGTTTAAGTATGTTTATCTTCTTACATTTTATTTAGTAAAAGTAAAATCATGTTTTTTTAATTGACAATGGCAAATCGACTGTTCACTTTGCTTCACTTTCGGTTTATGTGGCATCACACAAGTTCACTTCCATCCATCCATCCATCTTCTTCCGCTTATCGGTTGCGGAGGCAGCAGCCTAAGCAGAGAAGCCCAGACTTCTCCCTTCCCAGCTACATTGTCCAGCTCTTCCCAGGAGATCCCGAAGCGTTCCAAGGCCAGCTGGGAGACAGTCTCTCCACCATGTCTTGGGTCTTCCCTGTGGTCTCCAACCGGTCAGACGTGCCCTAAACACCTCCCCAGGGAGTCCTTCGGGGGGCATTCTGATCAGATGCCCAAACCCACTAATCTGGCTCCTTTTTGAATTTGAACTCCTCACGCATGACAGAGCTTCTCACACTATCTCTAAGGGAGAGCCCGACAGAAGAAACTCATTTCGGCTGCTTGTACCCGTGAGCTTGTCCTTTCGGTCATAACCCAAAGGTCATTATTATAGGTAAGGATAGGCACATAGATTGACCAGTAAATCGAGAGCTTTGCCTTCCAGCTCAGCTCTTTCTTCAACACTACGGATCGATACAGGGTCCACATCACTGCAGACTGATCCGCCTGTCGATCTCACGATCCACTCTTCCCTCACTCGTGAACAAGAGGTACTTGAACTCCTCCACTTGGAGCAAGATCTTCTCCCCAACCCGGTGATGGCACGCCACTTTTATCCGGGCGAGAACAATGGACTCAGAATTGGAAGTGCTGTTTTTCATCCCAGTCGCTTCACACTCAGCTGCAAACCGATCCAGTAAGAGCTGAAGATCCTGGCTAGATGAAGCCATCAGGATCACATCATCCACAAAAGAGAGACCTAATACTAGAGCCACCAAACCGGACTCCCTCAACGCCTAGAAATTCTGTCCATAAAAGTTGTAAACAGAATCAAAGTTAAAGGTAAAAGTTAAAGTACCAATGATTGTCACACACACACTAGGTGTGGTGAAATTTGTCCTCTGCATTTGACCCATCCCCTTGTTCACCCCCTGGGAGGTGGCCGCGCCCGGGAATCATTTTTGGTGATTTAACCCCCAATTCCAACCCCTGATGCTGAGTGCCAAGCAGGGAGGTAATGGGTCCCATTTTTATAGTCTTTGGTATGACTCGGCCGGGGTTTGAACTCACAACCTACCGATCTCAGGGCGGACACTAACCACTGGGCCACTGAGTAGGTTCAGTGACAAAGGGCAGCCCTGGTGGAGTCGAACCCTCACTGGAAACGGTTCCGAATTACTGCCGTCAATGCGGACCAAGCTCTGACAACGATCATACAGGGAGCGGACTGCCACAATCAGGCGGTTTGATACCCCATACTCTTTGAGCACCCCCCACAGGACTTCCCGAGGGACACGATTGAACAAGTCCACAAAACACATGCAAACTCCCATACTCCCTCAAGAATCCTGTGGAGAGTAGAGAGTTGGTCCACAGTTCCACAACCAGGATTAAAACCACACTGCTCCTCCTGAATCCGAGGTTCCACTATCCGGCATAGCCTAGTCTCCAGTACACCTTAATAGACCTTACCAGGAAGGCTGAGCAGTGTGATCCCACAATAGTTGGAACACACCCTAAGGTTGCCCTTTTTAAATAGAGGCACCTCCCCTGATGTCCACGCAATGATGCAGAGTCTTGTCAACCACGAGAGCCCCACAGCATCCAGAGCCTTAAGGAACTCTGGGCAGATCTCATCTACACCAGGGGCCCTGGCACCAATGAGCTTTTTAACTATCTTGGCAACCTCAACCCCAGAAATAGTAGAGCCCACCACAGTCCCCAGGCACTGCTTCCTCATTGGAAGACAAGTAGGTGGGATTGAGGACGTCTTCGAAGTATTCTTTCCACCAATCCACAACATCCCCAGTCGACGTCAGCAGCACCCGACCCCACTATACACGATGTTGACAGTTGCCAGCTCACTTGCTGTTGAGGAAACCTCTGCCTGTGTTGATAAAGTTGTTAAAAAACAAATCACCTCCATCTGTGGCGTATTACTTTAAGTATACTGTTCTAAGAGAGCACAGCTTGTAGGTAATATGTACACAATTGAATATATTTGTTGTATTAACAGTTAGGTGTTTATAGAGGTTTCGATTGGGGTATGTTGTTTCTTAATGGTATGCTAATATGCTAAATTGTCTTGTAACTATGTTAACATTTAAGATAGCTAGCTTGGTCTGTGAGTTTATCAAAGTGCGGATATCAATCACATTTCCCAATCATTTTAATATAAAACGGTAATAATAACCGGTGGGTGTTTTACTGCGGTTATCATTAATACCGCTTATCGTTACAACCGTAGTTTTTAGTAAGTATTGTACCCTATTTGTATGTCTTCTCAAATGCTTTGTAATTTATATCTTGAGTATTGTAAAGCTGAGATTGGGTTGAAGTTGCTCTATTTTATTTTATTAGATTTATTAACATTCTGATATTTTGGTAAATAAATTTAACTTCTTTATAAAGACATTTTTAGACCAAAACTGCATGAATAAGTGGTACATCAGCAGCCAAAAGGAGCTTTTGTAACCGGCAATCTGTTTTGAAAAGGTTTTATTATAATATAATACGAGAATCGTGTTGAATCAAGAAGTGATTCTGAATCAAATAGTCACCCCAACAATCGGAATTGAATCATGAGGTGCCCAAAGATTTCCACCTCTAATATGCATAACCTGAAAATACCATTAAAAGGGAATTGCACTTTTTTGGGGGGAATTTTGCATATCGTTCACAAAGTTCCCCTTTATGAGTCTAGTGGCTGACAGGGGCAATAGTTTTATGAAAATTAATTGTTTTCTTTTAAATAGTATTTTTTTTAAGGATGGCACAATCTTTCTCGGAAATGTTCGAAACTCCTATTTATATCCAGTGTTGAATCAACAGCGCCTTTAATAGTGGTGAGCATTCATCCATCCATCCATTTTCTACCGCTTGTCCCTTTCAGGGTCGCGGGGGGTGCTGGAGCCTATCTCAGCTGCATTCGGGCGGAAGGCGGGGTACACCCTGGACAAGTCGCCACCTCATCGCAGGGCCAACACAGATAGACAAACAACATTCACACTCACATTCACACACTAGGGCCAATTTAGTGTTGCCAATCAACCTATCCCCAGGTGCATGTCTTTGGAGGTGGGAGGAAGCTTGAGTACCCGGAGGGAACCCACGCAGTCACAGGACATGCAAACTCCACACAGAAAGATCCCGAGCCCGGGATTGAACTCAGGACCTTCGTATTGTGAGGCAAATGCACTAACCCCTTGTCCACCGTGCTGCACTCCAATTTGCCTCAATGTCAAGATGACCATGAATGAATACCTTTGCACACAACCTAATCTACACGATAATACACAATTAAGTCAAATCAACTTGATACTCACCTCCGGTGTATAAAAAAGAGCTAGACAGCCCCCCAAAGTAGATAAGTGCCAGGTGTTCCAGTTTAAGCGCTGACAGGAAGTAGAGCAAGGTGGCACACAAGCAGCCAAAAGAGTACAACAATGCTCCAAACATGACAACATCCTGCGGCGCCAGGATTTCGTCCACCAGAGTCCTATCGTCGCTTTTCTTGTGGTCGATGCCTTTGGAGAAGTCGTAGTAAGTGTTGACCAGGTTGCCCGCCCCGTGTACTACCAGCACGGCCACCGCGCACACCAGGAGGATCACCAAGTCCACCGACCCCTCCAGTTTGTACGCCAAAGCGCTTCCGAGGGCCACCGGAGTCAGCGAGGCGCTGAAGCTCCACGGCCTGAGCGCCAGCACGTAGGCGGCGCACGTTTGCTTGACGTCGGAGGCGACGCGGGCCATCCTGGACACAGAGGTGTGGTTCGTCACAGAGTTGGTCACCTGGGTGTGCCATTGCTGCCCGTTTTGGCAGTTTGAGCCGGCCAGGACAAATGTCTCCGTCATGCTGTATTTGTGCTCTTTGGACATTTTCTCTGCGGGGTATTTATAGAAGCAGTGATGATGCCAGATGTCACAGTCAGGTGTTCCTGGAGGAGGACAGACAGAGTCAGACTCTGCAGTTTGGGTTGCATTTCAACAACAAACAGAGATGACAATCAAAAACTGCTGTCAAAGGCATTGATTGATTATTGGGTTAATAAATTACTTTACTTACGCCTTTGGTTATTGTCATTCATAATGTAACAGAATATTACAGGGTTATGCTGAAGAATGTGTTCCTATTACTCATGCGTGCCCAAAATTATAAATGCACTGGCCTAATTCATACAATGTTCTATATGCTTAATGCATTGGTGTCCAACTTGCGTCACTTTTAGAACTAACATATTTTCCCGTATATAAGCCGCAACCACAACATTTTAGAAATAAATTAATATTTTTCCACATTTGAGCTGCACCGGACTTTAAGCCACAGATATATATGTTGTGAAATTAGTTATTTAAATAGAAACATTTTGTAAATGTTTATTTACATGCCATAACTGTTTCCAAACAGTGCCTTTAACACTGCAGTAAAACGGGTGATCAAACATAACAGAAGTCAGCATCATGGACCCACTAGCTGCGGAAAGTAGCACTCCAATCAGCTAAACAGACTCAATAAACCCATGGTGACGTTTTGGTGAATTTACAAAACTAGAACAATACAAACAGAATGCAATTGTAGGTTAATAGTATTAACGCAGACACTCGTTAACATATTATCATATTAGCTAATGCTAATGACGCTAGCTTGATTAAATTACAATAGCACGTACAAATATGCATGAAAACACTCCTATAGACATCACACATGGGACAGCTTAGTAAGTAAGACTTGTTTTAGTTATATTGTAAAACTTACAAACGTTGCTTGGAATGATACATGAAAAGTTCCATACAAGTAGAAAAGCTATGAACAACTCGAAGACAGAACAGCACTTGTACTTCTGGTTCAAAGCACTAAACAGAAGGAAGTACTGTTGACGTTCACCCCGCAGCGCCTGCAGTTTAGTTTATTAGTTTAGTCTTTATTTGAAGGGACAATGCACAGAAACATTAAGCTCAAAGACAGATATGTTCTGTACCAGATTATAGCTAAATAGCTAATTTCCATCTGCAGTCCCAGGCTACCTAAATTAAAGGGATACAAAAATCATGCAATAAAATTATGACAATAAAATCATACTATAGCATGTAATCAAATTAAGAAAAGTCATAAAATGCCCTTTCATTGACACATACTTAATATACAATACAACCACACCTCATTTACATCATCACACAAAGACAATACATGCTTTTGTTCACATCTGTCATCCTTTGTAAAAACAACCATGATTTTAACAGACACGCCTCACAATTTACAACAAAAATGCTCTCATGGATAAATATAATACACATTAAGTTGATGTGTCAAAGATAATGCCCACCTTAGTGACCGTGTGAGCAGCTTTGATTGCTCCAAAGCCACTTTTTAACTTCAATTGTGAATAAAGAGTAATCTGTTAGACTTTCCAAGTTTGTTGTGAGGTCGTTCCATTCCTTTATGGCTTTATATGAAAAGGCTGATTGTGCAAAAGAGGTTTTACATCTGGGTACGCTACACTGCCCCCTGGTGGAGGCTCGTGTGTTTCTAGTTGTCACAGCAGATGAGCGAACTCGTCCAAAATATCGCACCATAGCACAAACAATAACACACCTTTTCAGTGTTTGTTGAAAACTATTTGTTGAATTCAAAACATTATGACCGTTAGCAAAGACAAATCCATAAATGATCCGCACCGTTTGATAAGCCGCAGGGTACAAAGCTTAGGAAAAAGTAGGAGCTTATAGTACGGGATTTATGGTACTTTAAGAAAACTGAAGGAAAGGTGAGCGGTTTTATTTATATTTAAATATAACAGTATATATTTAAAATAAACTTTATATACTGATGTCCAATCGCAATTGGTTTATAGTGCAATCTAGTGATAAAAAAAAAAAGTATAATGTCCAAACGGGCAAAAATCTGATATTTATAGATATGTTACATTATTTTGTGTGTTATTCTTTACAGCTTAAAAAAAGTTCTGTGGGTGGGGCTGCGGTTATCGATTATTTTTGTAATTAAATAATCTATGGATTGATTTTATCGATTAGTCGAGTAATTGGATAAAACACATTTTACAGCTGCGTATTTTCAAGGAAAATAGTTGAAATAACCTGTTTTTCTGCTTGTCAAAATGTTCATCTTTTTCTAGTAAATGCACATCCTCAACATTCAAATTGCACTTTCAACAATGCAATTAATGTTAAAAAAGATCTACACTGCTCGCTGCAACACACCATTATGTGCGCTCTATTGCAGCGGCTGTGCGGAAACTATACCTGTGTATTTAAAGTTCCGGGCACTCCATGCGGTCCGGATTTTATCAGTTTTAATAGTTACACTTATAAAACCAAGCAATCCTTCCAACAAAATATAAATTGCTTTTTCATAAACGAAACATCTAATAATTGTGTGTGAGGTAATAAACAGGAATTAGCTACAAAAACAGCACCATAACGATTTTAAATTTAATTAAAGTTTTTTAAAATCGTTATGGTGCTTTTTTTGGAAGGAGACGCAATGAATTAAACACAAGTCATTGAATAATACGAATTACAAAACAACAATTCAGTATCGTATGTATTAATTTGTATTGCTGAAGCAGCACTAATGGTTAGCATATTCTCCCGGATACTTTAAATGTACGTCGACTATCCAAAAACATGCATGTTTGGTAAAGTGTGATAGGCTCCAGCACATAGGCGCCGATCTACATTTCTGCCAGTGGGTGCTCGGTGTGTGTGTGTATTCAATCAATCAATCAATCAATGTTTATTTATATAGCCCTAAATCACAAGTGTCTCAAAGGGCTGTACAAGCCACAACGACATCCTCGGTACAGAGCCCACATATCAAAAAAAAAATAGACGTTCAGCGAAGTTAATATCCCATATGATTTGTTGTTTTGTTATTTTGTAAAATGGACCAAACTCGCCTCAAAATTAACTACAGCAAGATTGATTTTTCAAAAATTGTTTTAAAGATTGAATGTTGCCATCAATACCACGTGGGTGGTCGGGGCCCGAGCACCCACGAGATCGGCGCCTATGCGTCCAGCACAACCATGACCCTGATGCAATGGATTCGATACGTTTTACTAGAAACAACGAAATGTCAGAGACTTTGCAAATAAGCCCGCGAGTGGCTGAGAGTAGCATAGATCAGTGTTTTTCAACCACTGTGCCGTGAGATGCAGTCTGGTGTGCCGTGGGAGATTATTTAATTTCACCTATTTGGGCTAAAAATATTTTTTGGAAACCAGTAATTATAGTCTGCAAATTATGTGTTGTTGTGTGTCGGTGCTGTCTAAAGCTCGGCAGACTAACCGTGTAATACTCTTCCATATCAGTAGGTGGCAGCCGGTAGCTAATTGCTTTGTAGATGTTGGAAACAGCGGGAGGCAGCGTGCAGGTAAAAAGGTGTCTAATGCTTAAATCAAAAATAAACAAAAGATGAGCACCCCTAAGAAAAGGCATTGAAGCTTAGGGATGGCTAAACTAAGACTAAACTGGCTACAAAGTAAACAAAAACAGAATGCTGGACGACAGCAAAGACTTACTGTGGAGCAAAGACGGCGTCCACAATGTACATCCGAACATGACATGACAATCAACAATGTCCCCACAAAGAAGGATAAAAACAACTGAAATATTCTTGATTATTAAAACAAAGTAGATGCGGGAAATATCACTCAAAGGAAGACATGAAACTGCTATAGGAAAATACCAAAAAAAGAGAAAAAGCCACCAAAATAGGAGCGCAAGACAAGAACGAAAACACTACAAACAGGAAAACAGCAAAAAAGTCAAAATAAGTCTCGGCGTGATGTGACAGGTGGTGACAGTACACCTACTTTGAGACAAGAGCTATATTGATGAATGCTTGGTTATGGTTTAAAGTCATATCCAACAATTGCGACAACGACTTTTTTATTCTCAACTGAGTTTCGTTTTTTAATGATTTGTGCTGCTAGTGTGCCTCCGGATTTTTTCAACGCAAAAAATGTGCCTTGGCTCAAAAAAGGTTGAAAAACACTGGCACAGAGATTAGGTCAGAAGAATTTGATTGGATGTTCAAAAGTTTATATTTTGCTTTTGCAAATGCTATTAAATGCCTTAAAAAAATATGCATACAATTAATGGAATAGGTTGCTACTAGAGATGTCGATAAATGCTTTAAAATGTAAAAACGGAAATTATCAGTATCAGTTTCAAAAAGTAAAATTTATGACTTTTTAAAACGCCACTGTGTACACGGACGTAGAGAGAAGTACAGCGCACCAATAAACCTTAAAGGCACTTCCTTTGCGTGCCGGTCCAATCACATAACATCTACAGCTTTTCACACACACAAGTGAATGCAACGCATACTTGGTCAACAGCCATACTGTTCACACTGAGGGCGCCCGTATAAACAACTTTAACACTGTTACAAATATGCGCCACACTGTGAACCCACACCAAACAAGAATGACAAACACATTTCGGGAGAACATCCGCACCGTAACACAACAGATCAAATACCCAGAACCCCTTGCAGCACTAACTCTTCCGGGACGCTACAATATACACCCTCTGCTACCCCCTACCCCCCCACCTCAACCTCCTGATGCTCTCTCAGGGAGAGCATGTCCCGATTTCCAAGCTGCTGTTTTGAGGCATGTTAAAAAAAATAATGCACTTTGTGACTTCAATAATAAATATGGCAGTGCCATGTTGGCATTTTTTTCCATAACTTGAGTTGATTTATTTTGGAAAACCTTGTTACATTGTTTAATGCATCCAGCGGGGCATCACAACAAAATTAGGCATAATAATGTGTTAATTCCACGACTGTATATATCGGTATCGGTTGATATCGGAATCGGTAATTAAGAATTGGACAATATCGGATATCGGAAAAAAAAGCCATTATCGGACATCTCTAGTTGCTACACTTATCAAAAGACATACAACCTTGACTTATAATGGAAAAGTGTAACTTCTCCCATAATTATTTAGAATTCCACAAAAGCTAGTTGTTCCCAAGAAAGCAGCAGTATGTTGGTAATATACATATTGACCTACAAATACTCCCTGTTAATATTGTGGCTGATGGGGTCAGCAATGTGTAGGTCAGTGTTTTTCAATCTTTTTTGAGCCAAGGCACATTTTTTTCATAAAAAAAATACAGAGGCACACCACCAGCAAAAAAGGTTAAAAAATGAAACTCCACCATGTTGTCGTCCCTTATTTTGAGTTTGTTGTTGTTTCCTGTGTGTAGTGCTTTAGTCCCTGTCTTGCGCTGTTATTTTGGTAACCCTTCCTGTATTGTTGGGTGTTCTCCTGCAGCAGCTTCACGCCTTCCTTTGAGTGCTATTGCCCGCACCCGCTTTGTTTTTGCAATCAAGACTATTTAAGTTGTGCGTACGCTATCCTTCTTTGTGGGGACATTGTTGATTGTCATGTCATGTACGGATGTGCTTTGTGGATGCCGTCTTTGCTCCACACGCTGTAAGTCTTTGCTGTCGTCCAGCATTCTGTTTTTGTTGACTTTGTAGCCAGTCCAGTTTTACTTTTGTTTTACATAGCCATCCCTATGCATCAGTGCATTTTCCTAGTGGGACTTGCCTTTTGTTCATTTTTGGTTTAAGCGTTACATACCTTTTTTACCTGCACGCTGTCTCCCGCTGTGCTCTGCATATTGGGATCATGACAAACCATCCTCTACGCGTTCCGACTTCTACAAAGCAATAAACTACCTGCTGCCACCTACTGATATGGAGTATTACCAGATTACCCTGCCAAGCTCTACACAGCACAGGCACTAGACAACGGCACATTATTATGATTATTGATTTGCAAAAAATATTTTATGGACCAATTAGGTGAAGTTGCATAATTTCCCGCGGCACACCAGGTGTTGGTGGATGCCAACAATGGCAGAAACTACGTCAACCTCCTAGGACAATAGAAGAAGATAAGGAAGGGGCGGTGGCCAGCAGGAACACACCAGAAGACTTAAGAGTGAAATGTGTAGTTTGTAGAGCTTCAACTAGTGAGATTAAAGGATTAACGCTAACTGGCTAGCCACCTATGCTACCACTCTACAAGTATGGCGACAGCGAGGAGGAAGACATGTCATCTTCTTACGTGTTATGGCCTCTCTGGGAGCGACGAAGCGTCCATCTCGTCACAGACAAACATCGCTGGCCACATTGAGAGCAAAGAAAGACGCGGAGAAACAAGTTGAAAGCCGACGTGTCAACTTGGAGGGGACTCGGTTGGGTGGCCATTCACCCCCATTAGCACCTGACCGGCACCACTTCCTCCCCGTCATGTCCGACCGCCTAAAGGGCTCGGCGGAATCACACGGAATACAAATGGTTCCGGGCAGTTTGAAAAAATTAACAAATATTAGTTATTTATTAGAAACAAAAATATTTATTTAATATACATGACTGTCTCAGAAAATTACAATATTGTGATAAAGTTCTTTATTTTCTGTAATGCAATTAAAAAAACTAAAATGTCATACATTCTGGATTCCTTACACATCAACTGAAATATTGCGAGTAGGGCTGTGAATCTTCGGGTGTCCCACGATTCGATTCAATATCGATTTTTTTTTTTTTTCAATTCAACACGATTCTCGATTCAAAAACGACTTTTTCCCGATTCAAAACGATTCTTTATTCATTCAATACATAGGATTTCAGCAGGATCTACCCCAGTCTGCTGACATGCAAGCAGAGTAGTAGATTTTTGTAAAAAGCTTTTATAATTGTAAAGGACAATGTTTTATCAACTGATTGCAATAATGTAAATTTGTTATAACTATTAAATGAACCAAAAATATGACTTATTTTATCTTTTATCTATATTTTATCACAGTGTGTTGTCAAGCTTATGAGATGTGATGCAAGTGTAAGCCACTGTGACACTATTGTTCTTTTTCTTTTTATAAATGTCTAATGATAATGTCAATGAGGAATTTTTAATCACTGCTATGTTGAAATTGTAACTAATATTGATACTATGGTTGATACTATTCATTTTTGTTTCACTACTTTTGGTTTGTTCTGTGTCGTGTTTGTGTCTCCTCTCAATTGCTCTGTTTATTGCAGTTCTGAGTGTTGCTGGGTCGGGTTTGGTTTTGGAATTTAATTGCATTGTTATGGTATTGCTGTGTATTGTTTTGTTGGAGTGATTAATTAAAAAAAAATAATAATACTTTTTTTTAAATAATAAAAAAACATTTAAATTAAAAATGAGAATCGATTCTGAATCGCACAACGTGAGAATCGCGATTCGAATTCGAATCGATTTTTTCCGAGACCCCTAATTGCAAGCCTTTTATTACTTTAATATTGCTGATTATGGCATACAGCTTAAGAAAACTCAAAAATCCTATCAAAAAATTAGAATATTTCCTCAGACCAAGTAAAAAAAAAAGATTTATAACAGCAAAACAAAATCAAACATATGAAAATGTCAATAATGCACTCAGTACTTGGTTGGGAATCCTTTTGCATGGATTACTGCATCAATGCGGCGTGGCATGGAGGCAATCAGCCTGTGGCATTGCTGAGGTGTTATGGATGCAGAGGATGCTTCAGCCTTTAGCTCATTTGCATTATTGGGTCTGGTGTCTTTCAGCTTCTTCTTCACAATACCCCACAAATTCTCTATGGGGTTCAGGTCAGGGGAGTGGGCAGGCCAATCGAGGACAGTAATGCCATGGTCAGTACACCAGTTACTGGTGGTTTTGGCACTGCTGGATCATGCTGGAAAATGAAATCATCATCTCCATAGAGCTTTTCAACAGATGGAAGCATGTAGTGTTCTAAAATCACTAGAAGCGTCTGACTTGAACTATGGAAAAGAAGCACTGGACAGTTGCAGAGTGGTCCAGGGTCCTGTTTTCAGATGAAAGCAAGTTTTGTATTTCATTTGGAAGTCAAGGCGCTAGAGTCTGGAGGAAGGCTGGAGAGGAGCAAAATCCAAGTTGCTTGAAATCCAGTGGGGAGTTCCCACAGTCAGCAATGGTTTGGGGAGCCATGTCAGCTGCTGGTGTTGGTCCACTGTGTTTCATCAAGTCCAGAGTCAATGAAGCTGTGTACCAAGAGATTTTAGAGCACTAATATTCAATTTTTTTATAAATGCGGTCCTCTCCAAGGTTTCTCATAGTCATTCACATCGACATCCCACTGGGGTGACTTTTCCTTGACCTTATGTGGGCTCTGTACCGAGGATGTCGTTGTGGCTTGTGCAGCCCTTTGAGACACTTGTGATTTAGGTCTATATAAATAAACATTGATTGATTGATTGATTGAAAGATCCCGAGCCCGGGATTGAACTCAGGACTACTCAGGACCTTCGTATTGTGAGGCACATGCACTGGCACATGCACTAACCCCTGTTCCACCGTGCTGCCTTGCTTTAAATTATTATTGTCAAATACACACACAAATGTTTGTATTATGTTGAAACTCAATGTATAAATCACTGAATTGAGAACAGGAGGTTGGATTAAATAACTTATCTACTGACTTCTTCCCACTCCCTTTCAGGCAAAACTGGACCATCACGTTTACATACTGTACATTACCTTTTGCATTATATTAATTTATATTATTACGTGTTGTCTACTTTGTACTTTTTTTATGTCATTGCCTGAAATAAATGAATAAATGAAAAAAAAGAAAGAAAACAATTTTCAAGTTTAAAGTTAAAGTACCAATGATTGTCACACACACACACTAGGTGTGGCGAAATTATCCTCTGCATTTGACCCATCACCCTTGATCACCCCCTGGGAGGTGAGGGGAGCAGTGGGCAGCAAAAGTGGCTGCGGCCGGGAATCATTTTTGGTGATTTAACCCCCAATTCCATACCTTGATGCTGGGTGCCAAGCAGGGAGGTAATGGGTCCCATTTTTATAGTCTTTGGTATGACTCGGCTGGGGTTTGAACTCACGACCTACCGATCTCAGGGCAGACACTCTAACCATGAGGCCACTGCGCAGGTTATTATCAATTACCGTATGTGCTGATTTTATAGGCCTACATATCCTATAAGTAAACATTCCAGGCGGTATTAAAAATGGCGGGTCCGATCTCAGGGCGGACACTCTAACCCAGACCTGGGCAAATTAAGGCCCGGGGGCCACATGCGGCCCGTTAAGCTTTTCAATCCGGCCCGCCGGACATTCCCAAAAAATTATTTTAGATCTTTAAGATGGAAACTGTAGCTGCTATTATGATCTGCAGTGATGTTTTCACTGCAGATTTTTACAACAAAGTTCTAAAGCTTAGTGAAATATCAGATATATCAGATTGTAGGTGGGGTTTTTTACCCTTTGCGCTCATATTTCGCTGTTTGTTGCATTTTTGTTGCATTGTTTCGCTTGATTGTAAAATATGTGATATGTTGTCAATATTCAGTGTTTTATCCTTTATAGTTCATATTGTAAATCCCACATTCTTTAATTTCATGTACATTCTGGGTGTCTCATTTAGTAAAAAAAAAATTTAAATTCCATTCTGTTTTTTAAGGCGGTCTGTCATAACGTTTTTAGCATTCAATCAGACATTATTGTGAGGTTTTGTATTAGTGTTCCTAAAAATAGATATACCGGCCCCCAGGCACATTTTTTCCTCTAAATGTGGCCCCCCGAGGCAAAATAATTGCCCAGGCCTGCTCTAACCACGAGGCCACTGAGTGGTGTTTGTCATGATTATTATTACTACTATTATTCTCTCAATTTTATGTTGTAATTATTTTTTAAAATATATTATTTATATTTTATTTTGACATATATTTTAAAATGTGTTTAACTATTTTTTTAGATGGTGTTAATGAGTTATTCTGCAGTATGGACGCCTCAAAGGTGGCATTTTCCTCAACCCTCAGTGCCATGCTATCTTTTGTTATTGTCAATAGTGCTGTGTATACGTGCGTGCATGTGTGTTTTATCCTATTATTTTTTTGGTGTTAAGCACTTTGTGTTGCCACTTGCCTGTGCTTGAAAGTGCTATACAAATAAAGTGTGATTGATGAATTAATATATGTACTTTTTGATTTCATTAACTAGTACCTCTAAAGCAGGGGTATCAAACTTATTTTCTTTGAGGGCCACATTGCAATAATTGACGCTTGCAACAGTGAATATACAATACAGGCCAAAAGTTTGGACACACCTTCTCATTTCAATGCGTTTTCTATATTTTCATGACTAGTTACATTGTAGATTGTCACTGAAGGCATCAATACGATGACACCTGTGGAGTAAAAATCATTTCAGGTGACTACCTCTTGAAGCTCATCGAGAGAATGCCAAGAGTGTGCAGAAAAAGTAATCAGAGCAAAGGGTGGCTATTTTGAAGAAAGTAGAATATGAGACATGTTTTCAGTTATTTCACCCTTTTTTGTTAAGTACATAACTCCACATGTGTTCATTCATAGTTTTGATGCCTTTAGTGACAATCTACAATGTGAATAGTCATAAAAATAAAAAAAACGCTATGAATGAGGTGTGTCCAAACTTTTGGCCTGTACTGTATATAAATATAAACATATAATCACCTCATGATATTATTACACAATTGCGCATGCAATTGCAACTTGAAATCATAGGTCAAGTTGACAAGCAGATGTTTAGGGATTCTTGATAACAAGAAAATGTTTGGAATATCTTATTGTTAAATAACATTCAAGTTAGAAAATATGCAATGGCATCCAGTACAGGTTTTCTGTCAACATTGAAAAACAAATACTTTGTTTTTGTATTGTATTTATTCTACTTGTGTTGCTTATTGCTGTGGTACTCAAACTTTTTTTTTAACCAAATACCACCTCAGAAAACACTTGGCTGGCCAAGTACCACCATAATGACCAACATTAAAATACAGTAGTGTAGTAGGCCGAAATATTCATTAAAACAAGGCAGAGGTTTTATTTCAATGTATATAATATTTTGGCCACTGTAACATTACACACAGTTTGACACGCATTTATTGTCCTATATCCAAACAGAGTGGTCCTGTGTTTGAATATAGGAAAATAAAACACTGTATTTCAATAATGTGATTATTTGTCGGACCACTAGATCAGGGATCGGCAACCCAAAACGTCGAAAGAGCCATATTGGACCAAAAATACAAAAAACAAATCTGTCTCGAGCCGCAAAAAGTTATTATTACACAATTGTTACTGTTACGTCACAGCCCACACTATGGTGAGTTCAAGAACTGCCGAAATTAGTAGGACAAAACCAGTGACGTGCAGTCAGGGGAGGCAGGGCCTCACGTGCCATCATGGAAAGAAAAAAAATGTAAAAAGAAAAAAAAAAAATTAAATTGTTATATGTATCCAGTGATTATACTATAAAGTTATTTTCCATTTAACTTCACCAGTTTTAGATTATTTTTATTCAAAATCGCTGAATTTTCACATTTGCCGTTGAAATACTGAGAAGAGACTTGCGGTGAGTCACCAGCCAGTTGAGCCTCGCCATGGATTGCGCAATGACTCGGCTAACTGCTGGCCTGCTGTGCAGTGAGACCGTATTGCTGTATGAATTATATTATACATTTCCATAGTTTAGTTAGCTGAGGTATATAATGTACAGTGTATTTTGTCAACAACTGTATGTGTGTAACATATTTCTTGTGCTGAGCAATCATAAAACGGCTGCGAAGACGCACTGGGTGAGGCTCGCAGTAATCCCGCCTCCTGGTGGTAGAGGGCGGTAGTGATCCCAGATATCATTCTTGCGACTACTCGGCTGCAGAAGAAGTGACAACAAGCAGCAACAGTTAGCAGCGATCGTTTATTTTTTCCTCTCGCCTGAACTTTTAACATGGAGGATTACATATCTAAAATAAAACAGTTTTCTAAACTGGACTTTCAATCGAAGCAGGAGATAATAATTAAAAGAAGATCTCCGTCGACACAGGGAGACTTTTAAAACTGAAGAAAGATAAGGAAGACTTCTATAAACAAGTTATCGATGCTTTTGTTCAAAAGGAGCGGCGCATGGACTTCATTTATAAGTAAAGGTAAGACCATAATAACGTTTTTTTTGTGTGCTACAGTTTTTATGTGTAAAGTTAAAGTTAAGTTAAAGTACCAATGATTGTCACACACACACTAGGTGTGGTGAAATTTGTCCTCTGCATTTGACCCATCCCCTTGCTCACCCCCTGGGAGGTGAGGGGAGCAGTGGGCAGCAGCGGCGCCGCGCCCGGGAATCATTTTTGGTGATTTAAGCCCCAATTTCAACTCTTGATGCTGAGTGCCAAGCAGGGAAGAATGCTGGTATGAGCTTTTAAACATAACCCGTTAACTGCTGCCAATCAAATGGTGAATAAGATACTCTTTAGGGTTCATATGTTTGTAAATCTGACTGTGATGAAGTCAGTGCCTCACCAGTCATGAACCTCACCGCACGTCACTGGACAAAACTATGTTCACCAAATACTCTGCATGAGTGAAGCATACACACAAGCATGAACTGCTGAAGCCTGCTCAGATGAGAGGCCAAACATGTTCTAAGACAAACAGGGTGGATGTAAATCTTACAACAATTCCCGATTCAATTCAGAGTCGATTCTCGAATCAACACAATCCTCCATTCAAACTGATTCTCGCAATGCATTTAAAACAGGTTAGAAAAGTTCCACTTGGCTGCTGACATTCGACATATAGTAAGCACGGCGATGGCATAAAAAGTTGTTTTTTTTAAATGGATTCTTAAAAGAAAATTCTCGCATTAAAATTTATTTAGAATTGGAATTGATTGATTGACTGATTGAATCAATAAGAATTCAGCCCCCTTACTGAACAGTCTAGTTGCAATGAATCGAATACCCTGAAAATGTGTCATTTTTAAGACAAAGAGTGTCCGGCTTATTGTGGGGGTTACGTTCTGTATCCTCCAAGGTAGACAAAGTATGGATGCTGGGTTTTTTTAAATGATTTTTACGAATATTATATGATTTTAACACCTTTACAAGCCCTTCACACAGCGCTCAACTTGCCCCATTGCATCTTAATAACTATCCTGCTGGGGTATGTCTTCACCTTAAAGCAGGGGTGTCAAACGTAAGGCCCGTGGGCCGGATCAGGCCCGTGAACAGGTTTTATCCGGCCCGCGGGATGAGTTTACTAAGTATAAAAATGAGCCGAAATTTTTGAATGAAAGAAACTGCTGTTTTAATTGTGTCCACTAGATGTCACAATAGCAATTATTTGTGTCTTTCTAGATTATGCTACATATGTAAAAAAATAAAAAATATATACCACACGATGTAAGCAAACTACATAAATAACATCCTGTAATTATATTTTTATATTATTTTATTAATAATAATAGATTTTATTTGTAAAAAGCACTTTACATTGAGTAAACAACCTCAAAGTGCTACAGTGTATTAAAAAAATAAAATAAAATAAATAAATAAATTAGAAAAAATAAAAAGATAATAAAAAATAAATAAAAACTAGAACAGCCAAATAGCTAAAACTAGTATGCATATATCTAAAAAAAAAAAAAAAAAGGCTTTTTTAAAAAGAAGGGTTTTTAAGCCTTTTTTAAAAGCATCCGCAGTCTGTGGTGCCCTCAGGTGGTCAGGGAGAGCGTTCCACAGACTGGGAGCAGCGGAGCAGAAAGCCCGGTCTCCCATTGTTCACTGAAGTTGTCTTTATTTTGAAGTTATCGTGCCGTGATTTTACCGGTCCGGCCCACTTGGGAGTAGATTTTTCTCCATGTGGCCCCCCATCTAAAATGAGTTTGACACCCCTGCCTTAAAGGGATAAATACAAACCCCAAAACCAGTGAAGTTGGCACGTTGTGTAAATCATAAATAAAAACAGAATACAATGATTTGCAAATCCTTTTCAACCTATATTCAATTGAATAGACTGCAAAGACAAGATACTTAACGTTCGAACTGGAAAACTTTGTTATTTTTTGCAAATATTAGCTCATTCGGAATTTGATGCCTGCAACATGTTTCAAAAAAGCTGGCACAAGTGGCTAAAAATACTGATAAAGTTGAGGAATGCTCATCAAACACTTATTTGGAACATCCCACAGATGAAGAGGCTAATTGGGAACAGGTGGGTGCCATGACTGGGTATAAAAGCAGCTTCCATGAAATGCTCAGTCATTCACAAACAAGGATGGGGCGAGGGTCACCACTTTGTCAACAAATGCGTGAGCAAATTGTCGAACAGTTTAAGAACAACATTTCTCAACCAGCTATTGCAAGGAATTTAGGGATTTCACCATCTACGGTCCGTAATATCATCAAAAGGTTCAGAGAATCTGGAGAAATTACTGCACGTAAGCAATGATATTACGGACCTTCGATCCCTCAGGCGGTACTGCATCAAAAAGCGACATCAGTGTGTAAAGGATATCACCACATGGGCTCAGGAATACTTAAAAAAAACACTGTCAGTAACTACAGTTCGTCCCTACATCTGTAAGCGCAAGTTAAAACTCTATTATGCAAAGCGAATGCAATTTATCAACAACACCCAGAAACGCTGCTGGCTTCGCTGTGCCTGAGCTTATCTAAAATGGACTGATGTAAAGTGGAAAAGTGTTCTCTGGTCTGACGAGTCTACATTTCAAATTGTTTTTGGAAACTGTGGACGTCGTGTCCTCCGGACCAAAGAGGAAAAGAACCATCCGGATTGTTATAGATGCAAAGTTGAAAAGCCAGCATCTGTGATGGTACGGGGGTGTATTAGTGCCCAAGGCATGGGTAACTTACACATCTGTGAAGGCGCCATTAATGCTGAAAGGTACATACAGGTTTTGGAGCAATGTATGTTGCCATCCAAGCAACGTCTTTTTCATGGACGCCCCTGCTTATTTCTGCAAGACAATGCCAAGCCACATGTTACAACAGCGTGGCTATATAGTAAAATATTGCGGGTACTAGACTGGCCTGCTTGTAGCCGGACCTGTCTCCCATTTAGTTGAACAACTTAAGCTGTACATCAAGCAAGAATTGGAAAGAATTCCACCTGAAAGTTAAAAGGAAAGGCCAGGTAACACGGTGGTAAAATTGCCCCTGTGCCAACGTTTTAGCAATGTGTTGCTGCCAATAAATTCCAAGTTAATGATTTGCAAAAAACTATTAAGTTTCTCAGTTCGAACATTAAAGGCCTACTGAAAGCCACTACTACCGACCACGCAGTCTGATAGTTTATATATCAATGATGAAATCTTAACATTGCAACACATGCCAATACGGCCGGGTTAACTTATAAAGTGACATTTTAAATTTCCCGCTAAACTTCCGGTTGAAAACGTCCATGTATGATGACGTATGCGCGTGACGTCAATGGTTGAAACGGAAGTATTCGGACACATTGTATCCAATACAAAAAGCTCTGTTTTCATCACAAAATTCCACAGTATTCTGGACATCTGTGTTGGTGAATCTTTTGCAATTTGTTTAATGAACAATGAAGACTGCAAAGAAGAAAGCTGTAGGTGGGATCGGTGTATTAGCGGCTGGCTGCAGCAACACAATCAGGAGGACTTTGATTTGGATAGCAGACGCGCTATCCGACGCTAGCCGCCGACCGCATCGATGATCGGGTGAGGTGCTTCGTCGCTCAGTCGATCGCTGGAACGCAGGTGAGCACGGGTGTTGATGAGCAGATGAGGGCTGGCTGGCGTAGGTGGATAGCTAATGTTTTTAGCATAGCTCTGTGAGGTCCCGTAGCTAAGTTAGCTTCAATGGCGTCGTTAGCAACAGCCTTGTTAAGCTTCGCCAGGCTGGAAAGCATTAACCGTGTAGTTACATGTCCATGGTTTAATAGTATTGTTGATCTTCTGTCTATCCTTCCAGTCAGGGGTTTATTTCTTTTGTTTCTATCTGCAGTTAAGCCCGATGCTATCACGTTAGCTCCGTAGCTAAAGTGCTTCGCCGATGTATTGTCGTGGGGATAAAAGTCACTGTGAATGTCCATTTCGCGTTCTCGACTCTCATTTTCAAGAGGATATAGTATCCGAGGTGGTTTAAAATACAAATCTGTGATCCACAATAGAAAAAGGAGAGAGTGTGGAATCCAATGAACCCTTGTACTTAAGTTACAGTCAGAGCGAAAAAAGATACGTCCTGCACGTATCTCTCTAGTCCTTCACTCTCACGTTCCTCATCCACGAATCTTTCATCCTCGCTCAAATTAATGCGGTAATCGTCGCTTTCTCGGTCCGAAACGCTCTCGCTGCTGGTATAAACAATGGGGAAATGTGAGGAGCCTTTCAACCTGTGACGTCACGCTACTTCCGGTATAGGCAAGGCTTTTTTATCAGCGACCAAAACTTTATCGTCGATGTTCTCTACTAAATCCTTTCAGCAAAAATATGGCAATATCGCGAAATGATCAAGTATGACACATAGAATGGATCTGCTATCCCCGTTTAAATAAAAAAAAATTCATTTCAGTAGGCCTTTAAATATCTTGTCTTTGCAGTCTATTCAATTGAATATAAGTTGAAAAGGATTTGAAATTCATTGTATTCTGTTTTTATTTATGAATTACACAACGTGCCATGATCGACTTTGTAGTTGTGTCGTCGGATTTGCGGCCTCATGTTTTGGACACTCGGGTGAAGAGAGGGGCGGAGCTTTCTACCGATCACCACCTGGTGGTGAGTTGGCTGCGATGGTGGGGGAGGATGCCGGACAGACCTGGCAGGCCCAAACGCATTGTGAGGGTTTGCTGGGAACGTCTGGCAGAGTCTCCTGTCAGAGAGAGTTTCAATTCCCACCTCTGGAAGAACTTTGAACATGTCACGAGGGAGGTGCTGGACATTGAGTCCGAGTGGACCATGTTCCGCGCCTCTATTGTCGAGGCGGCTGATTGCAGCTGTGGCTGCAAGGTAGTTGGTGCCTGTCGTGGCGGTAATCCTAGAACCTGTTGGTGGACACCGGCGGTGAGGGATGCCGTCAAGCGGAAGAAGGAGTCCTATCGGGTTCTTTTGGCTCATAGGACTCCTGACGCAGCGGACAGGTACCGACAGGCCAAGCGGTGTGCGGCTTCGGCGGTCGTGGAGGCAAAAACTCGGACATGGGAGGAGTTCGGGGAAGCCATGGAAAACGACTTCCGGACGGCTTCGAAGCGATTCTGGACCACCATCCGCCGCCTCAGGAAGGGGAAGCAGTGCACTGTCAACACCGTGTATGGTGAGGATGGTGTTCTGCTGACCTCGACTGCGGATGTTGTGGATCGGTGGAGGGAATACTTCGAAGACCTCAATCCCACCAACACGTCTTCCTATGAGGAAGCAGTGCCTGGGGAATCTGTGGTGGGCTCTCCTATTTCTGGGGCTGAGGTTGCTGAGGTGGTTAAAAAGCTCCTCGGTGGCAAGGCCCCGGGGGTGGATGAGATCCGCCCGGAGTTCCTTAAGGCTCTGGATGCTGTGGGGCTGTCTTGGTTGACAAGACTCTGCAGCATCGCGTGGACATCGGGGGCGGTACCTCTGGATTGGCAGACCAGGGTGGTGGTTCCTCTCTTTAAGAAGGGGAACCGGAGGGTGTGTTCTAACTATCGTGGGATCACACTCCTCAGCCTTCCCGGTAAGGTCTATTCAGGTGTGCTGGAGAGGAGATTACGCCGGATAGTCGAACCTCGGATTCAGGAGGAACAGTGTGGTTTTCGTCCTGGTCGTGGAACTGTGGACCAGCTCTATACTCTCGGCAGGGTCCTTGAGGGTGCATGGGAGTTTGCCCAACCAGTCTACATGTGTTTTGTGGACTTGGAGAAGGCATTCGACCGTGTCCCTCGGGAAGTCCTGTGGGGAGTGCTCAGAGAGTATGGGGTATCGGACTGTCTGATTGTGGCGGTCCGCTCCCTGTATGATCAGTGCCAGAGTTTGGTCCGCATTGCCGGCAGTAAGTCGGAAACGTTTCCAGTGAGAGTTGGACTCCGCCAAGGCTGCCCTTTGTCACGCATTCTGTTCATAACTTTTATGGACAGAATTTCTAGGCGCAGTCAAGGCGTTGAGGGGATCTGGTTTGGTGGCTGCAGGATTAGGTCTCTGCTTTTTGCAGATGATGTGGTCCTGATGGCTTCATCTGGCCAGGATCTTCAGCTCTCGCTGGATCGGTTCACAGCTGAGTGTGAAGCGACTGGGATGAGAATTAGCACCTCCAAGTCCGAATCCATGTTTCTCGCCCGGAAAAGGGTGGAGTGCCATCTCCGGGTTGGGGAGGAGACCCTGCCCCAAGTGGAGGAGTTCAAGTACCTCGGAGTCTTGTTCACGAGTGAGGGAAGAGTGGATCGTGAGATCTACAGGCGGATCGGTGCGGCGTCTTCAGTAATGCGGACGCTGTATCGATTCGTTGTGGTGAAGAAGGAGCTGAGCCGGAAGGCAAAGCTCTCAATTTACCGGTCGATCTACGTTCCCATCCTCACCTATGGTCATGAGCTTTGGGTTATGACCGAAAGGACAAGATCACGGGTACAAGCGGCCGAAATGAGTTTCCTCCGCCGGGTGGCGGGGCTCTCCCTTAGAGATAGGGTGAGAAGCTCTGCCATCCGGGGGGAGCTCAAAGTAAAGCCGCTGCTCCTCCACATGGAGAGGAGCCAGATGAGGTGGTTCGGGCATCTGGTCAGGATGCCACCCGAACGCCTCCCTAGGGAGGTGTTTAGGGCACGTCCGACCGGTAGGAGGCCACGGGGAAGACCCAGGACACGTTGGGAAGACTATGTCTCCCGGCTGGCCTGGGAACGCCTCGGGATCCCCCGGGAGGAGCTGGACGAAGTGGCTGGGGAGAGGGAAGTCTGGGCTTCCCTGCTTAAGCTGCTGCTTCGCGACCCGACCTCGGATAAGCGGAAGAAGATGGATGGACAACGTGCCAACTCCACTGGTTTTGGGTTTTGTACTTTGGAACCTGCAACATTCTTTCAGACTAGAAGTGTCATATGCAAGTCTGTGAGCATTAAGAGCTGAAGCCTGCTTAGATGAGAGGTGAAATGTCTTCTAAACAGTCCAGACGTCACAGTGGAAAAAATGACGGCGTAAAAATGTTTTCAATTGTCACCATGTTGTCCACTGCAGAGGACATTGCAGAAAAATCATTTTTGTGTCACAGATATGTTCGTGGGTGTCAAGTGAATACTTGGTACCTCCTACTGTAGCTGAGCATGGTGAGCAAAATAATGAAAGCTTCTTTAAAAAAAAATTAATAAATGTTAACGTACCACTGATAGTCACACACTAGGTGTGGTAAAATGACCCTCTGCATTTGACCCATCCCCTTGTTCCACCCCCTGGGAGGTGAGGGGAGCAATGAGCAGCAGCGGTGGCCACGCTCGGGAATCATTTTGGTGATGTCACCCCCAATTCGGTATAGCTCGGTTGGTAGAGTGGCCGTGCCAGCAACTTGAGGGTTCCAGGTTCAATCCCCGAA
>NC_084737.1:79008047-79023047 GCF_033978785.1 Entelurus aequoreus
ATAAAAAAACCCCCAGTAATATCCAAATAAGGCCAAAAGCCAGAATCCATGGCTGAGGATCTGGCGTCGCTTAAAGATTCCCCAGGACGTTTTGTTTAAAATGTTTGCGCTTGTTTAGTCTACAGCGCTTCGTCGTTTATGGTACATCTTTTCTGAGGAGCACGGGAAGAGTTTGAGGGAACAAAACAAGTAGGAGAAAAATCTGTGCTGGCTTTGCCACGTTAACACCTCAGGAATGACTTCTTATTTATTAATGAGGGAAATAAATGGAGCTGGATGTTATCGTTAGCATGTGAAGTTGAAGCACAGGCCTGTGTGGCTTCAATATTTGGCAAAGGAAAAGAAGGAAGCACGGCATCTATTTATCTTGATTGGGCGAGGCCGACACAGGAAGTCAGCAGGGAGGAAAATACAACAGTGAATAAAGCCTCTTTGCTCCAAATTAAACGCCAAATGTGATTTGCAGGAAGCCTCAATATGAAAGGGAAAAAAACTCTTATCACCTACAGTACAGGCAGGGGCGGACTGGGAATTAGGAACTGGACCTTTTAACCCAGACCACGCCATGATTTACATTTTCACCTTAAATGACTATAATTTCATGGAGGAAGCGAGAAAATGAAGAATTAAGAAACGGGAAAGTCCAAGTCATGGTTTAGTTATTAACCGAGACAGAAGTATCCAAAGTGTGGCCCGGGGGATATTTGCAGCTTGGGCTTAGAGCAGTGATTCTCAAACTGTGGCACGTGTTCCATTACTGGTTTTTGATTGATTGATTGAAACTTGTATTAGTAGTTTGCACAGTACAGTACATATTCCATACAATTGACCACTAAATGGTAAAACCCAAATAAGTTTTTCAACTTGTTTAAGTCCACGTTAATCAATTCATGGTACGCGGGCTTCATCTAGTGATATGCCAAACATTCACTTGATAGTACCCTGTTTTATTTTCCTCTATTCAAACACAGTGTTATTGTTTAAACCAGGGGTGTCCAAACTTTTTCCACTGTGGGCCGCACACGGAAACATTTAAGCATGCGGGGGCCATTTTGATATTTTTAATTTTCAAACCTTAACAAAATATATGGATTTTTTTTTTTTTAACCTTTAGGGCTCCCGGGGACCATAAAGGTTCTCAGTCATTAAACTGTTAAAAATATGTCAAATTATTATTATTATTTTTTATTTAACGCTTACAGTAAATCTCTATATCAACTTGAGGTTGATATAAAGTAAAAAAAAAAAAAAAAAGGTTTTATGCCTTTTCTGTCAAAGACAACTTTGTTTTTTATAGTAAAACTGAAATATGCAGTATTTAGTAATTAGAGCCCTAAAAGATCAATAATGCAGGACACCATTGATTTTAATTATTTAATATTTTTGAGTAATCACAGTGAAAAGTTAAATAAAATCCTACTAAATATATTTGGGATCCAAAAGGTCCCCCACTCATAAAGTGATACATTTTTATTAGGTTTTTTTTTACTTTTAACACTTAAATTACGAGATCAACTTCAGATATATCTGTCGATTTTACGTTTGAACTATTATTTTGTTTGTATTATGCTCTTTTGTCAAATAAAACTTTGATGTTTTTTTATGGAAACCACAAAATATATGCAATATTTTTTCCACATAAAACATTTTAAAGTGATATTTTTAAGTAATAATTAATTATAACATAGATTTTTATTTTTTTTAGCAATGGCAAAAAAAAAGAAAAGTAAACAAAGACAAAAGAAAAAAAACAGCCTGCATGGCAGCTTTGTGTCAACATTGCAACTTTTTCTTGTTAGATTTCACCTCATTCCACTTTTTTTTTTTAATGTTTTTTTAAATTTTTGCAATATTATCAATTTTGCAATTTTTGCAGAATGTGTGGCGGGCCGGTAAACAATTAGCTGCGGGCCGCAAATGGCCCCCGGGCCGCACTTTGGACACCCCTTGTTTAAACTGTGTGTACTGTTACAGTAGCCAAAAATATTGAATATACTTGTTAAATAAAACCTCCGCCTTGTTTTTAACGAATATTTAGACCTTCTATGCTACTGTATTTTTATGATGATCATTGTGGTGGTACTTGGAGAGCCACTTTTGTTCTGACTTGCTGAAACAAATTTGAGAACCACAGCCTTAGGGTATATTCTTAAAATACCATTTCAGCATAAAACTACCGTAAACAAAAAAACAGCAAAAATTGAAAATAGTTGTGAATGTGGATCCTAATAATATTATTAATAAACACAAGTCAGGGTATGCTTTATTTGAAATTTTCGTTTTAAAAATGGGAATTGAAAAACAAAAAACGATAGTTTATCTGAATTTGATTTTGAAATACAAAAACTTACATTGAAAAACAAAAGCATTCTTTTTAGGTGTCAACAAAGCAATAACTAGATCTAAAAACACAGCTTGATTTTCATTTTATATTTCATATAACAAAAATAAAATTCACCAGGCAGCAGGAACAAGCCTAAATTTAGGATTTTTTTTAGTTTTAAAGTTGCTACCTAAAGACAATACTGAAGACAGGCCTGTAGGCTGGGTTGTGTTGTATCCTGCATTTACATATAAAAACATTTTACAGCGTTGTGTTGTATCCTGCATTTACATATAGAAACATTTTAATCCACAATATTTCTGACGCAGGATACAACACCACAGTTTTTTCTTCCAGGCCGGTTGGAATATACAAAATATAATAACAATTGTAATAATAATATACACATTATTGATAATTATGAACATTATTAACAATATTATTAGTATTATTATTAATATTATTATATATTATTATTATTAATAATAATTATATTATATATTGTTATTTTATTATTAGTATTATTATTAATAATACTAATAATATACAAAAATATACATATTCTTGGTATATTTTTATTTCTGACTGGTGATTTACATTTTTGTCATATGAAATACAAAATGAAAATCAAGCCATTTTAAAAATCTATTTATTGCTGTACGACACTGAGAATTATTTTATTTTTTAAAATTGTATTTTAAATTTAACTCAAATAAATGGTCAATGGTAAATGGGTTGTACTTGTATAGCGCTTTTCTACCTTTTTTAAGGAACTCAAAGCGCTTCGACACTATTTCCACATTCACCCATTCACACACACATTCACACACTGTGTGAAGGCAAACCAACCGCTTTAGTTTTTAAACTCTCATTCATGGAATGAAAATTCACTGACTAAAACATACACTGAGCTACAAAGTCCCTCCAGAATTTTGCTGGCTTTTTTTGTGATTCCCAACAGCTTTTTCAGAATGTTGCGGCAAAAGTTGCAAAGTTTTAAGGCTTTTTAAAAAAAAATACAAAAATTGTTATAAATAACATTGAATCAACTTGTGTTTTTATGAATGTGTTATCAATGTTTGAACTGTTAATTCTGACCTTACCCTAAAAAAAGCACAGGATTTCAAAAAACATTGAAAACAAAATGCTGTATTGATGTTTTACATGTTTTATACCAGTGGTCCCCAACCTTTTTGTAGCTGCGGACCGGTCAACGCTTGAAAATTTGTCCCACGGACCGGGGGGGTAGGGGTTGGTATTTTTTTTATTTTTTTTTTGTCATAAAGAAATACAATTATGTGTGCTTACGAACTGTATCCCTGCAGACTGTATTGATCTATATTGATATATAATGTATATATTGTGTTTTTTATGTTGATTTAATAATAAAAAATAAAAAATTGTAAAAAATTTTATTTCTTGTGCGGCCCGGTACCAATCGGTCCACGGACCGGTACCGGGCCGCGGCCCGGTGGTTGGGGACCACTGTTTTATACTACGCAGACTAGTAGACACTAGATGGCAGTAAAAGCCCATACTCAGGTGTCATTGTCAAATTACTGTACTGTTTTAATTCATTATAAATACCGTATTTTTCGGACTATAAGTCGCTCCGGGGAATAAGCCGCACCGGCCGAAAATGCACAATAAAGAAGGAAAACAAACATACATATGTTGCACTGGAGTATAAGTCGCATTTTTTGGGGAAATCTATTTGATAAAAGCCAACACCAAGAATAGACATTTAAAAGGCCATTTAAAATAAATAAAGAATAGTGAACAACAGGCTGAATAAGTGTACGTTATATGACGCAATAATAACCAACTGAGAACGTGCCTGGTATGTTAACGTAACATATTATGGTAAGAGTCATTCAAATAACTATAACATATAGAACATACTATACGTTTACCAAACAATCTGTCACTCCTAATCGCTAAATCCCATGAAATCTTATACGTCTAGTCTCTTACGTGAATGAGCTAAATAATATTATTTGATATTTTACGGTAATGTGTTAATAATTTCACACATAAGTCGCTCCTGAGTATAAGTCGCACCCCCGGCCAAACTATGAAAAAAACTGCGACTTATAGTCGGAAAAATACGGTAAATTGTAAAAAAAAATAATATAAATACAAAATTAAACACCGCCAAAGGCTTCCTTATTGTCTGTTGTCTGCTCTGTCATTCACTGACATTCTCCATGTTCATTTTACGCTTGAAAAGTGTTTTTCCATCTTCAACATTAATTTATGTTCCAACATATTTACCCCCAGCATGTTAAAAGCATTTGTGAACTGTTGAGAATGATCGATAGCAGTCATTTTTGTTGTTAAAGGAGAGACAATGAGAGATTATCATCACCTGCCATGTAAATGCTGCCTCTTTGCTAGGTCAGCATTGCCAATGAAAATATGTTTTTAATTGTCTTACATCGATTAATAAAGGTTGTAGGTGTAAAGGCTAAATTATTATTTAAAAAACGTAAACAACATTTATTAAAATTTTTTAAATAATAATTTAGCCTTTACACCTACAGCCTTTACTAATCGACATTACCCAGAAGGCTTAGCTCTGTAGATAGGAACCGAAGTAGGTCTGAGGATATGCAGCACAATTGTGCCATTTGAGCAATAAATAGTTTTACACTTTGCTATTCCTACTTTTCCTACACAAGAAACAAACATAAGTTTAATTAGACAGTGGACAAGTGCGTTTCAGCGCCGCTCCGAGACAAATTAGATTGGCGAAAATGACACGCATTGGACATAACGTGAGGTGAAGCTGCGAGCTTTGGATAAAGATGCGAGGCTGCGCATAATTTACGGGGATTGGTTGAATTTGCGTAAATTGGCACAATCGCAAAATCCGTCAGGGTCTGTACAAACCAAAGTTATCAGGCAGGATGTTTGTTCTTTGAATATATAAATAACTTAAGCCTTTAACCTTTGGATTGGCTTTAGCCCCGAGGTCTCAGACACTGTTATTATTTTCAGAACCAGCATCCTGTGTAGTGGACATATGTTTTTGGTCTTTTCATTTTGTCAGAGTTATAAATTCACTCTGTTATGCAAAATACAAGTGCACACTGTAGTGGATGCTGGCCTTTAGGAGGTTAAAATGTCCCTGCAAGGGTCTGCCAATGTGTTTGCTGTGGTCCAAGTTCCTCTATACAGCAGAAGCGCTCTGTTTTTAAGAATATGCTTCAAAAAGGTTAGTCTCCCGTGTTTTAAACTGAACTCAGGGGGCCGGTCTGGTGTCATTCCAAATGCTAAATTTGGCCCTCGGGATGCCAGTTTCATAGCCATGCTCTAGGACAGTGGTGTCCAAAGTGTGGCCCGGGGGCCGTTTGCGGCCCGCAGCTAATGTTTTACCGGCCCGCAGCACATCATTCTAAAAATACTAAAACATTTTTTAAATAAAAGAGCAAATAGGTGAAATGCAATCAGAAAAAGTTGCATTGTTGAATCTAATAACACTTTTTTTTTTTTAAATAATTTATCAAAAAATAGAAATGAATCAAAATCAATGTTGCTAAGAATTATTGACTGATTTTAGGACAAAAAGGACATAAATACAAATAAAAAAACATGAAAAATATGAAAATTATTTCAAAAAAATACATACTAATTATATACTAATACTAATTATTATATTGATTGTTATTATGAATATAATGATAATATAGGGGCGGCGTGGCGAAGTTGGTAGAGTGGCCGTGCCAGCAATCGGAGGGTTACTGGGGTTCAATCCCCACCTTCTACCATCCTAGTCAAGTCTGTTGTGTCCTTGGGAAAGACACTTCACCCTTGCTCCTGATGGCTACTGGTTAGCGCCTTGCATGGCAGCTCCCGCCATCAGTGTGTGAATGTGTGTGTGAATGGGTGAATGTGGAAATAGTGTCAAAGCGCTTTGAGTACCTTGAAGGTAGAAAAGCGCTATACAAGTATAACCCATTTATCATTTATATACTAAACTAATTACATTATATTTTATCTGAAGCTATAGAGATTTAAGTGTTGATTGTAAAAAAAATTATAATAAAAAAAGCAACAAAAAAAAAGGATGACCTTTTTGAGAGGGGCACTTTTGGATCCCCAAGAATTTTATTGGAATTAAAAAAATAATTTATTAATTATTGACCTATTTAGGGATCCAATTACTTCACATCAAATATTCCACTTTGAAAATATTTTTGGGAAAAATACTGTATATTTTATATTTTTGCCCAAAAAAATAGGATTTTGACAAAAAGCTCATAAAATGTAAAAGAAAATATATATATATATATATATATATATATATATATATATATATATATATATATATATATATATATATATATATATATATATATATATATATATATATATATATATATATATATATATATATATTTGAAGTTGATCGAACTTCAAATATGAAGTTGAATTAGAGATTCAAGCGTTTAATAAAAAATAAATAATATATGACTTATTTTTAACCTTTTTTAAGACTGAAACCCTTCTGGGTCCCTAGGACCTAACTTGAGGGAGGCCCAAAGGTTAAAAAAAAAAGTGTATATTGTATAGGTTTTGAAAATGAAATTATATCGAAATGGCCCCCGCGTGCTTAGATTTTTCAGTGCGCGGCCCTCAGTGGAAAAAGTTTGGACACCCCTGCTCTATGACCTTCGCATTTTGGAAATGTTGCCTTGAATAGCCCGGGCCTACAGTATCACTACACGGCCCTCAGAGAAAAAAAAGATGTGGACACCACCAGCCCTTTAATTTAATCTGACATTCAGTACATTTACATGGGCCAAAAATAAATGATTGTATAAATTTGGTTGAAAACACTTGTTTAAAAGGCAGTCACATTCATCGGATTGCCTTTTTAAATTTTTGATTGAAATTTTTAAAAGACACAGGTTTTCACCGCACTTTTGTGAAGTGAAGTGAATTATATTTATATAGCGCTTTTCTCTAGTGACTCAAAGCGCTTTACATAGTGAAACCCAATATCTAAGTTACATTTAAACCAGTGTGGGTGGCACTGGGAGCAGGTGGGTAAAGTGTCTTGCCCAAGGACACAACGGCAGTAACTAGGGTGGCGGATGTGGGGATCGAACCTGCAACCCTTAAGTTGCTGGCACGGCCACTCTACCAACCGAGCTATACCGCCCTTTGTCCTGGCGAGCTAGCATTAACAACATTACAGTCACAGCATAAGCAAACAAATTAATGCTACAAAAAGCTGAAATAAGTCAATACTATGGATTCTTTGGGAATACAAACTTACACTACCGTTCAAAAGTTTGGGGTCACCCAAACAATTTTGTGGAATAGCCTTCATTTCTAAGAACAAGAATGGACTGTCGAGTTTCAGATGAAAGTTCTCTTTTTCTGGCCATTTTGAGCGTTTAATTGACCCCACAAATGTGATGCTCCAGAAACTCAATCTGCTCAAAGTAAGGTCAGTTTTGTAGCTTCTGTAACGAGCTAAACTGTTTTCAGATGTGTGAACATGATTGCACAAGGGTTTTCTAATCATCAATTAGCTTTCTGAGCCAATGAGCAAACACATTGTACCATTAGAACACTGGAGTGATAGTTGCTGGAAATGGGCCTCTATACACCTATGTAGATATTGCACCAAAAACCAGACATTTGCAGCTAGAATAGTCATTTACCACATTAGCAATGTATAGTGTATTTCTTTAAAGTTAAGACTAGTTTAAAGTTATCTTCATTGAAAAGTACAGTGCTTTTCCTTCAAAAATAAGGACATTTCAATGTGACCCCAAACTTTTGAACGGTAGTGTACCTGCAGAACATTCCAGAAAAAAAGCAGTAATAGCATTGTGTGACACATATGAAGGTTAGAAGTAGTCTTGTGTAATTGTCTACTTCTTAAATGCTGGATTGTAGGTTATAAAATCTATTTTGGAACGTGCATCCCCCTGAGAGCCAGCAGTAGACATTTGCATTTTGCATGACATGGCTAGGTACAATTTTTGCTTTGTACCTTGATGTGCTGTAAAGCGTTCCCTGTGCCTGTTTCGACTCTCGTGCACTTCCTTGACTCACTATTTTTTAAATTCCTTAAGAAAAGCCCTCTTTACCTGCACAGTGTGTTTCTAGTCTCTTCAAATCTCGGATGCATGCCGTTTTAAGTCTCTGCATCCTGGGTTTACACGCCGTTTTCTGTCTCTGCATCCTGGGTTGCACGCCGTTTACAGTCTCTGCATTCTGGGGTCCAGGCCGATATGAAACCTAACAGACCAAAAACAAAAGTTCACTGTAGAGTACACTGATTCTCAGGAGGATAAAGGCAGTATACAAAGCTATCCTTATATCATGGGCTTTAGGTATTTGTGTGAAGAAATGGAGTGATCCCCACATGAGCAGGAGGCACTCACCTCTTTTAGGATGACACTCAAGCATGTGGGTGCAGAGGGCGGAGCTATCTGCCTGGAGTAAAAGAGATATGAGGGGTGGGATGAGGGTAGAATGCACAAAACAAAAGCTGTATTTGCATTAGCAGTAGTAGAGAAACACATACAAACAAGATATTAGTACCGGTATAAAGACATAGGGATGCATCATGGTAAGGGTTACTTAAACCTGGGTTAAAATGGACCCCAATAGTGGAACCGTGTGCTTTCACCCAGCCAGTCAGTAAAATACATGACAGTTATGTCATGTATTTCATTCAGGTAACACAAAATTGAGAGAAAAAAAATATAGATATATTTCCTAGTGAGTAATTTAACGAGCGTCCCGAAGGGTTTAACAGCCCTATAAATCAGCCTAAAACACGTTAAGAGAGTGAAATGTTCCCATTTGCATGCCTTTTCTGGGTCACCGTCCTATTTTGGGAAAACAGGATTCATCCCTGAAGCCCGTCGCCATAAAAGTGACCGATAATATGGAATATTGCGGTCAAGACAAACCAAAACCTGTTTGTTCGGTCACGGCTTATTTATGAGAGCATTAAACCGCAAGGCAAGCCTGTCGAAGCAGCACAAAGAGGCTCTAATCCAGGTGTTATTACCTGGAATTTGTACTCTAAAGACACATTAGATAGGTACACCGATCATTCTTCAGTGTTTGGAAAGCACTTCCACTGCTGACCTCTTCATTTTCCGTGAGGTGCAATTCCAGTGCATGAAAACATAGTAAGTGTCGTACTTGCAAAGCAATGAAATAGTAGCAGCCCGGCACTGCTGTTACGGTTATATGACAAATGGAATTTATGCCTGCTTGCTAAAGTCAGAAAAACAGTCATCTATCTGCCTCAATTTCCTCACAAGCTTCCTCAAACCTTCTTTCGGGCCGAGCTGCCAGAGCTCCTAAATTCTCTTTGAGAGAGTCGAGGCTGTGTGAGGTGATTAATCAAAGGTTTCTCTTTGTCCAAGGAAGAAGCTTACACCACTGTGTTGCTCATCGGAATGCGCAAAGAGGCCCACTCGCAAGTGCTTCACCTCTCCAGGAACAAGCGCTACACCCTCACCCCGGAGCAGCTCAAATGGGACAAGCTCAAGCTCACATACAAGTAACCTCATCCATATTTGCTACAAACTACTGTCATTAACTACTAATTGGCACCAATTTGCAAAAACACACACTTCTTGCGTACTCGGTGGATCATCTACGATCAAACACAAAACATTACAGGATGTCTCAACCTCCACTTTGTTCATATTGAAAACGATTCCCGTAGGAAACGACGGAAATTAAATGTGTCCGTTCCAAGGTCAGACTAAACCATAAAACGTTTATTGACTGCACAGGCAATAACATTTTTGTCAACATTTACATTCGAAAATAAGGTAGATTTCCCGGGGGGGAAAACGGGCAGAACACATTAAAAGCTGCACAGACTAGTCGACTTTAAGAGTCACAATTAAGTTTTTTCATCGGCGTTGAATGATCACAGAATTTTGGCAATATGCAGTATAGTCTTTTGCGCTGATGTGGGTGAAGTAGCCAAACTCAAGTGCGGTGGTCCTCAACCAGAGGTGTGTCGAGTAGCCAAGACTTCCGTTATTTTAGAGTAGGGCTGCAACTAACGATTAATTTGATAATCGATTAATCTGTCGATTATTACTTCGATTAATCGATTAATAATCGGATAAAGGAGACAAACTACATTTCTATCCTTTCCAGTATTTTATTTTTTAAAAAACAGCATACTGGCACCATACTTATTTTGATTATTATTTGTCAGCTGTTTGTAAATGTTGCAGTTTATAAATAAAGATTTTTTTATTTTTTTTAAAGCCTCTGCGCATGCGCATAACATAGATCCAACAAATCGATGACTAAATTAATCGGCAACTATTTTTATAATCGATTTTAATCGATTAGTTGTTGCAGCCCTACTTTAGAGCAGTGCTTCTCAATAATTTTTTTGTCACGCCCCACACCCCTAAATTTAAATACAAATGAGAACCTGATATGTATTTATCCGTAAAAAAAACACTATGCGTTGCCCGGGCTAGCACCAACATGCCACCTAGCTGAGGACATGTATATTGTATTCTCACACCCCACTGTATAAGAAGTACTGGGCTAATGATAGTTGGTGTGTGTGTACGAGAGACACTGCCACAAACATATACTACAAAAATGCACATTTTACAGTCACTTGTGTTATAACAGGGTTTGATTGATTGATTGATTGAGACTTTTATTAGTAGCTTGCACAGTGAAGTACATATTCCGTACAATTGACCACTAAATGGTAACACCCGTATAAGTTTTTCAACTTGTTTAAGTCGGGGTCCACTTAAATTGATTCATGATACAGATATATACTATCAGATATATACTATTGTTAGCATATGCGCAGCTATAACATAAAAAGACTAATTTACTGCAATGTCTTTTCTCTAGTTGGAGGTTGAATTTTTGTAGGCTGAAACAAACTTTTGTACTGACGCAGATGACAGCGCATGATATAAATGTTCTTTTTCATAGTTTGTTAAAAATAAAAGTGTGCTGCCTGACTCCACTGCTGCGGGGATGTAAATATGTCACTTTTTAAAGGAGCACCAAAATTTTGGAGTGTGGTGACTGCCAGGCTCCGTTTGATGGGTGAAATGGAATCAAACGTCACTTGTGCTTATGTTATATTGGTGAAACAGAGAGAAGTATGTGTCCAAAACAATATACAGTACAGGCCAAAGGTTTGGACACACCTTCTCATTTCAATGTATTTTATTTTATTTCAATCAATGATCAATCAATCAATGTTTATTTATATAGCCCTAAATCACAAGTGTCTCAAAGGGCTGCACAAGCCACAACGACATCCTCGGTACAGAGCCCACATACACTGTCATGACTATTTACATTGTAGATTGTCACTGAAGGCATCAAAACTATGACACCTGTGAAGTGAAAACCATTTCCTCTTGAAGCTCACAGAGAGAATGCCAAGAGTGTGTAAAGCAGTAATCAGAGCAAAGGGTGGCTATTTTGAAGAAACTTGAATATAAAACATGGTTTTGTTAAGTACACTACCGTTCAAAAGTTTGGGGTCACCCAAACAATTTTGTGGAATAGCCTTCATTTCTAAGAACAAGAATAGACTGTCGAGTTTCAGATGAAAGTTCTCTTTTTCTGGCCATTTTGAGCGTTTAATTGACCCCACAAATGTGATGCTCCAGAAACTCAATCTGCTCAAAGGAAGGTCAGTTTTGTAGCTTCTGTAACGAGCTAAACTGTTTTCAGATGTGTGAACATGATTGCACAAGGGTTTTCTAATCATCAATTAGCCTTCTGAGCCAATGAGCAAACACATTGTACCATTAGAACACTGGAGTGATAGTTGCTGGAAATGGGCCTCTATACACCTATGTAGATATTGCACCAAAAACCAGACATTTGCAGCTAGAATAGTCATTTACCACATTAGCAATGTGTAGAGTGTATTTCTTTAAAGTTAAGACTTGTTTAAAGTTATCTTCATTGAAAAGTACAGTGCTTTTCCTTCAAAAATAAGGACATTTCAATGTGACCCCAAACTTTTGAACGGTAGTGTACATAACTCCACATGTGTTCATTCATAGTTTTGATGCCTTCAGTGACAATCTACAATGTAAATAGTCATGAAAATAAAGAAAACACATTGAAATGAGAAGGTGTGTCCAAACTTTTGGCCTGTACTGTACGTATTTGCAAACAGTAATCAATAGATTCAAATAAATGTAGCAATCGGAATAAAATTCAATGTAACTAAGTGTAAAAATAGTGTTTCTTCTTCACAAACACTCAAGTAAAAGTACCGTATTTTTCGGACTATAAGTCGCAGTTTTTTTCATAGTTTGGCCGGGGGTGCGACTTATACTCAGGAGCGACTTATGTGTGAAATTATTTACACATTACCGTAAAATATCAAATAATATTATTTAGCTCATTCACGTAAGAGACTAGACGTATAAGATTTCATGGGATTTAGCGATTAGGAGTGACAGATTGTTTGGTAAACGTATAGCATGTTCTATATGTTATAGTTATTTGAATATGTTATGTTAACATACCAGACGCGTTCTCAGTTGGTTATTTATGCCTCATATAACGTACACTTATTCAGCCTGTTGTTCACTATTCTTTATTTATTTTAAATTGCCTTTCAAATGTCTATTCTTGGTGTTGGCTTTTATCAAATAAATTTCCCCCAAAAATGCGACTTATATGTGTTTTTTTCCTTCTTTATTATGCATTTTCGGCCGGTGCGACTTATACTCCGGAGCGACTTATACTCCGAAAAATACGGTAAACAGTATGTTACATTAAAAACTACTCTGGCTAATACAATTTATCCAAAAAGCTACATAGGTAAATGTAGCTCATTACTACACGCCACCTGTGTCATCAACACACTGTGCAGTGTGCAGACAGCGCGACACGGCTTCGCCCCAGTCAGACAGCAGGCATGACGACACTAACATTTGCACAAGAAAATTGGTATGTTATATCAATTAAACAAACAGGCCGAAAATCCAAATGGAAATGAAGAGGGGTGTACTAGCTTGGATTTGTCTTTTTTCCCTGATTTTTGTGCTTTTAACATGGGTAAATAACATATTAATGAATATGTAGCGTTTTATTGTGAAAATCATCCGGCTATATATTGCTTTCGTGTTGTACTTCCTGTACCGCTCTACCCTTATTATTACAAATTTGATTTGCTTTGCTCTGACATTCGGTAAAAATGGTGTATTTGCTGGTGGTAGTTGACACATTACAACTAGCAGCTGTATCGGAGCAGGTCACGACAAACACACACTGGGTGGGATTTAGGGTAAGGCGTATGTTAAGTTAATGTTAAAGGTGTTCTGTGTGATTTCTGTGCATGACTAGAATACACGTTGTTGCAAAGAATTCCCTCTTCTTAAGTTTTTATTCATGATGGGGAAAAATATGAATGATGTCATCGGTGACTAGTCGACCTTAAAAAATCTTAACTCATGCAACCCCTAAAACACACATGTGCAGCCCCCCCACGCAAAAAAAGTTTTTTTTGCTGATTTTATTTTGAAAGCCTGATTTAAAGGGCTGTTATGCCGATTTTTTATCAAGCGGATTGGAAGCTAAGGAATATTAAATACGGGAAAAATATTGAAAGGTGAAGGCGTCCTAAAAGCGGGGCAAAACAACGTAAGTTTACCAGGGAAAAAAGGGAGGCTTGACAACTATTGGTGAGTCTCTTCACGTAAACTACATTATTTTATCATTGTATTTCTTTATATCAATAAATTGTACTGAGCAGCAAAGACAGAGATGTTTGGATTTTGTTTTTGACATCCGGTTCTATGGTTATCATTGCACTTTTCCTGTTTGCCATCACTTACAGTATGTGTTGGCACCACAAACACCAAAAAGCCCCAAAACAGGAAAACACACTGGTCCACTGGTAAATGTTTCAAGATGCAGTTTGACCTTTAGATTTTTATGCCATTAAAGAGTTATGTTTAACCCTGAAAATCTTGGTTAAAATCAAATTTTGATTTGCTGGACTTTATGTGAAAGACCTAAAATCCTGCATGAATTCACTTTTGTTGAAAGTGGCAGCAAAATGTAAATCTTTCTTCCATAATTCTGTGAGCAAAAAGTGATGACTAATGTTAGATATGACCTCGAGTGCTATTTACACATTCATTACTTTGTTATTGAAAAGGTAAATGACAGCGCTACGTCTAAAGTCAAACAAACACCCTTAAAGTCGCATTATACGCCTTTCGACCAAATATTTCATTGTCAGTATCAGCAGAGCAACAAAAGCTGTGCATGAGTGTTACATTTACACTTTTTTAAATCGTTGGTAGCCTTATGTGGTGGCATCACAAATGAAATGAAAGAAAAGCTAAAGAAAAAGGAAAACTCTGGTTTAGTGAGATTAATCTATATATATATATATGTATATATATATATATATATATATATATATATATATATGTATATATATATATATGTATACTATATATATATATATGTGTATATATATATATATGTATATATATATATATATATATATATATATATATATATATATATATATATATACTGTATATATATACACCGTATTTTTCAGACTATAAGTCGCTCCGTAGTATAAGTCGCACCGGCCGAAAATGCATAATAAAGAAGGAAAAAAACATATATAAGTCGCACTGGAGTATAAG
>NC_084737.1:79028047-79143047 GCF_033978785.1 Entelurus aequoreus
TGCTTTGTAGTTACAGTATGAAAAGCACCTTCAAAAATGCCTGAAGTTTAGGCATTTGTTTTGAATAAACAAATATATTTTGAAGACCTTTCATAGTCGTATTACAGTTGTTGTTTTTTTTTGCAATATTCTGATGGAAGTTAAGAAATTGTTAAGCCCTTAAATTCAAATTGTTGGATTTTGTACTTTTTAAAACACCGCAGATACCCTGAGAAAGTTGACAGATCGAGTCATCTCCACGTCTGTAAACTTCAGTCACGCCTCAACCATGAGTGACAAGTTTAATTATACAAAGCTTAACTGCCTTTTACACTTGTCTGACAGTGAAGAATGTTGAAATGTTGCTGAAAACTCTGCCTCTACAGTGAATGAAGGTTTTATGATAGCGATAGATGGATCCTGGAATGGATTAATTATTATTTCCATTTATTTTCTATGGGAATACATTTCATGACATGTTACACGAGTACGCATTTCTTTTGAACCAAAAGCAGCTCAGTTATCAACTTCACTTTTCTCCTGTCTCGTCCAGGATGTTTGGACCGGCTCTTCATCTGTCCGGCGTGGGCTCGTAAAGGCTACTGTGACAGCAAGCGCAAGCTGATGCAGAAGCACTGCCCCTCCAGCTGTGATTTCTGTTACGGTAAGAGAGCAGCGGTCCAAGGAGTGGAGGGGATGTAGGTTTGTCTCGGTTGAGCAGTATAAAGGAGCTGCTGTGATCCCTTTGCCAATGTAGCAACGTCCGCCAACGGGTCCAAAGGATTAGAACAGTGACCTTATGGCGCAAATGTGTTGACAGCCACGCAGCAAAGACAAGCTCTACTTGTAAAATTGATGAGACATCTGACAACACAACACATTCTTGTGAGGTCCCCCTCTTGCACAACTCGCCCAGATTTGTTGTTGCTTTGGGCCAGCAACAAGGGACAGAGCGAGGAGGCAGGAGGATACGATTCCTTGGCTCGCTCTAATCTGTTCCTCATTGTTGATTGGGAGACGTTGTATAGCTGTGGAAAATTCCTAAAGCTCCTCCAAACCACTGGAATTTCAGACTGTGGCTTCAGGGTTAGAGACACACCAGGTCAATTTGGATTTCTGCTTCATTAGAGAGAAACTGTTCTCTTTGACTCCATGGTCCCAAGGTGGACTGTTGGGCTTGGCCACAAGTTTAGGAGGAGAACTAAGTGTCCATTGTGATACGGTTTGGACTGTATGAGGGTCAAGCTGGTTGTGAGGACAAGCGATATCATCACATAAGGTTCCTGAAGGCTTGCTTAACAAGACCTTAATGAGATCCATCACACAAATCCAGTCTCTCATAACGCAAGAGGCCTCAATTCAGCGACATTTAAAGGGGACCTATGATGATTTTTCTCTTCTTTCATATCATAAAGTTCACTTTTGGGCGTGAGCTTGCACCCAGTTTTGGATGCCTCTGTACAGTATTTTGCAGTCTGGCTGCATTGTGATGTCACAGCGAGGTGGACGTACTTATTTGGACATTAAGTAAAGCTATCAGCCAGAGGGGGAGGAGCTCTTTATGAGGCCAGCGGAGTTTGAGGAAACACAATAAAACCTTATTTTATATTAATTGTTGCATGCGCACAATAACACAGACGTGTGACATGCAGTGACGTAAATGCCATTTAAAAGCAGCTTTTTTTCATGCAGAGTCTGCATTGATCGCAGTGTGCGCAGTTATACCTAATATTGTGACCGAGTAAATCTATATGATGTTCATTGTTTTTTTTGTTCGTATCTGGGGGAAAAAAAATAGCGGCGACAACTTCAAGATATATATTTAAACAGAGTACATTTTCAAAAGATAAATTAGGATACTTTTGGAGAGGGTGAGGTGTATTTTTTTTGCAGTCTGGGAACACCTCCAGAAACAAACATCTGGCAGAGAGACTCAAAACACAGGTTAAAAAGTGACTGTGGAGCAAAATTTACTTAGAAGCATATCCAATACATATTATCGAGACCACAAAGAGGCGTATTGAACGTAGATCAAAACCATCAAAGATCCCCTTTAAAATATTACCTCCAATACGAGTGGTCTTTGTTTTATGACCTTTAGTGGTTACGAACAAAGTCCTGTAAATTATTGAAGTTGTACAAAAAGAAAAGGAACTAGTTACAAGTGTGTAGTCAAAAAAATACATAAATGGGTAATCCGTAGTTGTGCTCACTTTTGTTCTTTTCTGTAAATTTAATCTCCATTATGTCTCCAAGCGTGAGGCAGACTCTTCTGGGGGTATTGTGTAAAATTAAAATTTTAAACCAAGTGAAAGATGACATTAAATCAGTCATCTTAAAATGCTCAGTGCAGAAAGCAACTTTGGCCGCATGTTCGGTCCAAGCTGTTCAAACACTGCGATAATCATCAAGGATAAAGATGGTGTTCTAAAATGTGTCAAAGGATCTGCTCCTATGAAACGGAAAGTGATAAGCAGTGTAGTTAGTGGTTTCATTATTTAGGCTTCTTCCTCACAATAAATCTGTCTTTCCCAACCACAGGGAAAAAAGTAAGGAGTGCTCGGTTTAGTTACTGTTCATTCTTGTATTTAAGCGTTTTATCATTGTATTTTTCTATTGTAGTTGCAAGTTACACTTAAACTCAGTTTATATCAATCATTGGGACAGACCACAAGGACCACCTGTAAAAAACCTCTTACAGTGCAAAAAAAACGTCAATATGTGAACTACGCTTAGCAGGACTTGAATTTGTGTTATGGTATTTGTTACAAAAGTACATGTTAACATGTATAAGATATCAGTGTTTCCCACTCATTCATTTATTTGTGGCGGCCCGCCACGAAAGAATTAAGGCCGCCAAAAAAAAAAATATATATATATATTTTTTTTGTGTCCTGTCAAGCTTCTCAGGCAAATCATATAGTTGATGTAGATGCCCATATCGGCTGTTCAGATTTACAAAAGCGAAGTGTAGGATCAAGATTTTTGGAGCTCTTTGTTCAGTGGATCAGATGTTTGATGAAGCTTTGTGTCTATCTACCACCACTACTGTTTTCTGTTTATTTGTTACTGACTGTGGCAGGACACCTCTGCCTCTGTTTCACTTTATGTTGCTGGTAAATAATATGGTTGTAGTAGTAGGCTAAAGTTAAATTATTTAGTATGCACTAATTAAAGGGGCAGAGCTTTAAGAGACATTTTAGCTTTTATATTTTTATAATATATATTTTTTGTAAGAACCACAATTAATAAATATATTTCAGTGAATAAGTTATTCTTCAAATCTGTATATAAATATGTACATAAAGTGTTGTAATTATATTGTAAAATGAATGGATGGACGTTTAAAACAAAACTGTTATTAATTAGTAAGTATAATTTTTTTTAGCCTTTTTAGAGAAAATCATATTATTGTAGTAAATTATGCAAATTACTCGATGATGTCATGGTGACCACGCCCATAGCCACACCCCCACCGCCACAGGTATCTTGGCAGTTTATGGGAAACACTGGATATGGTGTGAATAATTATGCTACATTATGCAAATATAACCATGTGATGTAACTTAAGCATGTCTGAAACAAATAAACGTTACGGAAGATCCACTCGACTTCATTAAATGTGGTGGTGTACCTAATCGTATAGCCAATAAGTCCATACTGTTTCCTTCTTGCAAGATCTTAATTTTTTTGTTTTCCCCTTTCCTAGAATTCCCCTTTCCCACTGTGGCTCCCACCCCAACTCCCCCAAGGACCAAACACAAGCTTGTCGTCGAAGGCAAAAAGCTGACTTTCCGTTGCGGCAAGAAAATAGCATCCAAGAAAGGCAAAGTATTGTGAGTATCATTCATCTTACCTCCAGTGTGAGTGTGTACTGCTGACTGACTTGGAGCGCCATCTTGTTCTCAGCTGGTACAAGGACGGCGAGCTGCTGGAATACTCGCATCCCAACTACATTTCCCTGAAAGACGACCACATCACGATAGTGGCCAACGCCATCAACGAGGGATTGTACACCTGCATTGTGAAGAAGAAAGACAAAGTTCTCACCAACTACTCGTGGCGGGTGCGCGTGCGATTCTGAATACACACACACACACAATCACACAAACACACTTGGGCACATATTTCTATCTTTTGTACTTTCTATGCAACTGTACTGTTGACAGTCATAGTGCAAATCAAATAAACATTCCATGAGAAGATGCACTTTTGTGAACTGGCAATGCATGGTCGTAGACAACCACAACATATCACAATAGTCATTCTACAAATGTTATTAAATTGGCGGCCCGGGGACCAAATCCAGCCAGGGAATGACATCATACCAGCCACCAAATTTAATTGAAATATTTTTGCATCCAATTCCTAAAAACAGCAAAACGCTCCTAGTATCGGCCTTTCCAAGCTTTTCCAGGTTCTAAACCAAAGCCAGTGGGCTGAGCCAGGACAGGTGGTGCACTTTCATACGCACATCCGACTACAACTTACTAAGTCTTTCCAAAAATAGCTTTATTTGCAAAAAAAAAAAAAAAGTTTTTCTTTCCAAGGTTAACAAAAACAACTTTAACTACATACAAAGCTATAAACAAAACTAGGCTTAAGTGTTGCGTAAGCAGTGGTCAAAAAATGTTTTCACCGCCAGTCCAGTGTTCCCCATAAACTGCCAAGATACCTGTGGCGGTGGGGGCATGGCTATGGGCGTGGTCACCATGACATCTTCGAGTACTGTGCATAATTTACTACAATGATTTGATTTTCTCTAAAAAGGCTCAAAAATGTATACTTACTAATTAATAATAACAGTTTTGTTTTAAACGTCCATCCATCCATCCATTTTACAATATAATTACAACACTTTATGTACATATTTATATACAGATTTGAACAATAAGTTATTCACTGAAATATATTTATTAATTGTGGTTCTTAAAAAAAATATATCTTATAAAATATAAAAGCTAAAATGTCTCAAACCTCTGCCCCTTTAATTAGTGCATATTAAATAATTTAACTTTAGCCTACTACTACAACCATATTATTTACCAGCAACATAAAGTGAAACAGAGGCAGAGGTGTCCTGCCACAGTCAGTAACAAAGAAACAGTAAACAGTAGTGGTGGTAGATAGACACAGAGCTTCATCAAACATCTGATCCACTGAACAAAGAGCTCCAAAAATCTTGAACTTTAGACTGCCATCAGTTTTACTCCCTACACTTAACCATGTGTTTCCTACTGCCTGCAGACTTTGCACCCTTTGTTATATACACATGTTGTGTTCCTAATATAAATACATTTAATAAAGTCAAATACAAATAAGGCAACAAGAGAAGTATCCTACACTTCTCTTTTGTAAAGTAAATCTGAACAGCCGATATGGGCATCTACATCAACTATATGATTTGCCTGAGAAGCTGGAGAGGACAAAAAAAATAAAAAATAAAATATTTTTTTTATTTGTGGCGGACGTAATTCTTTCGTGGCGGGCCGCCACAAATAAATGAATGTGTGGGAAACCCTGCAGTCTCTCCACCCGACATTTGTCTAATCAGTTTCACCTGTGCGCCTTAATATGCTTTCGTCACAGGTGCTGTGAATGACACACAATGTAAATAAATGACTTTCTAATTAAAAAAATAAATAACTTAAGTTAATATATATGCAGTAGTAAAGAAATATAAATAACACAAAAATGGCTACCAAAACTATAATGACCAACACCAAAGTGAAGTAGCACAGTAGGCCCAAGTATTCACCAAACACCACCACAATGACCAACACCAAAGTGCAGTAGCGCAGTAGGCCCAAGTACCCATCAAACACCGCCACAATGACCAACACCAAAGTGTAGTAGCGCAGTAGGCCCAAGAGTTCATCAAACAACAAATCATTAATTTAACTTAATATATGTAGGACTACAGAAATATAAATAACACAAACGGCTACCACACTCCTGCTGCATACAGGAACTTGGACCCACACTGGCAGGTCCTTGCATTGACATTTCAACCTTGCTAGCAAACATAGAACAAACTTGTGATTTACATACCTGAGGCATTCCTCAAGGCCCCCCCTTTAAGTCCTTTTTTAAAAACTAATGTTATTTATGTTGCTTTAGTTCCATTTTAGGTTGCCTCTTTTTCATCATTCGGGCTATACAACTGGTGGCTACAAGTTCAGTTCAATAAAACTTTTGGCTCACATTTTTGCAGCAGATTCTTAGAAGCACTACAGTGCTGTCATATACATGATCTTTGACTAGCATGTTTCTTCAGAAAGACTTTAAAAACAGAAGAGTGCTCCAGTAACTGAAAAAATTGAAAGCCCAAAATCAAATGTCTACTGTAGAGGACGCTGGTTTTTCGGAATACACAAAATCCAAGCAATAGTCGGCCCATAACTATCTAGTATTGTGGCCCACCAAAAAATGTTGTAAAATATCTCTGACGCACAGTAACAGCTCGTAAGCAAACGTAACAGTCAATATAAAACACTAGGTCATCGCTTCCAACAACAATAAGCACATTAGTATGAACAAGCAGTGTCGTCTCTGACCTTTGGATGTATTTGGAGCTGTACGCACATGTGGAAGACCTCAAATGCTTCACTTGCTTTACAAGGCTGAGCATTGCCAAAGGCCATCAGTCACTTCCACCAGCTGCTCTTCTTCAACACATCAGGTGTAACATTCTGAAGGAGGGAGCTGCAGTGGAAGGCTAAGAGAGACAAATCAAACTCAATAACTGTCTGTTTTGTTCAAGCTTCATACCATCTTGGACTGAGCCTATAAATGTAGCACTTTGTTTTTCATGGGCTGAAATCAAAGAGTTGATTAATTCAAATAAATTCCACAATTGAGGAGCAAAAGCTGCATGGCAACATGCAGAGTGACATCAACTTTGGACAGCTACAAAAGAAGGGGCTGACTTCTTTTACTTTCCACTCTGGCAACGTGCAGAATTACAAAACAGACAGTTTCAAACTTTATTTCCAGACAAAAAAATATGCCCTTATCGTTCAGTGAACAGTCGTAATAGTGCTCGATGGAAAAGCTAATGTTGTACAATGGTACAGTAGCTCAGGCTGCCATCTGCAATGACCATTTATACAACTGGAGCCTCTCTCATGAAGTGAACTAAGTGGAATAAAAGACAAAACAGAAGCACTAAGTTAACTCCTAAAATTGCCACATGGGAGATGGTAACATGGGCAGTAGTAAGTGTTGGAAGTGGAACACATCTGCGCCACCAGTCTTGCTGTGAGACAGTCCTCGTTAATAGTCATAATTGATCACAGATTGATCTTGTTTACAGTTCAGTCCACAGGCAGGCATTCCGTGCTCTTTCCATGTGGACTCAGGCTCAAAATTTGAGGCTGAATCCTGGTCCCACAGCAGACGCTCCTTGATTGCTGGTAGTCAGGTGAAAGCCTGTGTCCTTTAAGTCGTCATCACCCTAAGGAAAAAAAACAGAGTTTTCAGCATGACCCTTTTTATTATATAAAAAAAAGAAAGATTATGGATAATCAAATATGGGTATTATTTTGAACTCTAAACAAGGATTAAAATGATAAAACATCAAAATCAGTGAAGAATTTATTGTGTCAAAATTAAATAAAAATAACACCAATTAATATTTCATTTAAATATTATTGAAATACCCAAATTAGTTAAGTAGTCTAATTGTCTATTCATTGAATAAATTGTGAATTATAATTTGTAATAATTGTACTGAACCTATTTATTTATTTCATGGCCAATTCATAACATAAAAAGGTAATTAAATAGATGCGTTGGTCAGGAAACAGTTGATAAATAGAAAAAAAAGAATAAATACAATTACATTATGTATGAATGTATGTAATGTATAATTTAAAAATTAATTCAAGTTATCTATTTAAATTGCTTTATATGTATTTAATTTTGGTATAATATAACTCAAGAGAAAATTACTGTGTAAACTAAAGTCCTCATGAGACCTCATTTCAGTGAGCATCAAACTACTTTACGTGCATTTTGCTTTACTCGATTTTTGTTTTGTGACGTGTAGTACCAAAATTGACCAGTTATGTTTGATGTTGTATTTACATTACACAGTGGTTAAAGAGGACCTATGATGAGTTTTGTGTTTTTTGTCCTGTAAATGTTACAATGTTAGATACTTGTGTTAAACAATGTCAAAGTGTCAAATCATCAAGTTCATGCATTTGGGTGTGAGATCGCATGCAGTTTTGGATGCCTCTGACCGATGGATTTCAGAGTAGTTTTATTAAACATGGGCCATCTGTGACATTAAAAATTGACGGATGTACATATGTGGTCATTCTTGGACATGCTGTGTTGGCAAGCCTCCTCCCTCTTTGCTGAGCGAGACTGCTGCCACTGGAGCATTCTTATATTCCTTCTCGTTTCATGCCTTCCCGCCTGCTCTAAGTCTATAAAATAAATACTAGAAAATATATACTTTGGTGTTTATTTGTCCACACCATTTGGGCCACTACGAAATTGGATTCGCCGGCGGAAAAGGACAACAAAATTGCGACTTTATGACATGGTTTATCGAAACCCAAGAGAAGGTAAAATAAAGTATTTTCAACTAATCCTGGCATGCGCATAACACAGTCGTGCGACATGCAGGCACATAATATAAATGCTGCTAAAAGCAGCTATTTTTCGCTGTGTTGATTAAAGAGTGGTCAGGTTTACCTAACTGTTGTGACCGCCAAATCTATTTACTGTTCATGAAGAGTATTTTTCGACGGTGACTGAAAAAAACAAAACGGAGACGTTCATCTTTACGATATACCGTAAATTCCAGATTATAAGACGTTACTTTTTCCTACACTTTGAACCCTGCGGCTTATAAAACGGAGCAGCTAATTCATGGATTTTCTTTTCCTATGGCCATAATGCAAATAGTTTTCAAAAGAAACAAGCAAAGACACTGAAATGGTGAATTATTGTCTGTGCTATGGCATCATCTTTTGGACGAGTTCGCTCACTGAAGGTGCTTCAGTACTCTACCGTTTCGAGCTTTTAACCAGAAGTACAACTGTCGTTCCGTATTCTGGCCGTCCATAGCATTTCTACTCACATGGATTCAAGCAACGTTTGTAAGTTTTACAATATAACAAACAATTTATATTTACTAAACCGTCCCATATGTGGTGTCTGTAGTAGTGTTTTCATGCATTATTGTACGTGTTATCGTAATGTAATCAAGCAAGCGTTGTTAGCATTAGCTAATATGCTAACACTAACTTACAATTGTTTCAGTTTCACAAATTACACAGTAAATTGACCAAAACATCACCGTGGAGTTAAGTCTGTTTAGCTGATTGGAAAGCTAGCTTCCTCAGCTCCTGGGTCCATGACGATGACTTCCGTTTTGTTTAACCAGCTGTTTTACTGCTATGTTACAGGCACCGTTCGAAAACAATTAAGGTATGTAAATAAACATTTAAAAAATATTTTAAGTGTAAATAACTCATTTCACAACGTATATATCTGCGGCTTACAGTCTAATATATGGAAAAATATTTTTTTCTTTGAATATTTAGTTGGTGCGGCTTATAAACCGGTGCGCTCTATAGTCCGGAAAATACGGTATATTTAACAGTGTACATTTTAAAAATATAAATCATGATACTTCAGGGAAAGGTGGGACGTGGACGGTTTCAGTCGCAAACTAAAGGTAACGCCTCCACAAACAAACATCTTTCAGACAAACTCAAAAAACGGGTTATTAAAGTTACAGTGGAGAAAAATACACTACCGTTCAAAAGTTTGGGGTCACATTGAAATGTCCTTATTTTTGAAGGAAAAGCACTGTACTTTTCAATGAAGATAACTTTAAACTAGTCTTAACTTTAAAAAACTACACTCTATACATTGCTAATGTGGTAAATGACTATTCTAGCTGCAAATGTCTGGTTTTTGGTGCAATATCTACATAGGTGTATAGAGGCCCATTTCCAGCAACTATCACTCCAGTGTTCTTATGGTACAATGTGTTTGCTCATTGGCTCAGAAGGCTAATTGATGATTAGAAAACCCTTGTGCAATCATGTTCACACATCTGAAAACAGTTTAGCTCGTTACAGAAGCTACAAAACTGACCTTCCTTTGAGCAGATTGAGTTTCTGGAGCATCATATTTGTGGGGTCAATTAAACGCTCAAAATGGCCAGAAAAAGAGAACTTTCATCTGAAACTCGACAGTCTATTCTTGTTCTTAGAAATGAAGGCTATTCCACAAAATTGTTTGGGTGACCCCAAACTTTTGAACGGTAGTGTATATGCAAAAATTACACCAAAGCATATCTAATACATATTATCTAGACCACAAGGTAGTGTTTTCAATCTAGATTAAAATCATCATAGGTCCCTTTTTTACACTTGTATGAAAAGTAAGCTTAAAAAAATTATATGCTTGAGGTTCATCTTTTTAATGTGCCTTCATCATTGTGTTTTATTTTTGCTTTTTACACTTAGTTGTGAAATTCGGTACAAATAGTCAAAACTGTTGACGCAAATATCCCACACAGATGTGGGTATAAAAAAAACTAAGTACTTAGACTGAAGCCAGTAAGTCTTGGCCCAATAATGGACACTCCAATCCTACTAACAGTGAACCATCAAGATTGTTATGACGCTGTGCAATTACGATACACTGCTGCTTTAGTATTGAACTTCCTTGTGGGTCGTACCACTGCTGAAAACATTAGGAACGTCACTGTGCGCATCATGGAAAACACGAGAAGCAACTAAGCAGACACAAAGCAGAGGCTTCTCGGCCTCTAATCTATTTAACACAGGCAGCCTTCGGAAAGCCTACTGGCTTTATGTCATGGAGAAAGTGGAAGGCTTAATGTCCTTACCAGTTGACTGTAGCCCAAGCCTCCCTCGGGCGGACGAGGGCTGGTGCCTCTCTTTACCCTCTGTTGCTCGCTTTTAGCCGGCCAGGTGGGGAACATAGATGGGTCGATGGGCAGCGGCGTCTCGCGGAAGTACTCGTGCTTAAGCCCCTCGTCAGACAAGATCCTCTTAGCGGGGCAGAAGGTGAGGAATCTGGAAAAGGAAAACGGCACAGTTCACGTGGGGATGCTGTCAGAAATAGCACAGGCAGCATCACCGCATTGTTGATAAATATTTGTATTGTGTAGGATCCATTGTTGATTAAACAACACAACTAAACCTGTGTGTCCCCACTGACAGATGACTAGATCAGTGAATGCCAACCGGTTCATCGGGTGTGCAGCAGAACATTTTCTAATTTCACTTAATTGGTTCGAAAACTCCTAATTTACTACAATTATTTTTTTTCATGTATGCCAGTAACATATAGTGACAGGCAGAACAATTAATTGAGTGCTACATAATCAAAATCAGAATCCGCTTTATTGGCCAAGTGTGTTTCACACTCAAGGAATTGGACTTGGTAGGCTTTGCTCTCTTGTTAAATGTAAACATTTTTTTTTACTAAAAATAATAAATAAATAAATAATAATTAGCATGTGTATCTACCCGTTGCCATTCACACATTTTTGTTTAGTAACGTGACATGATGTAAAATACACTATTCACAAAAAGTGAAGGCTATTAGGCATACGGGTGAAATTACAACATGTAGATACAATGAACTACATAACCTTTTACAGATTAACTTAATTTGACCTTTTCTAAACTTTTGAATACATATGTCCCAACTGATTAATGTTTCAGTACTTTTTGCACAACGTGCTGTTCTCTAACAAGGATGCACAATGGTATTCACAACAGGTATTTTTTTTTATAAATAGTTGATTTATATAGGCTAGTAAGGTAAAGTTTTGTACCTGACAAAGGTATTTTTTTTGCTAAAAAAATATGCTTTTCCCTATTGTCTAATTGTACAAAAAGTACTGTAACATTAAACAATTGGGGAAATTAATTAATTGTGGAAATCAAAACTTCACTTGACGGGAACTATCAACATGTGAGTTGGAGCATATAAGAAGGGGGATAACACCTTAGCAAGTATTAAATAAAAAAAGAGAAGTGATTCAAAGTGTATGCCCTACTTTCTAAAGAGCCATGTACACAAAATACTGTAAATATTGATGTAAATACTCCAAGACGTCTTTAAATCAAGGTGGTAATATTTCAGTTTAACGATTGAGCGCTAGCTTGTGATTTAACTTAGCTGTGTGTCAAAGATGGATATGAAAGATTTTTAGGCACCAGTGTGAGATACTACAGATCAACCTGCCAAAAAAAATACATCTCTATTTGTTTAGCGGTTCTTTCATGTTTCCACTTCACATGTTTTGATTCCCTCCTGGCTGTTTAAGTGTGACTGAAAGGGTGCCAAAACTCTCAGTCAACTATGATCCCTCAGACAGCACAGTGGATTTGCTGTTACAAATCTTTTATGGTGGTCTTTTACAGGGACATGCAAAAACTTTGCGGAAGGGCGTAAATATCTAAGGATCATCTTTGCAGCTCCTCAACAATAATGATGGAACCAATATATAGAAATAAACACGTATCACTTGCGTCCTAATCAAATGTATGTTTGGCGGTATGGGTCATCACCATGGTGAGTATCTTGTGGAACAGAACATGAGGACGGAACTGAGGCATGTTGATGAATCACCATTGCGCTCCTGTTGTCATGTTTTTAGCGAGCTGGCCAGAAAAGCACAGAGTGAATAAAAAGCTCTGGAGCCGCGAAAGGAAAGAGCGGAGCAAGAACGCATTGATGTGAGTGAATGTCTTTCCACTGTCAAATCCTGCTGATTGTAACTGACGTATCTGTTTGATATTTGCCTTTCGCTCACATCTGATTTGAGTATTCCACTAGTAATGACTAAAACACTGCCACTCAAGGTTTTACTCTACGTCATTATGTTAAACTACCACACAAAGAATTGCCTGTGCCCTTGATATTTGTCTTACTATGCAACTGGCGCATTGTCCATATGATGTACTCATCACAGCTTTATTGGGATGGCGCTTTGACCAAAATTTGCACAGTCAGACAGGCGGCAGCCGAGTGCAAGTTTGGGGCACACTGTTACCTTGAATATAAAGAAAAAAAGTAGCTTTAAACAAACTCACTTGTTCATTAAGTCGAAGCCCTGGTCCGAGAGCAGCGCACCAAAGCGCTTTCGCAGGTTATTGTAGGGATACTCTGTGAAAGACATCTTCTTCACAGCAGGAAGCTCATTGTAGCCCGGCCAAATTTTCTCACTGGGTGACCCCAGATCCTAAAGACCGCACAAAAAAAATAGGGCCCTCTTAGAGCACAGGCATAAATGACGGATACAATACAATTCCACTTTGCCTCAAGTATCCATCATACAGACACGTACAAAAGCTTAATTCATCACAGGTAACGGCTGTTGGATAACTCGAGAAGCTTAAATGAGTCCAAACCCATTCGGGCTACTAGGGTGGGCTTCTTGGTTTCATCCCCTAGGTCGCTTAAATCCAGCAGCTCCACCCTGTGGTGCGCTACGGAGCTGCACTGTGAGATGACCTACTCTAGACATATATCTGCAAAATTTACTGCCTCTACACACCTTAACGGTGGTGATAAATCAGAACATTTACCTTGAATACTTTATTAATTTGGTCAATTTCAGATTTTCCAGGGAAGAGAGGTTTCTGGGTGAGGAGCTCGCCAAATATGCAGCCCACAGACCACATGTCGACAGCTGTGGAGTACTCCTGCAGGAAGGAGAAAAAACACAGTGGCAGTCCATAAAAACATAACGCAGACAGTCTGCCTGGCACGTTTCTGCTTTGGTCTGTCTCGCCTGTGAAAGTGGATGTGCTGTGACGGCCTTTGGACATTTTCCACATGTAAATCATCTTGTGTAAAAGTCAAAATTAGGCTTTCAAACGTTGAGTGATTTGCAGCTGTTGGCTTATATTTGGAAATATATTTTGGGGGTAAAACAATCAGCGACAATGACATAACCCTTCTATGTTAATATTTGTAGTTTGAGCTATTGCAGTGCATCTGGCTCGTGGAGATGTGGTTTTACCTTGGCTCCCAGCAGCAACTCTGGGGATCTGTACCACAAGGTCACCACCACAGGAGTGTAGTGCTTCAGGGGGGACCCATACTCACGGGCTAGACCAAAGTCACCAATCTAGAAACAAAAATACATCTTCAATTGTATGGAAACGTGCAATCTAACAGTGTCCTTAATAGTTCCTCACTGCTAAGTGGTAACCCACCTTCAGGATGCCCTTGTGGCTAAGCAGCAGGTTGGACGTCTTCAGATCACGGTGGAGAATCCAGTTATCATGGAGATGACGCACTCCTCGCAGCAGCTGAATCATCAGCGTCTTGACTTCCCCTGGTGATCGGGGTTGAGTAAAAGCCAATTTAACAGAATATTAACATATATCTGCGTTATTTACAGTCAATATGCTAGAGTACCTGGCAGGAAAGGCTGCTTCATGGTTTCCATCAAACTCTTGAGGTCATGCTCAACATAGTTCATGACAATGTAGATCTTGTCCATGTTGCTTCCAACAACTATTTCCTACAGTAGAATGGACATTTTAAGCACTTAAACAAATGATAGTGCATAAACAAATATAAAATAATGCAAAGTATTCTTACCCTCACTGTGACGATGTTGGGGTGCTGAGCTTTCAATATAGTATTGATTTCTCTTAAAGACGTGATAGGAAAGCCCTCCTTCTCCTTCTCCATCTTTAGCCTTTTCAAGGCCACAATTTCATCTGCAAACATGTTGGCAAATGTTTTGTTTTGCCAGTCTGCGCATTAGAGACACATTATGGCCCACATCACGTTTAGTCTCCTACCAGTCTTTTTGTCCTTGGCTCTATACACCACACCATACGTTCCTTCCTCTATTCGGTTCAGACACTGGAATTCTTCCACACTGCGACAGCCCTTGGAAACGACAACACATAAATATTCACAACATTACAACATCACGATGCATCTCAGCACAAATTTAATGACAACACCACAACTTACAACCTCAAGGAGGATTTAAACGGCAGTATAACTCTTTCTATTGCTGTACATTTATCATAGAATACACCAGCACCATATCGTCTCAAAATATGGCCATTTACTGAAACGTAAGACATTTATCTGGAGGATATATCTCATTTCTTTCTTGCTAATTTTCTTACTCACTTCTCTAGGCAGGATGCAACCATTATAGATTTTGACTGTGCGATTATAGTCTTAGTGTTAACCACCGTTTTACGATTATCACCATCATGCATTGATTAATTCCACAACAAAAAAGTTTTAAAAAAATCAGAGACATTTTAAGAGACATCAGAGACATTGTTGTTAATTACTGTCAGAAGTAACAGTAATCAAATAACATAATCCATCAATCCATTTTTTACCGCTTGTCCCTATTGGGGTCGCGGGGGGTGCTGGATCCTATCTCAGCTGCATTTAGAGAGGTAGGCGGGGTACACCCTGGACAAGTCGCCACCTCATCGCAGGGCCAACACAGTTAGACAGACAACATTCCCACTCAGATTCACACACTAGGGCTAATTTAAGTGTTGCCAATCAACCTATCCCCAGGTGCATGTTTTTAGAGGTGGGAGGAAGCCGGAGTACCCGGAGGGAACCCACGCAGTCACGGGAGAACATGGAAACTCCACACAGAAAGACCCCAAGCCCGGGGATCGAACCCAGGACCTTCGTATTGTGAGGCACATGCACTAACCCTTGTAACACCATGCTGCCCAAATAACATAAATATAATACAATTTAATAACTATAAACAAAAAATCTTTCTCTCCTGCAATTAAATAAAAATAACCTATTCTCAGTAAACATCCTTTTGTTGTTAGCGTTTTATACTTGCTATATTAACTTACAATGCCTACAGTTTATTCAACACAAGCCAGGAAGAAGCAATCTGTAACATTACATGGTCACTGAATGAAGCCCTTGACAGCAGTACCTGTGGCTGTTTGTTTACACTGAACTGACTCAACGCTAAGCTGCTGATTGTAAGTGACAAGTTTTCTAACTCCCTACTAGGCTTGTACGGTATACCAGTACTAATAAAATACCACGGTATTAATTAATTAAAAATGGTACTATACAGCCTCTAAAAAAATACCGGTACTATATTTTTTTTCAACGGACATTATTGCGCTCCGTCGTCACTTTGTGACATTGCAAGCTGGCACTCCTCAATGTACACAAATGGATGGATCTCTACTAATATCAGCTGTAACGATACAGAGTACAAGAGCCATGTATAGTCGATACTGCAATGATTACATCAATATTTTTTTACTATAACAAAATCTTTTGTCATTTTTATATTGTTTACAAAGTCCGGAAATATGTCCCTGAACTTTAATTATGACCAATGTATGACCTTGTAACTACTTGGTATTGGATTGATACCAAAATGTGTATTATCACCTAAAACTAAGATAGAACATGTTACAACAGAAAGTAAGCAGATATTAACAGTAAATGAACAAGTAGATTAATAATACATCATAATTTTGACAAAATAATAGATTGGGAAATGACAATGTTACTGAATACGTCAGCAGCCATATTAGGAGCCTTTGTTTACCTACTTACTACTAAAAGAGAAGTTGTCTAGAATGTTCACTATCTCATTTTATGACAAAATTCTCATTTGATTGCAATAAGAATCATATGTTTAATGTATCATTGGATTTTCTGTTAAAATAAAGCCAATAATCCCACAAATTCTGCACCATATTGGGCATGTTAGACCCCCATCCTTTTCTTTTGCCAAGTTTTGCAAATGGGTGAGCCATCGTCTTAAATGACTCTCTGGTAATTTTTTAAGCAACCGAGATGTTCCCACACTGCTGACTTGACCTCAGCTTTTTTTTTGGGTGGGAACGGTTCTCCGCTTTGTCCTGCTGCCATTTTTAAGATAATGTAGCATACTAGCTTGTCTCTCTATAGGTGCGTATAAGAGTGCGCACCGCTGGTATAACTTTGTTTCCGTTCTGTGCAGGTTCTGCCAAAAACAACGTATCAGCATAATGTCCGTTTATAGCGAGTGAGGAGGGCTGAAAATATCTGACATTTTTAATAATGGTAAATAGTAAAACAGCTTCATCGTTGCATCCCTACTCTACAGCAGCACGTTTTGTATAATCTCAATTTTAAATTTCAGTTTTGCAGATGTCATCTACACATCTATGAATCCGGCGATTAACTGGGCAAATGCCTGTGATGTGTTGACATGCACCTGTAAAGCAGGCAGGTATTTGGGTAGCTCCTTTTTCAGCTCCACAGGTGAAATCGGAGGGGAGTCTGGAACATAGTTCCCCTCAGGGGTGGGTGTGCGCGACTGTGTCTTAGACAAAGGCGTAGGGTCACCATCCTCTGCCTCTTCCTCCCCCTCGTCTTCCTCATCCTCCATATCCTCACCACTTTCCTCTGTGTCATGGTCGAAACGGGACTCTGGTACTGTTGGATTAAGGTTGAGGATCAGTGGTATGTTTAGATTCTGGACCTGAATCATGGCGCTAAGTAACCATGTATAAAGATTTCATAAACAACTCAAAAACGTGGTATGGGTGTTGAATGCTCTAACTATAATATGCAGTGTCACGACAGTGTTTTCCAAACTGTGGGGAGTAAAAGTGTCTGCGGTGAAAGAGTAAATCTGAAATTGATTACAGGCATCTATTGCTATGCTTAAAAACCTTCAGTGGTCAGCTATTTGGTTTACATTTGGATGACAGATGTGCCCGCAGCAAAAGAGTCCTTGGAAGGCTGTTTAAATTCATGGAGTTGGTGAATTCTAAGTAGATTTGCATAAAAAATGAACCAAATTCTAGTTATTGACATACTGGCCACTCAGCAACTTTAGTAAAAGTTATAGAAAGCTAGGATGCAAAATAAAGGGAACAGAAGAATGAAACTGAAATAATGTGAGTACAATTCCTCCTATTAATGTTGTCCACCTATATATTACTAAACTTTACCTGCAGGTATGTGGTTTCCATTTGGCTCCTCTTCGTACTCGTCTTCGGACTGATCCTCCTCACTCACATCCTCTGCAAGGGAAAAGGAGGTGGTGTTGAAGCTAAACAACCTGGCGGCACCCTTCAAAAAGTAACAGCAGTAGAAGAGGGAAGTGGAAATGTTTACCTGCACTCTGTTCGGATCTCCCTGAACCAGACGCCGAGACAGAGCCGTCCTCCTCTCCCTCCTCCCCTTCTTCTTCACCTTCTTCACCCTCATCACTTTGGCTGCTGGACTCCTCCCCCTCCTCTTCAGAGGCAAATGCTGATGCTAGATGATGAGATGTACAGCCATAATAAGGAGTGATGAGTAGCGACGGGCCATGAAACCATGTGCCATTCTGATTTACACAGTATTTAACTGGATCAAAAAGAGAAGAAGCTATTGGTACTTTGTTCCGGTGCCAAGTGATCGCAGACTTATCTGCCTACAACAGGGGTGTCCAAACTTTTTCCACTGAGGGCCGCACACGGAAAAATTAAAGCATGTGGGGGCCATTTTGATATTTTTCATTTTCAAACCATAACAAAATATATGGATTTTTTTTGTTGTTTTTTTAACCTTCGGGGCTCCCGGGGACCATAAAGGGTCTAAGTCATTAAAATGTTAAAAACAAGTCAAATTATTATTTTATTTTTTTATTTAACGCTTACAGTAAATCTACACAGTATATCAACTTCAGGTTGATGTAAAGTTAAAAAAACAAAAAGGTTTTATGCCTTTTCTGTCAAAGACAACTTTGTTTTTTATAATAAAACTGAAATATGCAGTATTTCCCCCACTGCCCAAAACATTCCAAAAGCAATGTTTGATGTGAATTAGAGCCTTAAAAAGATCAATAATGCAGGACACCATTGTTTTTAATTCATTATTATTTTTCAGTAATCACAGTGAAAAGATAAATAAAATCCCATTAAATATATTTGGGATCCAAAAGGTGCCCCACTCATAAAGTGATACATTTTTATTAGTTTTTTTTTAACTTTCAACACTTAAATTACGAGATCAACTTCAAATATATCTGTCGATTTTACATTTGAACTATTATTTTGTTTTTTTATGCTCTTTTGTCAAAGAAAGGAGCCTTGAATAGGTCAATAATTCATTATAACATAGATTATTTTTTTTTGAGCAATGGCAAAAAAATAAAAATAAAGATAGACAAAAGAAAAAAAACAGCCTGCATTGCAGCGTTGTGTCAACATTGCAACTCATTCCACTTTTTCTAATGTTTTTTTTTATTTTTGCAATAGCATTTCCAGAATGTGTTGCGGGCTGGTATACAATTAGCTGCGGGCCGCAAATGGCCCCCGGGCCGCACTTTGGACACCGATGGCCTACAATAAGTGCTCGGTGGTGAAATTGTACGGAATGTAGCCTCCCGACAGAAGAACACTGAGTCTGACGCTCTTTCTAAATTTTATTGTGGACAGTAAAACGCCAACAGCAGCCGCCATAATACAGTTGGCACCGACCGCAATGCTAGCCTTGCGAGTATCCACAACAACAACACAGCACTTTCTCCTAATGCACCAATGAGAGTGACAGTGATCCAGGTTGCATTCTAGATAGGGTTGCGCGATATACACAATATAAATCATATACATTTGGTCGATGATAGCGCTTTCAATATTATCGTCGTAGGCATATTAATGAAACACTGTAGCAGTGTCCTGCAAATTTGACAGCGACGAGCGAACAAAAGTGTCCTCAGCACAATGTAGCTTCCTCTCCAGCGGCTAACGTCCTTCCACAGTGCAACTGCAAATCTACTTCTAAGTTTTAGTAGTCCTTGCCGTCATGGCGGCAAATAAACTAAGTTTTTTTTGGTTTTTTTACAAATATCATCCCAGGAAGACGAGGAATAAATAAACATGCTAAGCTACACACACCGTAGGAAGCTAGAGCTCTTGAATGTAGTAAAACAAGGTGGGCTGATTGATTCCAATCTTGACGGTAATGATACCAAGTAGTGTAGTATCAGGTACATACTACAGTGGCTAAATCAATATTTTTTACCATCAACATTTTATTTGTCGTTTTGGTTGTTGTTTACAGACTTAGGAAATAAGTCTTAATGAGCAAAAACCGAAGGATTTCGATCAGACCCAAGAGTAGGAAATATTTAAGATATTTCTTTTGATATTGTTACACCGCCTGTGTTTTTGTCTGATTATAATCAAAAATGTAATAATTCAATGACCTTAAAAATTTTAAAAATCAACATTGGTATGACCAATATTGCCCCTGTAACTACTTGGTATCAGCTCGACACCCAAATTGGGAGTATTGTCCAAAACTAATGTGAACTATCTAAACAACAGAAGAATAAGTGCGTATTACATTTTAACAGAAGTTTAGCTATAAACATGTTGCGACAAAAAGTAACCGGCTATTAACAGTAAAATAACAAGTAGAATAGCAGCAGCAATAGCTTTAAGAAAATAATACAACTGGAAATATGTCAGCATCTAAACAAAGAGTCTTTGCAAACCGTTGTGAAATGCTTCTATTATGTCAAATGCTTCTATTATCCTTTATATACCAAATAACATATTGTTCTATATACCGTTCTCACAGGAGGCTGCAATTATTATCCTGGGATTTAGATTTTAGCCCATATCGCGCATCCATATTTCAGGTACACCCGGCATTTTGAGCATCAAACATTACAATTCAAGTAAGTTGTTTTTAGCACAGTCTCTATGTTCTGTAATGCTGTGAAAAAAATGTCTTTTTTTTTGGTACATTTTTTTATTTTTATTTTTTTAAGTATATTACTTAGTTATCATTTAATTTACAGTATATAACTGAAGTGTACAAATGACTAGTTTATCAAACTTGAAAGTCGCAAAACTCCAAAAGGCATCGGTTTTGTTTTGGGGGGGTTTTTTAACAAAAATGTGCACATTATAAAGAAAAAAAAGTACCGATTTGGGTACTGTTTAAGTGCAGCACTGTTCTTAAAGTACTCTTTTGACAATAGCATCGGTATTGATATCTATTCCTAGTGATGAGCCTTGGTGATCCTGCCTCAATCATTTCTTACCTGGGGAAGATTCAGCAGAGGTGGTTTTCCTTTCACTGTCACTGATGTCTTGAAGGTCTGCCAGCAAGTCGTCAAGCTCTGGTTTATCCTCCTTTAATGCTGCAGGGCAAAACATCCAGTCAAAACATGAAATGCTGTACAGGTCAAAGAGAGTGTATTAGAAAAACACACTAAGAAAAAGGAGACGTTAATTGTGCCATACGCTCACTACTTTTCTGTAATTCACCCTGTTCTGGTCTGTCCCTGGGAATCCGAACAGGACTGCGGCTGTGGTGGTTTTGTTTTGACTTCTCACCATACTCGTCTGGTAACATCCGTTGGTGTGACGGCACTGTGGACCACATAAACTATTGTTAATTCTATAGTATATAGATTGCTAAACCGACCCTCCCTGCAGCCGACTACAGACCATCTCGCCGGGCCTCTCGCTCTTTACGCCGCTCATCGGCCCGCCTCTCTCGATCTTTCAGATCCCGTTGCTCTTTCTGCTGTTCACGCAGTTTCCGGTCACGCTCGCGTTGGCGCTCCTGCTGTTCCAGACGGTCCCTGTGGTCCAAAAAAAACCCAGGAGAATCCAGTCGGGGTCTGTCCAGACAACCAGAAGCCCAATCTTGTCATTACAGTCTTTTTTAGTTTGATAGGTCACGACTATAACAAACATGCATCACAAAGGTAGTAAAGATTGAGGTGCATAAAACCTGATGAAAACATTAAAACTACACAACACATATTTTTATCATTCCAGTGGCCTTAATTCATTTTGCATTGGACTCATGGCGCTATTATTTCTTGTTCTGGAGATCAATAAAAAACAACTATAGCATTGTGCCTTTCCGTACTGTGTTCACCTCTCTCTGCGTGAATGAGCTCTGGCTTGCTCCCTTCGTTTCTGTCGTTCCCAGTCTTGCCGGGCTTTGTCTTCTTCCCACTGACGCTTCCGGCGATCGCGCTCCCTCTCTTTACTCTCTTTATCTTTGACCCGTGCATGTTTCCCTGCTGTAGAAGAACATATACGGACGAAGTTAGCGGTGGGGCAAATAATCGATATTTAGATGAACCGCAATTCGGACATAGTCAACTGTAAAATCAATAAGTAAACAACAATAATCGATTATACTTTTATTATTAAAAAAGTAATGCAGATAGTTCTAAAATTTGGTTGACCGCAGCTAGCCATCTCACTGAGAGAGTCGACTTGCTCCTTTTTTAGGGCATGTTTCAGTTTGGCACACTTTTATGTTATTTTAAGTAATGGAAATTAATTCAATTAATATGCTGTTTTTAAAAGTTGCAAGTGATGAATGCTTATTTAGTGAAATGAAAAGAAGTGTAAAACTGCATCAATATACATAAATTAAAAACGCATCAATAATCGATTTTTCATCGAATCGTAGCTCCTGAATCATAATCAAATCGTAAGGTGTCCAAATACTTCCACCTCTATACAGGGTTAAACAATATATACATATATATTTATACTGTACACCATAAAAGGTGATGCAAATGCAAACATTTTTTTTTGTGCTATTTGATAAAGTCCCACACCTCCTTCAGCAGAGTGACTGCGACGACGTCTTTTTTCTTTTCTCTTCTCCTCTTTTCTGTGGTGAGATTTCTCTTTCCTTGCTATTTGCTGTGGAGGCTTAATTGCTAGAGAATCATCTTCCTCGCCTCTGTAAAAACGAAACAAAAATATTGTGAGATATTGATCTATTAGTATCAGGTGAAAAAAAAAAGTGATCCTTTAATTTTTTAAATCATCTAATACAATTTATATATCACCTAAGCCAGTGTTTTTCAACCTTTTTTGAGCCAAGGCACATTTTTTTGCGTTGAAAAAATGCGGAGGCACACCACCAGCAGAAATCATAAAAAAACGAAACTCAGTTGACAGTGAAAAGTCGTTGTCGCAATTGTTGGATATGACTTTAAAGCATAACCAAGCATGCATCACTATAGCTCTTGTCTCAAAGTAGGTGTACTGTCACCACCTGTCACATCACGCCGTGACTTATTTTGACTTTTTTGCTGTTTTCCTGTGTGTAGTGTTTTAGTTCTTGTCTTGCGCTCCTATTTTGGTGGCTTTTTCTCTTTTTTTGGTATTTTCCTGCAGCAGTTTCATGTCTTCCTTTGAGCGATATTTCCCGCATCTACTTTGTTTTAGCAATCAAGAATATTTCAGTTGTTTTTATCCTTCTTTGTGTGGACATTGTTGATTGTCTTGTCATGTTCGGATGTACATTGTGGACGCCGTCTTTGCTCCACAGTAAGTCTTTGCTGTCGTCCAGCATTCTGTTTTTGTTTACTTTGTAGCCAGTTTCGTTCTGCATAGCGTTCCCTAAGTTTCACTGCCTTTTCTTAGGGGCACTCACCTTTTGTTTATTTTTGGTTTAAGCATTAGATAACTTTTTACCTGCACACTGCCTCCCGCTGTTTCCGACATCTACAAAGCAATTAGCTACCGGCTGATATGGAAGAGTATTACACGGTTACTCTGCCGAGCTCTAGACAACACCGACATTTAACAACAACACATAATTTGCAGATTATAATTACTGGTTTGCAAAAAATATTTTTAACCCAAATAGGTGAAATGAGATAATCTCCCACGGCACACCAAACTGTATCTCACGGCACACTAGTGTGCACAGTGGTTGAAAAACACTGACCTAAGCCAACAAGTTTGTGTTAATGTCTCTCACACACCACTAGGGATGTAATGGTAAACAGTATAATGATAAACCGCGGTAAAATTTCCAAAGGTTAGTAATACCGTTTAAATGTTTAATTACAGAATTATTTTTATTTATTAATGCATTTTAGGCAACACTGCTCACTTCCTGGAAACAAAGGTACAGCAGCGCGTGCGCACTAGCGCCATTCATATGGAAGTATTTTAGTGGCAAAATTATTTGCAAAAGTCTATCTCAATCTGTGCCGGTGTAATCCAATTTGCATGCAAGTGTACTCATTTGTGTGTCTGTATATCAATCTGAGTGTGAGTATTCAGATCCACGTACGTATGTGTTAGATACGCGTACGTGTGTTATAAGTTTTCTGTCTGTCCTTGATCAGAAAGAACCCTCGATGGGCTGTCTACTTACATGTGACTTTTGTGGAAACTTCTGCCATGTAAAATTTGAGCGAGCGCATCCTGATTTGTGAGTGTGTAATACAACTTGTGCACGCGCAATCAGAAGTGCATGCGTGTAATACAATCTGCATGTGCTTTTTTTATCTATGAGAACTAAAAACCCTTTATGGCTGTTTTTTGTTTTATTTTAATTTTTTTTATTAAATCACCATAAAAAACACAAGATACTCTTACAATTAGTGCACCAACCCAAAAAACCTCCCTCTCCCATCTACGCTTATTCACACTCATTCACACCAAAAGGGTTGTTTCTTTCTGTTATTAATATTCTGGTTCCTGCAATATATATCAATACAGTCTGCAAGGGATACAGTCCGTAAGCACACATGATTGTGCGTGCTGCTGGTCCACTAATAGTACTAACCTTTAACAGTTAATTTTACTCATTTTCATGAATTACTAGTTTTTATGTAACTGTTTTTATATTGTTTTACTTTCTTTTCTTTTCAAGAAAATGTCTTTTATTTATTTATCTTCCATCCATCCATTTTCTACCGCTTATCCCTTTCGGAGTCGCAGGGTATATTATTTTTTTTTTGGCTGTCTTTTGTTACACATGACTTTTACAAAACTTCTGTTGTGCATGATTTGAGCGAACGCATCCAGATTAATGAGTGTGGAATACAACTCTACATTTAACCAACCATGGAAGACACAAAGCAATTTCAACCAATCAGAATTAATGTACAGCTGAGGTATGTGAAAGAGAGACACCAAGACCTGCCCTACATTGTTTCTGGTTGGTTTAAATTGCGTAGTGTCTTCCGGGGTTGGTTAAATGTAGGCACAGTGGATTGATGTCTTGGACTTTCTATATTGATCAAAATAAGCGTGATTACATTTTGAGCACATCTAAAAATACAGCGATAATGATAACCGTGATAATTTTGGTCACAGTAAACAAGATAAGAAATGTTCATAACGTGACATTCCTACATACAACATATATAAGAAATGTTCATACCGTGACATTCCTACATACAACATATATTTAGTTGTGTTTACTGAGGTTTAATGAGGTTTATGGCAAGGACCTGTCCTCTGTTGAGTCTTCCCTGGGGTATGGGGAATTACGAATTGTTATTTCCATCTTTGGATCCCGTAGTTCTCCTTCCTCCGGGGTCTCTCGCTTGGCTTCCCGAGCATCCGCCTGTGGTACACTGTTCTGGGAAAACTGTTGAGGAAAAAACTATTTTAAACAGGGCTACAATGCAAGTAAACTTTTACTTGCAATTCCCTTATTGCCCTAAAATTGCACTTTTGAGACCTTTTTAAATTGTCCAAAGTTTTTTCGGGGTGAATAATAGACTTGTAGCTTGTAACAAATTTGAGACATTTTCAATACCTTAGTGTAAATCGAATCAAATCGCGATTAATCAATATGGAACCATATCAATGGAAATCGAATTAATCTTGAAAGTTGGCCATGAAAGGCCCTAATTAAAAAAAAATGCAAACAGGAGACTGTTTGTCTACGTGTGCCATGTGATTGACTAGTGATCAGTCTCGGGTGCACCACGTCTCTCAAAGGTAGCTGGTATAGGCTCCAGCTCAGCTATAGGTGTGACCTAGTTGTGTCTCAGTCTGTGGGGTGAAAATATGGAACAGCCTGAATGATGGACTCAAACACTGTTCAAACATTGAGCTTTTTAAGAAATTGTACAAATCTAATATATTGGTTCAGTATAGTGAGGTCTAGGCTTATTTTGAATGTGAGTATGAATAACTTATATGACTTACTTATGATGATATTTTGAGGATTGTAAGCACATTGTTCTGGGCAGATTAAGTTATGTGGATCCAGATGAACGTGATAAAATGTGGTTCAGAGCAAACTGGATATTAGTTAAAGTAACTATGTAAAAAAGGGGGGGATTCAACAAGTGTATACTTCTTCCCATTACCCTTTTGAGGTATATTTAATGTAAAATTGTTTTTATTAATAACTTTTTTTTTGTGAAATAATAATATTGCCATTAAGCACAAGATTGTTCACTGGCGATATGTATGTATATTATGTACTACATGTATGATGTGGAGCTGACTATGACATACTCAATAAACAACAACCAACGTTACCTCAAAGGTGTGCAATTTCCCACGGATTCGTCTTCTGTGCACGGCAAATATATGCCGTGCAAAAAATAAAATCCAACCAAAACGCCAGACAAAATAAACACTAAACAATTTATTCTGTATGATTTTACAATGCAAGTCTGTCAGTGATAGGTGACTAAAAGCAGCCACAACAGATAAAACAATGTTCCTTTGTTAAATTATTGTAACTTCTGTCAGGACGTTTTAAGAAGCACAAGGAGGTCCATCTATCACTTTATTGAGCATAACTGTTTATCGGCCATTCCTACTAACCACACCAAAAACATTAGTAAAAAACTTTTATCTAACAAAACTGGTCATTTTCTGCCGTACAAACCACGTCTCTCACACTTGCGCCAACAGACGCCCTCATTAGTCTCAGCAACTGATGCGTTTATAGGCAAACATAAAGTCGGACAACACCAACACCACACATAAAACTGAAAATGCCAGGTTGTTAAGACTATGATGCAGCTCACATGCAGCCAATCAATGTCATTAGCTGGGTGTTATGTGTGTGTGCGTCGCTGTTTTGCTCGTTAGCTCATTGCTAAGTTAAAAGAGGTAAATCAATCAATCAATCTGAAACATACAAGTAGTGTACACCCACACTCCCCAATCAGATTTGTGCTTATTCTACTGTTGTTTATTAAGAATGTTAATTAATGGATATTAATCATGAAATGCTGTTACTAGATTACAGAAATGCTAATAAAAAGTGTAACAATATATTTCAAAGACAGAAAGTTACAGGAATGTACACTTTATCCCTTGCTTGTGCTACAGCACACATACAGTATCTATGTGCAACATGTGAAGTTCATAAGAAGAACTAAATGTTATCTCTGAAAGATATACATTATTTCCAAAGCAGGGCCCACACTAAGACATACAATCCTACTACATAGCTCATGAAAAACTAGAGTTATTTTGTGATTTTAATTTTCAGTGAAACAAATTACCTATATTAGAAAATAATCTATTGGAAATGACTGCTGCCATTTGATTATAACTATAAGACGTTTAACTTGTTATATTTGGGACAGGTGTGGCCACAGTGTGCACATCTGATGTTGCTCACATGTGGTCACCTGAATGCTCAGGGACAACACTGGCCGTGACCCCAATAAGACGAGCCGTATAGCAAATAAATGGATGAATGGTCAAGATGCATGCACAAAATAAAAATACTTTACATTTTTTTGGCACTTTGCGTCTGTTCGGTCTTCTAATTCTTTTCTGCGCTTTTTCTCCTGAAGTATTTCATCAAGCGTTTTAACTTTCCAGGTCTCTTTTTCGTCCCCCATCAGCATCCACTCTCCACCACCTGCACCACAGACAAAAACATCCAAATTTCAAACACCGGTCATATACTGTATATATATATAATAAAATAAATATATATATATATAGCTAGAATTCACTGAAAGGCAGGTATTTCTTATATATATATATATATATATATATATATATATATATATATATATATATATATATATATATATATATATATATATATATATATATATCAGGGGTGTGGGAAAAAATCGATTCGAATCGCGATTCTCACGTTGTGCGATTCAGAATCGATTCCCATTTTTTAAAAATCGATATTTTTATTTATTTGTTTATTTTTAAATGGTTTATTTTTAATTTTTTTAAATTAATCAATCCAACAAAACAATACACAGCAATACCATAACAATGCAATCCAACTCCAAAACCAAACCCGATCCAGCAACACTCAGAACTGCAATAAACAGAGCAATTGAGAGGAGACACAAACACGACACAGAACAAACCAAAAATAGTGAAACAAAAATGAACAACAGTATCAATATTAGTTATAATTTCAACATAGCAGTGATTAAAAATCCCTCATTAACATTATCATTAGAGATTTATAAAAATAAAAAAAAAAGAACAATAGTGTCACAGTGGCTTACACTTGCATCGCCTCTCATAAGCTTGACAACACACTGTGTCCAATATTTTCACAAAGATAAAATAAGTCATATTTTTGGTTCATTTAATAGTTCAAACAAATTTACATTATTGCAATCAGTTGATAAAACATTGTCCTTTACAATTATAAAAGCTTTTTACAAAAATCTACTACTCTGCTTGCATGTGAGCAGACTGGGGTAGATCCTGCTGAAATCCTATGTATTATCCATCCATATTCTACCGCTTATTCCCTTCGGGGTCGCGGGGGGCGCTGGAGCCTATCTCAGCTACAATCGGGCGGAAGGCGGGGTACACCCTGGACAAGTCGCCACCTCATCGCAGGGCCAACACAGATAGACAGACAACATTCACACTCATAAATAAATAAATAATGTATTGTATTGAATGAATAGAGAATCCTTTTGAATCGGGAAAAAATCGTTTTAGAATCGAGAATCGTGTTGAATTGAAAAAAAAAAAATCGATTTTGAATCGAATCGTGACCCCAAGAATCGATATTGAATCGAATCGTGGGACACCCAAAGATTCACAGCCCTTATGTATATATATATATATATATATATATATATATATATATATATATATATATATATATATATATATATATGAAATACTTGACTTGGTGAATTCTAGCTGTAAATATACTCCTCCCCTCTTAACCACGCCCCCCGCCCCCAACCTCCCGAAATCGGAGGTCTCAAGGTTGGCAAGTATGTCTATGGTGTTGGTTTTGAAAATAAAAACGATCAAAATGGCTTAAATGTTTCAGTTTGCAGAAACATTTTGGACATCTCTGTTACAAACTTCAATTGTAACAGAAATCATCGGCACACTTTCTCAATGTCTTCTACTGAAGCACGCCAACAGCCGTGTACTTTAACTAGCATGCTGCAAGTAACCACGCAAATACTTAAACCAACTCTACAAAGCCTGCAAGTGCGAACGACTGCATATATAAAACCTACATAAACAATAAATCACTGAACTCTTCTTTACGGCTAGCACATGGCTAACGTTAGCGAGCTAAAACGCGACACGAACGACATTTACCTCAAACTACCGTACGCTTACTTTAAATTTAGCGAATAGTTTTGGGGGTATTTGGTGGCCCAATCATATAAAGACGTTAACGAATGTTTTACTAATCTATTTAACAAGGCAGAGCTCAACAATTGTGACATTTGTAAATGAGCGAGATGTGTACAACAAACCTGGAATATGGTCGGCGGTCTTCTGGCAAACCGGAAGTTGAAAAGTGCAATGAGTGACTTAGTCGTGTTATAGTGCCACCTAGCGGTCGGTAGTGTGGATGACGTTACTTGAAGGGTCTTGATGTTGGTAAAGAATGTTAACTTTTAACTAGCAACTTGTAACTGCAATTTGACATTTTGATTAAATTAAATTCTACCAATTAAAACATGCATTTAACAATTTCCGATTTTTTTTTCCAGTTTTTACTAAATTACTGTACATTGAAAATAATGTGCATTAATAATCTTAATAATTTGCAGTGTATTCTCATTTAAAAAGTGAATTTCTCTACTATCAGGCAAATAACTACTGAAAAACAATATGTGAAAAGTAATCATACAAACAAGTATTTGTTTCAATGATCCCAGTTTATTGGCATCCATTGAATCACTTTCATTACAGAAATAAAACTACCCTACTGGTAGACTCCAGGTTGTACAAGTGTGGTTATCCAGAGATAAATACAAACTGCACACAGCAAGGGGAGGAGGGGCAGAACAGATGTATGTAAACTAATAATCTAGAGTGACACACGCAGGTCAGACTTGATGAAATACTTCTATCCTTCCAATGGCTGTATGCACCTTTGCATGGATTGTTGTGCTTTGGCGCCCCACCAGTGACTGGATTGAAGAAAGAAAAAAAAAAACTACAAACACCACCTTTTGGTTTAGCAAACATTGTGAAAACGACATGTTTCTGGTTACAGACTGTTGCTCGATGTCATTTATATTACCTAAATTTTGCCAAAACAAACTTTGAACATCCAACAGCTCTGTGTGCAGACAACTGGTAACAATGTTACACAAATGCCTGCTGATGAAATCAACCAAGAAATGACATTTGCAACACTTTGTAGCTAGCTGACTGATTTGTGATATCTGGGTATGCAATAGAGCTGGGCAATACTTACCATATTATTAATAATAATGATCATAATGTGATTGTTTAGCGTGGCTCCGGTCAATTATTCGTAGTGCACACAAATCAAGACTCATAATTTGTGAGTGTATTTTATCAATTAACTACCGTACACATTAAAACTGAGATTTTTTGCCTTCATGTGAAAGTTTCAGTTTCGAACAAATAATGGCCTGTTTTTTGTAACATTTTTTAGCAATGATAATTAACCTACACTTTTTTTCCCCCAAGCATCCGTTTCCAAATGAAAGTGTCTTTAAGCTTTACAAAAATATTCTTGTCTGTTTGCTTAAATCTGCCAAATCTTGCTAGTCACCACATGAACTGTTTTTTTTAAAAGACACACACACCCACACCCACACACACAACTAATGAATGGTACATTCTCATCACAGTGTAGCCTTGTGGCGCATTGCAAATCCAGGTAATGTAGAGAGCAGACTGAAAGCCACATCGCCCTCTTAACCACTCCTGGCAAGCATAAAAAAACAGCAAATAAAATCAAAGAAGAAACTAACTTCGCCAAACATGGTGAAGGGAAATCTAAGCGAGAAAATCCAGGCTGACATAGTCTCTGTTCTCCTCTAGAGAGTGCTGCGATGTCACCAAACCGAATGGTATTATCCCCTCCACAAACCCCTCATCCTCCCACCACTACTTTGTCCTGCAGGGGGTGCTGCTGGGACATGTGACCTCATCAGGACACACCCTGCAATACTCGGGCTGAGGGTGTATGTTGGTCGGTTGTTGCGTGTGTGTGTGTGTGAGGATGTGGCGGGTTAGCTTGTCTGAGCTCCATTATTCAGTCGGTGGAGAAGAGGTCGCCGGCCGAGGGCAGCGGGGCCAGACCGCCGGTCACGTTGGGTAGGAGGGAGAGGTCGGGCAGACTCTGGATGTGGGACTTGAGCTCCTTTCTCACCCGGGTCACTCTGGCTAGCTTCTGCTTGTACTCCTGCCCATGAAAATCACATAATATTTAACAACTGTATTTTCACATTATTGATCATAAGGTAGAAAAAGTGGGTGTCATTGCATCCCAAATGGAAGGATACCCCAAGTACTGTATTCTGGCAATTTAATTAAAGTCACATGAACATGTATAATTAAAAAAATGAATAAAAGTTGTGTAAAATGATAGCACTTAAAAGTGTACATAAGCCACAAGTGCAAAAAATAAAAAATTGCACATGCAAAAAAATTGATAAAGATATTCTTCACATTTTTATGTATTAAACAAGTTAATATCAGTCTAACGTGGCTCAAGATGCACTAATTTTTTTTAAAAAGCCTATATCCCAGCTTTGTGGTTAAGCTGCCAAAATAACCTTGGAATTATATTATTCTTCTTTACTACTACTACTACTATTCCTCCAAGTAATAACCATTTGAGGGCTTTAACATACTTACAAAATACCTAATCATACAGGAGTGTGTATCTAATATGGTGTCAGTTGTTCACATGTCATAAATCTAAGACATCATCGATTGGGAGACGCAGGTTTTTTTTTTATTTGACAGGGACAGTACAATTAAACATGGCTACCCACAGGTAACTGATGTCAAAGTACATAAGACTTCTAGCCACAGGCTAATTTGCAACCCTTGTCCCTGGTGAGGATTTCAAAGAAAAGTTGAGAAAAGTGAAACACATACAAAAGGATAAAGACAAGTACACAAAAAAAAAAAAAAAAACTAATTGCTCCAATTTGCCCATACTACATCCAGTTCTAGTGCGCACACTTATGATTTTCCTTAAGCCACTTTTTCAGTTTTGTGGAGAAAAGTTTAATGTTCGACTGTGACTTTAACTCCAGTGGCAAAGAGTTCCACAGATGTGAGGCCTTCACGGAGAACACAGACTGACCCAGACCCTAATCCACTAAGAGACTTTTAAAAATGAGAAATGTATACAATTATCAAAACTCATCTTGTTACATTTTTGGGTAATAAGACAGTGATGACGCTTCATTGGTTTTTGGTCAAATACCTTTAGGGTTTGTTTATATAATGACAACAGAGGCTTCACTACACATTTTGTGGTAGTTTTGGGCGATACTCGAAATGTGGGTATCGATCCAATACCAAGTATTTACTGGGGCGGTATTGATCATACCAATGGTTATACCGTATTTCTCGGACTATAAGTCGCAGTTTTTTTCATAGTTTGGCCGGGGGTGCGACTTATACTCAGGAGCGACTTATGTGTGAAATTATTAACACATTACCGTAAAATATCAAATAATATTATTTAGCTCATTCACGTAAGAGACTAGACGTATAAGATTTCATGGGATTTAGCGATTAGGAGTGACAGATTGTTTGGTAAACGTATAGCATGTTCTATATGTTATAGTTATTTGAATGACTCTTACCATAATATGTTACGTTAACATACCAGGCACGTTCTCAGTTGGTTATTTATGAGTCATATACCGTACACTTATTCAGCCTGTTCACTATTCTTTATTTATTTTAAATTGCCTTTCAAATGTCTATTCTTGGTGTTGGGGTTTATCAAATAAATTTCCCCAAAAAATGCGACTTATACTCCAGTGCGACTTATATATGTGTTTTTCCTTCTTTATTGTGCATTTTCGGCCGGTGCGACTTGTACACCCGAGCGACTTATACTCCGAAAAATACGGTACTTAAAATTTTTAGGATCATTAAATGGTTACGTTTTTGATGAAAAACACAGGATGGTGGTGAAACAATATCATTTATTGTTTTATTTACTTCCTACTACAGGCTCATTTGGTTGTTTTTTTGCTCTTTAAAGTCCTCCAGTATCCAGGGACTTATTTACCTAGCTTGTTAACAATAACAACAAAATATTTTTTTGATAAAAAGAAAATATCGATCTAACCACTCTAATATTGACCATTTACTGATACTATACCTGGTATTGTTACTGTTAATATTTGTATCGATACGCGCACCTCTGTTTACTATCATCCATCCATCCATTTTCTACCACTTGTCCCTTTCGGGGTCGTGGGGGGTGCTGGAGCAGCAATTAGCAGTTAGCATGAAGGCCTACAGTGTGTTGTGTAAAATATTTAGAGCCATCCCTCATCCTCCAATAAAAACAGTTTTATTTTGTGTTGTTGTTGTTTCGTTTGTCTATATCAGGGGTCGGCAACCTTTACCACTCAAAGAGCCATTTTGACCCGTTTCACAAATTAAAGAAAACAATGGGAGCCACAAACTCTTTTGAAATTTAAAATGAAATAACACTGCACACAAAGTTTTTGTTTGCTTTGTGCTATGTATAAACCAGGGGTCTGAGACACGCGGCCCGCACCTTAATATGAAAATGTAATGTTAGTGCGGCCCGCAAGTTTTATATGAATGGCGCTTGACGGCATCACACTTGCCATAATCACACTCCCGAATTTCAGGGCAACTATTCCCTCGAATGTCCGCTGATTTTCACCCTAACAACAATATTAAGGGCGTGCCGTGATGGCACTGCCTTTAGCGCCCTCTACAACCTGTACAAACAGCGTGCCAGCCCAGTTACATGTTGTATGAGGCTTCTGCAGACACACATGAGTGACTGCAAGGCATACTTGGTCAACAGCCATACAGGTCACACTGAGGGTGGCCGTATAAACAACTTTAATACTCTTACTAATATGCGCCACACTGTGAACCCACACCAAAAAAGAATGACAAACACATTTCAGGAGAACATCCGCACCGTAAGTGAAGTGAATTATATTTATATAGCGCTTTTTCTCTAGTGACTCAAAGCGCTTTACATATTGAAATCTAAGTTACAATTAAACCAGTGTGGGTGGCACTGGGAGCAGGTGGGTAAAGTGTCTTGCCCAAGGACACAACGGAAGTGACTAGGATGGCGGAAGCAGGGATTGAACCTGCAACCCTAAAGTTGCTGGCACGGCCGCCCTACCAACCGAGCTATACCGCCCCATATACCGTAACACAACAGAACAAATACCCAGAATCCCATGCATCCCTAACTCTTCCGGGCTACATTATACACCCCCGCTATCACCAAACCCCCCCCCCCTCCGTGCGTCGGTTGAGGTGGGCTGGGTTTGGTGGTAGCGGGGGTGCATAATGTAGCCCGGAAGAGTTAGGGATGCATGGGATTCTGGGTATTTGTTCTGTCGTGTTTATGTTGTGTTGTATTGTGTGTTACGGTGCGGATGTTCTCCCGAAATTTGTGTGTCATTCTTGTCTGTGTGGGTTCACAGTGTGGCGCATATTTGTAACAGTGTTAAAGTTGTTTATATCGGCACCCTCAGTGTAACCTGTATGGCTGTTGAACAAGTATGCCTTGTAGTCACTTACGTGTGTAAGCAGAAGCCGCACACAACATGTGACTGGGCCGGCACGCAGATGGTATGGTAGTATGGTGTAAAAGCGGACGCTAAAGGCAGTGCCATCACAGCACGCTCTCAATATGGTTGCCCCGGGAGATTTTCGGGAGGGGCACTGAAATTCGGAAGTCTACCCGAAAAATCGGGAGGGTCATCAGAGTGATCAAAGAGCCGCGGGTTGCCGATCCCTGGTCTATATCATGCAATCCCAGTGTCGTTCATGTTGTACTTGCCTCTAGTTTATTCTCTCTGTCCATCAGCGCCTCTTTCTGGCTGCCGATGTAGTCGGTCAGCATGCGCGCCAGCTGCCTGCGGTCCTCCAGCTCTGCAGCCAGTCGGCCGTTGTACTCGGCCAAGAGTAGACACGCTTCATCCACCGTCTTGGACAGCTTGTCAGCAGCCTCCTTGTCTGCACGGGAGAAAGAATATGAGAAGTTAGTGTGCCTTTACGCACAGTGCATTACGCTTTTGTTAAGTGATGCGTATTTCCTGTTTATCATCCTAGATTTGACCAAATGGCAGACTGTAAAATCTCTTACTTCATATAGGTTGACAAAATAAAACTTACCAGTGATTTTCTCCAGCAACGAGACATCTTGGACTTCCTGTGGCAACGAGGCAATTTTCTGTCTAACAGCCGCGTCTCCCGATGCCGCGTTCTCCAAGTCCTGAAGCGCTTTCACCAGTTCTTCTGTCTGAGTGTATGTGTTTTGTGTGCGTTTCCGTGCATTAAATTATAGGGAAGAGAAAACACAGTGAAAGGGGAGGGGGAAAAAAGAAAGAAAACATCAAATCGGATGGATTGTTCTAAAACTACAATGTTATTTTCTCGTGTAAGAGTTCCGTCGCCGTCTTACAAGTTGAGCTGCGGCGGTGTCTGTGATGTGAGGAGAGCCGTGGCTTCTGTAGTCGTCGTCGTCGTCCTCTTCTTCCTCCTGCTGCTGCAGCTCCTGCTGCTGCTGCTGCTGCTGCTGGATCTTTTGATAGGTTCGCTTCACAGGTTTTTTTTCCTCTACTGAAATCAAGCATTAGGACGGATAGAAGAGATAATAATAAACATGATTGTATGAAATACTTTACAATACTTCAATACCTGTTTAAAAACCAAAGACCGGCTGACTGACGTAGACATAAGCCACATTGAAACTGAAACTTGCCATTGCTTGCACATTTTATTTGTGACATGAGAATAGGAAATAATGAAAGATGTTTATAAGGCAGTTATAAGTACAGTATTTCATACTCCGATCTACCACTGTATGTCTTGACTACAATGACAATAAAGTTTTCGAAGTGCACAAATCTTTCTTTTGTGGGTTAACAATCATAAAAGTACTTAAATGGGTGTATTTTGTTAAGTAGTATGGTAGACTCAAGGTTAATACTGCCATGCTTTTATTCTGAAGATGACTTTTCACTAAAGTCATTATAATATTTTATGCTGTATAACTACACTGTACACCAGGGGTCACCAACGCGGTGCCCGCGGGCACCAGGTAGCCCGTAAGGACCAGATGAGTAGCCCGCTGGCCTGTTCTAAAAATAGCTCAAATAGCAGCACTTACCAGTGAGCTGCCTCTATTTTTTAAATTGTATTTATTTACTAGCAAGCTGGTCTCGCTTTGCCCGACATTTTTAATTCTAAGAGAGACAAAACTCAAATAGAATTTGAAAATCCAAGAAAATATTTTAAAGACTTGGTCTTCACTTGTTTAAATAAATTCATTGATTTTTTTAACTTTGCTTCTTATAACTTTCAGAAAGACAATTTTAGAGAAAAAATACAACCTTAAAAATGATTTTAGGATTTTTAAACACATATACCTTTTTACCTTTTAAATTCCATCCTCTTCTTTCCTGACAATTTAAATCAATGTTCAAGTACATTTATTTGTTCTATTGTAAAGAATAATAAATACATTTTAATTTAATTCTTAATTTTAGCTTCTGTTTTTTCAACAAAGAATATTTGTGAAATATTTCTTCAAACTTATTATTATTAAAATTCAAAAAAATTATTCTGGCAAATCTAGAAAATCTGTAGAATCAAATTTAAATCTTATTTCAAAGTCTTTTTAATTTCTTTTAAAATTTTTGTTCTGGAAAATCTAGAAGAAATAATGATTTGTCTTTGTTAGAAATATAGCTTGGTCCAATTTGTTATATATTCTAACAAAGTGCAGATTGGATTTTAACCTATTTAAAACATGTCATCAAAATTCTAAAATTAATCTTAATCAGGAAAAATTACTAATGATGTTCCATAAATTATTTTTTTAATTTTTTCAAAAAGATTCGAATTAGCTAGTTTTTCTCTTCTTTTTTTCGGTTGAATTTTGAATTTTAAAGAGTCGAAATTGAAGATAAACTATGTTTCAAAATTTAATTGTCATTTTTTTCGTGTTTTCTCCTCTTTTAAACCATTCAATTACGGTAAGTGTAAATATCATTAATTATTAATAACAACATAGAGTTAAAGGTAAATTGAGCAAATTGGCTATTTCTGGCAATTTATCTAAGTGTGTATCAAACTGGTAGCCCTTCGCATTAATCACTACCCAAGAAGTAGCTCTTGGTTTCAAAAAGGTTGGTGACCCCTGCTGTACACACTAGTAGGAACTTAACAGTATAAGCCATCATGGACACAAATGGACTGATTTTTCCACAGAAACGGTTGACCAAATATGTCGACGTCAACTTAAAAGCCAACTGCACTTTTTGGGAGAATTTTTCCTATCATTCACAATCCTTATGTGAGACAAGAACAAACGTTTATTTTTTTTTAAGCATTCTAATTTGTAACATAGGACTCGTACTAGACGGCTAAGAATGTAGCTAATGGGAGTCATCTATTCTTACCCATAAAGCCCTCGAAAAAAGCATCCAAAAACCGCAGAGTGACATTGTTATAATTTATATAAGCGCTAAAGCAGAGGAACTACTTTTAACGGCGCCTTGATCAGATAGGTACTGTAACTAGCTACTGCAGCTATTGACATACTGAGCTAGGAAGCTGCTGCATCACCTCTCAATTGGTAAAAAATTAAAGTTAGATTATAAATCATGACTCTCACCTGTACAGTAAAAGGTTGTGGCCATATACCGAGAGATTGGTCAACTTTGAAATTCCAACTCAAAAACATTGCGAGAAAGAAAAAAACTTGTTTGAGCCCGTCTTTTTTTACCCAATGAGTGAGGATTATAATAAATTAATCATCTAACACCGGAGATCAAGTCTTGTGCTGAATGTCTGGTATGCCAACCTTATCAGTTGGCATAACAGACATTGTACAGTAAGTGATTGTTTAATTATGTTCGTATTTTGTGTTTCTTATCGAGTACTTAGCAATTCTGCTACATGATGCTTAGTGCTTCACTATAGCTGGATCTGCTTACCACTCAGCTTCTAAAACTTGTAGCTCATCCTCCTTATATTCAGGCTCAAAAATATAAGGTTCAGGATCATCACTTGTCACAAAGTAGTAGTCGTTAGCTCTTATCCAATCTGCTGTAGTTAGTGGTAGTTGTTGAAAGAAACAGAGAACGTTGGGATGCGCTCTGCTAAATCAATGCGCCGCTGTATGCTTAAAATGAGCAAAATACGTAAACATTACATGTTATTATGAATGTGCCTGTTACTCCAGAATGAACAGTATATAAAACGATGGAGGTTTTTGGATGCTTAATAGAGCACTTTACTGGCAGAACAGAGAGTATCCCCGTTACCTGCATTGTCAGCTGACGCTTGCTAGCGGTTTTTACGAGTTAAAATGCATAAAAAAAGAAAGAAATGTTCTTGTGTCACACGGATTCTGAATCATAGGCAAAATTCCAAAATAAATTAAATTCCCCTTAAAGCGGGTACTTTATATTGATAAAATGAACACTGTGGACTAGGACTTAAAGGCCTACTGAAATGAATTTTTTTTATTTAAACGGGGATAGCAGATCTATTCTATGTGTCATACTTGATCATTTCGCGATATTGCCATATTTTTGCTGAAAGGATTTACTATAGAACAACGACGATAAAGATTGCAACTTTTGGTATCTGATAAAAAAAAGGCTTGCCCCTACCGGAAGTAGCGTGACGTAGTCAGTTGAACATATACGCAAAGTTCCCTATTGTTTACAATGATGGCCGCATGAAGTGAGAGAGATTCGGACCGAGAATGCGACAATTTCCCCATTAATTTGAGCGAGGATGAAATATTTGCGGATGAGTAAAGTGTAAGTGAAGGACTAGCGGGGAGTTGAAGCTATTCAGATAGGGAAGATGCTGTGAGAGCCGGGGGTGACCTGATATTCAGCTGGGAATGACTACAACAGTAAATAAACACAAGACATATATATACTCTATTAGCCACAACACAACCAGGCTTATATTTAATATGACACAAATTAATCCTGCATAAAAACACCTAAGTCTTTGTTATGCTAGCTCCTAGCTCCTATGCTAGCTCCTAGCTCCATAGAACACGCCAATACAATTCAAACACCTAATCAACACACACAATCACTCAGCCCAAAAGACCGTTCACCTAACCCAAGGTTCATAAAGCTTATATATTTTTAAAAAGTTACGTACGTGACGCGCACATACGGTCAAGCTATCAAATGTTTAGCAGCCAAGGCTGCATACTCACGGTACCTGGTATTCAGCTGGGAATGACTAAAACAGTAAATAAACACAAGACATATATTTACTCTATTAGCCACAACACAACCAGGCTTATATTTAATATGACACAAATTAATCCTGCATAAAAACACCTAAGTCTTTGTTATGCTAACTCCTAGCTCCTATGCTAGCTCCTAGCTCCATAGAACACGCCAATACAATTCAAACACCTGATCAACACACACAATCACTCAGCCCAAAAGACCGTTCACCTAACCCAAGGTTCATAAAGCTTATATATTTTAAAAAAGTTACGTACATACGCAAAAAAAAGTTGCGCACATACGGTCAAGCGATCAAATGTTTAGAAGCCAAAGCTGCATACTCACAGTAGCACGTCTGCGTCTTTGTCATCCAAATCAAAGTAATCCTGGTAAGAGTCTGTGTTGTCCCAGTTCTCTACAGGCGTCTGTGTATCGAAGTCAAAAGTCCTCCTGGCTAGAGTCTCTGTTATCCGAGTTCTTCCATCTTGACTGCATCTTTCGGGAATGTAAACAAAGAAGCGCCGGCTGTGTACTGTTGTTGCTGACTACGTTCGAAAAATACGTCCATTTCGCACCGACAACTTTCTTCTTTGCTTGCTCAGCTTCCTTCTCCATAATGCAATGAACATGATTGCAACAGATTCACGAACACAGATGTCCAGAATACTGTGGAATTATGAAATGAAAACAGAGCTTTTTCGTATTGGCTTCAATGTGGAAGGCATACCCGTGTTCCCCGGGCTACGTCACGCGCATACGTCATCCGCAGAGGCGTTTCGAACCGGAAGTTTAGCGGCAAATTTAAAATGTCACTTTATAAGTTAACCCGGCCGTATTGGCATGTGTTATAATGTTAAGATTTCATCATTGATATATAAACTATCAGACTGCGTGGTCGGTAGTAGTGGGTTTCAGTAGGCCTTTAAGTTGTCGACATAAGCGGGTTCCAATGTATCTTTGTTTACCTTTACTTAAAGGGGAACTGCACTTTTTTGAAATTTTGCCTATTGTTCACAATCATTATGAGACACAACAATACAAAAGGATTTTGTTTTTTTTTCGGTTTCTAACACCTAAAAATCGTCTCGTTCTAGGTGGCTAGCAATGCAGGTCATGGAAGCAATCAATTGTATCTCTAAATCACTTTAAAAATGCATTGAAAAACCGTCAACAATATTTAATTTCCGTTCCGTAACCTGTATAATTACCAAGCTGTAGTGAGATTTGTTATTGTAAAAGCGAACACAGAGGAACTATTTTTCTATCATAGTAATACATTGGCTTGCTTTGGTATTACCCGTAAAAGCTAACTATAGTAAGAGATAAGCTAGCTACTACAACAATACGAAACGCGTTTGAGTTTATAATGCACAACAAAATGCAGTAAGACACCAATCTGTACTGACTGAAAAACATGAACAATCATATTATAATATCTGTAAAGTATTAGCACACATTTCATATTTTCTTTGTACACAGCTGAGCTAGCCAGTGCATGTACTGTACTTGTACTAACACACGACGTGTTGCGTGTATCATGATCAACTTTAAAGTGACTCTTAATGGACAGTTGTTTGTCTGGTCCAGCTGGTCGGGGATGTTTCCTGCTGATTTTGGACAAGCATGCCATTTATGTCAAAATAGCTTGTCTCCAAGTTCCATCATCCTGTTGATTTTGGATAAGCATGCCATTTATGTCAAAATAGCTTGTCTCCAAGTTCCATCATCTTGTTGATTTTGGATAAGCACGCCGTTTATGTCAAAATAGCTTATTTCCAAGTTCCATATTTATAGCGTCAAAATCACTTTCATCCCCCTCTCCCGGCTTCCGTCTGCTCTAACATCGCACTCTTCCTTCGTGTTGGCTTCTATAAGCAGCAGTATATTTAGCTTCAAAAGTATAAAGTTGTGATTCCTCATTTGTCCAAAAATTTGTCTGCTACCAAGTCTGCCATGATTAGAACCACACTCGTGTTTGATTCCAGAAGTAGGAACAAACATTTATTGCCAGACGTCAGATGTGCGCTGCTATGAAAACAGAGATCAATGGCCGGAATAAATCAGTCCCGGAAATGACAAAAATTATCAAAATACGGTAAATATTGAACATTACCTATTGGTAAGAATGTGTCTGAGTAGTGTGTATATAAAACGTTTATGGAGGGTTTTGAAGGCTATAAAAGGTGACTCCCATTTGCCGCATCTTTCAAGCGTTTATCATCTTTAAATTGTAAAAAATAAAAAGATGCGTGTTCTTGTCTCATAATGATTCTGAACGATAGGCAAAATTCCCCCCAAAAATGCAGTTCCCCTTTAAAGACTTAACTGACTTTGAATATTAAAAGCCGTGATGCAGCCTTTTTTGTCACTGTCCACAATGTATTTTACTCTTCGCCACTACTCAGTCATAATGTGTTTAAGTGTTAAGAGATTATATAACAACCTGTAGGTCTGGGGCTGTGGGAGTCTTCTATGGCCAGTTTCAGCTGCTGAATGAAGTCGGCTCTGTATAGGCTGCGCTCCTTCCAGATGTTCAGGAGTCTCTCCATGTGCTTTTTACAGTTCTCTTCTACTTCACTGCAAGAGAATAGTGGAGGTCAGTGAGAAGAGTGAAAACAATATGTCAATGCATAAATTGTAGGGATGTAAGGTTTTCGGTTTCCAAAGTCTTCTCAATAATATTGTGACGTGTGACCGTATCCAACGAAAACTTGGTGATGGTAGTTTTGTTCTGGCGTTTTAGCGTTTGCCGGGTTTGAAAATAAACTACCATCTCCCAGAATCCTCTGCGCAGTGCGGTAATGTCAAGATGGGGGCGATGAAGGCCGTAAGCAGGAAGTGAAGTGTGTTAGTACTTATCGTAGATGACATATATTGTCTTTGGACACTAACTCTGTCCATAACTGGTTGAGTTAAGTTGCCAACAGACAGACAAACAAACAAGCCCAGGTCAAAACATAACCTCTTTGGCGGAGGTAAGAAAGCCTGCGTTCTGGCAAAGCGAAGTGCGCCACCTCATAAAAAGCAACAATGAAAATATATTTGAAGCCAGCGAAGCCAAACATTAGTTTGTGAGGTATTAAAATTATTAAAAGTTGTATTGTTAGAGATGACGGCAATCTAACTCTCCATCATCCGGCTCAAAAAAACTTAATTGTGAATCCAAACAAAACAGCATGATGATCCATGCTGCAAATACCTGGCAACATGCGAGCAGGCATCCACGAGTACGGTCTCAAAGTCTTTTGTGAATTCGGGTCCTTTCTTCTTGCTGTTTTGGATAACATCATTGGCCAGGTAGAGGAACGTCAGCTTCCTGCTGGTTTTAGCTGCAAAACGACAAATATTTCACTTCAGATTACACACTGAAAAATGAAACCATCACCAGGGGCTTCATTCATCCATTAATGCAGTGTTTTTCAACCTTTTTTAAGACCGAGGCACATTTTTTTCATTGAAAATATCCGGCGGCACACCCCCAGCAGAAATCATTAAAAAATTAAACTCAGTTGACAGTAAAAAGTCGTTGTCGCAATTGTTGGGTATGACTTTAAACCATAACCAAGCATGCATCAATATAGCTCTTGTCTCAAAGTAGGTGTACTGTCACCACCTGTTACATCACGCCGTGACTTATTTTGACTTTTTTGCTGTTTTCCTGTGTGTAGTGTTTTAGTTCTTGTCTTCCGCTCCTATTTTGGTGGCTTTTCCTCTTTTGTTGGTGTTTTCCTGTAGCAGTTTCATGTCTTCCTTAAACGCTATTCCCCGCATCTGCTTTGTTTTAGCAATCAAGACTATTTAAGTTGTTGCTATCCTTCTTTGTGGGGACATTGTTGATTGTCATGTCATGTTCGGATGTACATTGTGGACGCTGTCTTTGCTCCACAGTAAGTCTTTGCTGTCGTCCAGCATTCTGTTTTTGTTTACTTTGTAGCGAGTTAGGTTTTAGTTTCGTTCTGCAAAGCCTTCCCTAAGCTTCAATGCGTTTTCTTAGGGGCACTCACCTTTTGTTTATTTTTGGTTTAAGCATTAGATACGACGACGTCTCACACGACATGTTCCCGACATCTACAAAGCAATTAGCTACCGGCTGCCACCTACTGATATGGAAGAGTATAACATGGTTACTCTGCCGAGCTCTAGACAGCACCGTAACTTAACAACGGCACATTATTTGCAGATTATAATTACTTGTTTGCAAAAAATATTTTTACCCCAAAATAGGTGAAACTACATGATCTCCCACGGCACACCAGACTGTATCTCACGGCACACTAGTGTGCCGCGTGGTTGAAAAACACTGCATTAATGAACTGCTCCATTTGAATACAATTTAGTACTTGCAAAAGAAAAATTACAGGTGGAAATGAATAGTTTGTTAATTTTCAAAACTGGTTATCTTGAAAAAATAAATACAAGATGTCAATTTTTAAAAATGGAAACTAACTTTCACACTCGATGTACAGTATAATGGTACATATACACATATTACATATATGTACACATATTATATATATTTACATACGCATATACATACACAATCACACATGTATATACACACATATGTACATACATAAACACATACATACTGTACATACATACATATACATAGGTATGATATGCATGCATACATATACACACAGTCGCGATCAAAAGTTTACATACACTTGTAAAGAACACATTTTTGTTTAATCTGACATCACATGGACAAAGATAAGACCTTCTGGAGGAAAGTTCTGTGGTCAGATGAAACAAAAATTGAGCTGTTTGGCCACAATACCCAGCAATGTGTTTGGAGGCGAAAAGGTGAGGCCTTCAATCCCAGGAACACCAATTCCTACTGTCAAGCATGGTGGTGGTAATATTATGCTCTGGGCCTGTTTTGCTGCCAATGGAACTGGTGCTTTAAATGGGACAATGAAAAAGGAGGATTACCTCCAAATTCTTCAGGACAACCTAAAATCATCAGCCCGGAGGTTGGGTCTTGGGCGCAGTTGGGTGTTCCAACAGGACAATGACCCCAAACACACGTCAAAAGTGGTAAAGGAATGGCTAAATCAGGCTAGAATTAAGGTTTTAGAATGGCCTTCCTAAAGTCCTGACTTAAACGTGTGGACAATGTTGAAGAAACAAGTCCATGTCAGAAAACCAACACATTTAGCTGAACTGCACCAATTTTGTCAAGAGGAGTGGTAAAAAAAATCAACCAGAAGCTTGTGGATGGCTACCAAAAGCGCCTTATTGCAGTGAAACTTACCAAGGGACATGTAACCAAATATTAACATTGCTGTATGTATACTTTTGACCCAGCAGATTTGGTCACATTTTCAGTAGACCCATAATAAATTCATAAAAGAACCAAACTTCATGAATGTTTTTTGTGACCAACAACTATGTGCTCAAATCACTCTATCACAAAAAAATAAGAGTTGTAGAAATGATTGGAAACTCAAGACAGCCATGACATTATGTTCTTTACAAGTGTACAGTATGTAAACTTTTGATCGCGACTGTACATACATATACATATACATATAGTCGAGGTTTCTGTGGTTTATCCATTATACAGTGCCCAATACCAGGGTGGAGCGGAATATACCGTATTTTTCTGAGTATAACTCGCTCCGGAGTATAAGTCGCACCGGCCGAAAATGCATAATAAAGAAGGAAAAAAACATATATAAGTCACACTGCAGTATAAGTCGCATTTTTGGGGGAAATTTATTTGATAACACCCAACACCAAGAATATACATTTGAAAGGTAATTTAAAATAAATAAAGAACAGTGAACAACAGGCTGAATAAGTGTACGCTATATGACGCATAAATAACCAACTGAGAACGTGCCTGGTATGTTAACGTAACATATTATGGTAAGAGTCATTCAAATAACTATAACATATAGAACATGCTATACGTTTACCAAACAATCTGTCACTCCTAATCGCTAAATCCGATGAAATCTTATGCGTCTAGTCTCTTACGTGAATGAGCTAAATAATATTATTTGATATTTTACGGTAATGTGTTAATAATTTCACACATAAGTCGCACCCCCGGCCAAGCTATGAAAAAAACTGCGACTTATAGTCCGAAAAATACGGTACGTTAAGTCAGGAAAAAACACAGCGGCCATATCATCCCTACAAGCCTGTTTCGCAGGTTTCCCTGCTTGTTAGGGGATTTATTTTATTAATAAAATCCCCTAAAATATAAATATAAAATATATACACATATACAAATATATACACTTATGTCGGCTGTTCTGTTTTGGATTTCCCAGCGTCGCTCTCATCAGCGTCACGGGTTGATTTCGATGTGAGTGGTTCAAGTAGCACATCATTCAAGATAACGGACAAGTGGTTTATTCAATCACATACAATGATTTTTTTTTTTACAAGGCCACACCTTCTGAAATACATCTCCTATTGAGAAGTCCCAGATCCTTGTGTGGAGCTCAGCGAACTACAAGGATCTGGCGAGAGTCAGGTTATAGAAAGCCAGTCCGTGAAAATAATGCGTATATTAAACCGGTCACCTGGTGGGAAAAAGGTTGGGGAACCCTGATGTATAGTACTCCACTCTGACAGCATCAAACAAAACTGAGCATTGTTATTGTGGTAAAGGCATAACTTTTGCTGCAGGTCTTGTTTTGGACTTCTTTAGATGGGTCAAGCGTGCATAATACTTTGCTGTCCTGTAAGTGTTCATCATGCAATGGTCTCTAAAAATATCGAGATATATATCGTGTATCGTGACATGGCCTGAAAATATTGAGATATTAAAAAAAGGCCATATCACCCAGCCCTCCCTTGAAGGTGGAAAAGCGCTATAATGTTAAAGTTAAAGTAGATGTGGTTTCTGTTATTTTAGGAGAGTTCATTGACAGTTCACGCACATAATAAACCTATCAATTACACAAGGCCAAGTACCAAAAGATTTTAAGATTGCAAGAGTAACTCCCCTCTTTAAAAAAGGAAGCAAATTGGATCCTGGCAACTACCGACCTGTTTCTATTCTCAGTTCCATTTCGAAAGTAATGGAAAAATTGTTTATGAACAGGTCGATAGTTACCTTGCCACTAATAAACTCATGTACAAATTCCAATCCGGCTTTAGAACTAACCACTCCACTGACACATGCCTTCTCTATCTGACCGACCACATCAAACATGAGGTGGACGCGGGCAAATACTGCGGCATGGTCATGCTGGACCTTCAGAAGGCCTTTGACACCGTTAACCACGCTATACTGTTGAATAAGCTCAGAGCAATCGGATTTAACAAAAACTCATGGAGCTGGATGCAATCTTACTTGGAGGGGAGGGAGCAGGTGGTAGAGGTGAACGGCACCGTGTCCCCCCCCCTCTCGGTGAGCTGTGGAGTCCCCCAAGGCAGTATATTGGGACCTTTACTGTTCCTAATATACATAAACGACATGTCATCGGCATGCGACTGTGAATTGTTTTTGTTTGCGGATGACTCTGCCTTGCTGGTATCCGGCAAGGACAAGTCACAGGTGGAGAAAATCCTCAGTGCTGAGCTCTGTAGAACTTGCACCTGGCTCGCTGACAACAAGCTATCCATACACTTGAGTAAAACAGAATCCATCCTGTTTGGGTCCCACATCAACCTCAAGAAAGTCAATGACTTCACCATAAAAGTGGGTGACATTGTTATCACCAGGAAAGATGAGGTCACCTACCTAGGTTCCATTCTAGAGGCTAACCTTTCCTGTGATAAAATGGCAACCAAGGTAATCAAAAAGGTTAACCAACGAACGAGATTTCTCTACAGAATCTCCTCTCTGGTCAACAAAAGCACCATGAGGATTCTGGCGGGAACTCTCGTTTAACCCTTTTTCGATTACGCATGCACCTCCTGGTACCCTAGCACCTCCAAAACCCTCAAATCTAAACTCCAAACATCTCAGAACAAGCTAGTCAGGTTACTACTAGACCTCCACCCCAGATCCCACCTCACTCCTACCCACTTCTCTAAAGTGGGCTGGCTCAAGGTGGAGGACATAGTTAAACAACTAGCACTGAGCCTAGTCTATAAAATCCGCTACACCTCCCTGATACCGAAGTACATGTCAAACTACTTCCTTAACGTAAATGACCGCCATAACCACAACACCAGGGGGAGCTCCACTAACCACGTTAAACCCAAATTCCGAACTAACAAATGTCTTAACTCATTCTCCTTCTATGCCACATCAATGTGGAATGCGCTCCCAACAGGTATAAAAGAAAGGGCATCTCTATCCTCCTTCAAAACCGCAATAAAAGTTAACCTCCAGGCAGCTACAACCCTAAACTAACACCCTCCCCGGATTGCTAACAATCAAATGTAAACAATCAAATGCAGATACTTTTTCTTATGCCTTCTGATCTCTCTCTCTCTATGTCCACTACTTGATGTCCATATCCTAACCCCCCCCTCCACACCCCTGATTGTAAATAATGTAAATAATTCATTGTGATTATCTTGTGTGATGACTGTATTATGATGATAGTATATATGATAGTATATATCTGTATCATGAATCAATTTAAGTGGACCCCGACTTAAACAAGTTGAAAAACTTATTCGGGTGTTACCATTTAGTGGTCAATTGTACGGAATATGTACTTCACTGTGCAACCTACTAATAAAAGTCTCAATCAATCAATCAATCAATCAAAACAGTCATGATTTAGTCAATTTAATTATAGTACTCGGTAGAAGGTTTATTTTTAAGGCCAAAAACAGATATTCACTTAGTATTACTTTCTTTAAAACATTTATTCAGTATTTCTTACCTCTAGAAAGCTATATGGTTGAAAACGATTATGATGCCAAAAAACATTAAAAAAAGATGGGAAGTCCTCAAAGGCTTATTTTGAAAATGTAATTATGTTTATAGATATGCAACAACAACAACATATATGCTATCTGTTATGTTCCCTAATTTGAGTGTACAAAAATGAAGGTGTGTGTTACTGAGTCCGACCTGGACATAATCTGGACTGTACATAAATACTTATTTTGAAAATGTAATTTTTGTTTATAAATTATATGCAATCTGTTGTGTTCCCTAATTTTTCAATGTACATGGATGAAGGTGTGTGTTGCTGAGCCTGACTTGGACATTATCTGGACTGGACCTTGTTTTAAAAACCCTTTAAACAAATCCAATTTCATTGACAACCTGGTCTGGTGAAGATAGGGTCCTTTTAAAAATAAAAATATAAGATAAATAAATAAAAAACATTTTCTTGGATAAAAAAAGAAAGTAAAACAATATAAAAACAATTACATAAAAAATAGTAATTAATGAAAATGTTAGTGGACCAGCAGCACACACAACCATGTGTGCTTCAGGGACTGTCCCTTGCAGACTGTGTTATCTATGATGTGGGAACCAGAATATTGGTAGCAGAAAGAAACAACCCTTTTTGTGTGAGTGGGTGTGGATGAGTGTGAAAAAAATAAATTAATTAAAAAAAATAATAATAATTAAAAAAAAAAGTTAAAGTACCAATGATTGTCACACACACACTAGGTGTGGCGAAATGATTCTCTGCATTTGACCTACCACCCTTGATCACCCCCTGGGAGGTGAGGGCAGCAGTGGGCAGCAGCAGTGGGCAGCAGCAGTGGGCAGCAGCAGTGGGCAGCAGCAGTGGGCAGCAGCATTGGGCGCGCCCGGGAATCATTTTTGGTGATTTAACCCCCAATCCCAACCCTTGATGCTGAGTGCCAAGCAGGGAGGTAATGGGTCCCATTTTTTATAGACTTTCATATGACTCGAGTAAAGCCCATTTATTTATAATAACATTTAATATTTACGTATTTTAATCATTTTAAGAATTAATTTTAAACATGCATCACAACATTTGCTTTTTTTTTAATCAACATCACTGATTATTACTCACTGCAGACTTTATGAGAGCCAAAAACGTTATAAAACACCACTTACAGTACAATGTCTGCTGTCATTAGCATGCCGACTGCTAGGATGTTCATATATTCCCATTCAGAAGAAGGATGATTCGTAATCAAGCGTCTTTTTGTGTAGTTCTCGCCATTTCCGGGACTAAATTGGCTGCCAAAGTGTACCAACATGTCGGATTACATCCTCGTCCTTCTGCTATCCAGGTGAGAGGCATGAATTATGATTTACAATAAACTTCCACGAGCAGGGACGCGAGGAAACAGGTTAACACTCTATGACGTAAACATATGCACACAAGCTAGTGATCACGGCAACGCTATAAATACTTTGTCTGCATTAAAGCTTATGATTAATATTTGGTTAATATTCAAGTCACGAAATTTAAATGGAGTATTGTTAGCGGTTTTTGGATGGTTATTTATTGGGTATTATGGGCGGGATAGAGGACCTCCCATTAGCTCCGCTGAAAGCGGACTTCTATTTATGTTTATTTACGGGTTGGAATTCAATCGTCATGTCTTTCATAATTTTTATAATTATATGTGGTACAGGGGTAAGTGCATGTGCCTCACAATACGAAGGTCCTGAGTTCAATCCCGGGCTTGGGATCTTTCTGTGTGGAGTTTGCATGTTCTCCCTGTGACTGCGTGGGTTCCCTCCGGGTACTCCGGCTTCCTCCCACCTCCAAAGACATGCACCTGGGAATAGGCTGATTGGCAACACTAAATTGGCCCTAGTGTGTGAATGTGAGTGTGAATGTTGTCTGTCTGTCGATGTTGGCCCTGCGATGAGGTGGCGACTTGTCCAGGGTGTACCCCGCCTACCGCCCGAATGCAGCTGAGATAGGCTCCAGTACCCCCCGCGACGAGCGGTAGAAAATGAATGGATGGTGAATGTGGAAATAGTAGGGGTGTAACGGTACATGTACATGTATTGAACCGTTTCGGTACGGGGGGTTCGGTTCGGAGGTGTACCAAACGAGTTTCCACACGAACATATTAAGCTAAAGTCTTAAACTGCTCCGCTTCCTTCTGCCTGTCTCTGTCAGTACACAGCACCCAGCATTGTCCCACCCACACAACCATCTGATTGGTTACATACAGAGCGGTATAGAGCGCATGTAGTCAGTGCTTAGCGTTTAGCAGGTAAGCATCAGGCAGCGGACTCTCCCCAAATTATAATAAACACCTACCAGTCAACTACTAGTAACATCACTATGAGCCCGTTGACCTTCTAGAAATATAAACTGCAGCTCAGCTCGCTCGCAGTCCTGGCTTGAGGTGAAGGCTAATTCGCTTTTAGAGTAACATTAGCTCATTTTGCGGTGTGTGTGTGTTATGGACAGCAAAGCCCTGTCTGTCTGTTATTTCACTTTACCTTTTTCTGTGTTGATTGAGCCGTGTTGAAGCAGCAAAAAAGGACATTATGTTAAATGAAGAGTTTATGTCTCTGATAGTTGATATAATAATGTAACTGCATCACAAAGCCTACATGAACTCCATGGTGTTCAGGGATGAATAGTCTCTCCTATTGCTATTGTACTAATTTTTCAGCTATAGTTACATTAATCATTAATAATGGAGCAGCCTAGTTTTGAATGGCAGGGTCCCTGCTATCACATGTTGATAAAAATATAAACATTTTCATAATAAAAATCAACTACAGGCTTCCCAAATGCTGTAATAAATTAATCATGATGAGTTGACTTGAAACTGTTTAATGTTGCACTTTTTATATGTACAAACCCTGTTTCCATATGAGTTGGGAAATTGTGTTAGATGTAAATATAAACGGAATACAATGATTTGCAAATCCTTTTCAACCCATATTCAGTTGAATATGCTACAAAGACAACATATTTGATGTTCAAACTGATAAACTTTTTTTTTTGTGCAAATAATCATTAACTTTAGAATTTGATGCCAGCAACACGTGACAAAGACGTTGGGAAAGGTGGCAATAAATACTGATAAAGTTGAGGAATGCTCATCAAACACTTATTTGGAACATCCCACAGGTGAACAGGCAAATTGGGAACAGGTGGGTGCCATGATTGGGTATAAAAGTAGATTCCATGAAATGCTCAGTCATTCACAAACAAGGATGGGGCGAGGGTCGCCACTTTGTCAACAAATGCATGAGCAAATTGTTGAACAGTTTAAGAAAAACCTTTCTCAACCAGCTATTGCAAGGAATTTCAACATCTACGGTCCGTAATATCATCAAAGGGTTCAGAGAATCTGGAGAAATCACTGCACGTAAGCAGCTAAGCCCGTGACCTTCGATCCCTCAGGCTGTACTGCATCAACAAGCGACATCAGTGTGTAAAGGATATCACCACATGGGCTCAGGAACACTTCAGAAACCCACTGTCGGTAACTACAGTTGGTCGCTACATCTGTAATTGCAAGTTAAAACTCTCCTATGCAAGGCGAAAACCGTTTATCACAACACCCAGAAACGCTGTCGGCTTCGCTGGGCCTGAGCTCATCTAAGATGGACTGATACAAAGTGGAAAAGTGTTCTGTGGTCTGACGAGTCCACATTTCGAATTGTTTTTGGAAACTGTGGACGTCGTGTCCTACGGACCAAAGAGGAAAAAAACCATCCGGATTGTTATAGGCGCAAAGTTGAAAAGCCAGCTTCTGTGATGGTATGGGGGTGTATTAGTGCCCAAGACATGGGTAACTTACACATCTGTGAAGGCACCATTAATGCTGAAAGGTACATACAAGTTTTGGAGCAACATATGTTGCCATCCAAGCAACGTTACCATGGACGCCCCTGCTTATTTCAGCAAGACAATGCCAAGCCACGTGTTACATCAACGTGGCTTCATAGTAAAAGAGTGCGGGTACTAGACTGGCATGCCTGTAGTCCAGGGGCCATACTTATCAAGCTTCTTAGAGTGCCATTTTACACTTAAGTCCTGAGAATTTGCGAAATTTAGTCCTACTCTCAAACTTAAGAATAAAAGCTTTTTATCAACGTTCTTAAGTCTAAGAATCACTCCTACTCTCCACGATATTTAAGAGACCTTCAGAGGTGTCTTAAGTGGTTAGGAGTTGCCAGCAGGGGATGGCACTGAGGCGAGAGAGACGTGCGCGAACGTTCAGGGAACGGAACAATGTTGTTTTTTTTTTATGACGAGCAGCTGATCAAATGGTATCGTTTAGACAGAGCGGATATTATTTTTGTCACAGATTTAATACTTTTCGATTCCTTGTTGATTTCTGGATGTGTCTGCAGTGGGCTAGTATATATAGAGCCACCCACACCAGTTTCAAATTAGTTGGCTAATTAATGAATTGGAAAGAAAATGTTATGACAGTAGCGTATGTGTGTGGCTGTGAGGTGAGTGACGTCAGTGAGTGTGTGGGCGATAGAAGAGAGGGAGCGGTAGCGTGAGTGCCGGCGGGGACTAGTTTGTTTTGTATTATTTTGTAGTTTATTGTCAAAATATACACTCCCATTGTCCACTTAAATATTTCCAAGATATTTCTTTATTCTTAGACAACGGATTCCCTTCCGTGATTGGTCATTTCTATGGACACAGAAATTACGTCACCTAAAATTCCGTTTACGGCACATAGTAATGTCGTATTTCAGCTCTGAGTGTGACACTTAAGATTCAGTCCTACACTTCGCTGAAAGTGTGAGTAAGACGCTTGATAACTAACTTTTAAGTGCAGCTTTCAGCGAAGAATTTATTTACTCTTAAGTCAACTCTTAGCAGACTTCTTAGGAGTAATTCTAAGAAGCTTGATAAGTACGGCCCCAGACCTGTCTCCCATTGAAAATGTGTGGCGCATTATGAAGCCTAAAATACCACAACGGAGACCCCCGGACTGTTGAACAACTTAAGCTGTACATCAAGCAAGAATGGGAAAGAATTCCACTTGAGAAACTTAAAAAATGTGTCTCCTCAGTTCCCAAACTTTTACTGAGTGTTGTTAAAAGGAAAGGCCATGTAACACAGTGGTGAACATGCCCTTTCCCAACTACTTTGGCACGTGTTGCAGCCATGAAATTCTAAGTTAATTATCATTTGCAAAAAAAAATAAAGTTTATGAGTTTGAACATCAAATATCTTGTCTTTGTAGTGCATTCAATTGAATATGGGTTGAAAAGGATTTGCAAATCATTGTATTCCGTTTATATTTACATCTAACACAATTTCCCAACTCATTTGGAAACGGGGTTTGTAGAAGAAAAGTTTTGTAATTTTATTTAATCTGAGCAACAACTTGAGGCAGTTTACTGTGGATTATCGTGGGCAGAATTATTATAGTGTTCCCAATGTTAAAAGGATAAAGACATTGTTTACAAATTTGGTAAATAAATAACCAAAACATTTATATTTTGTTGTTTTCTTACTGTACCGAAAATGAACCGAACCTTGACCTCTAAACCGAGGTACGTACCGAACCGAAATGTTTGTGTACCGTTACACCCCTAGGAAATAGTGTCAAAGTGCTTTGAGTACCTTGAAGGTGGAAAAGCGCTATACAAGTAAAACCCATGTACATTTGACCCATCCCCTTGTTCCACCCCCTGGGAGGTGAGGGGAGCAGTGCGCAGCAACGGTGGTCGCGCTCGGGAATCATTTTTGGTGATTCAACCCCCATTTCCAACCCTTGAAACGCTGAATTGATTGATTGATTGAGACTTTTATTAGTAGGTTGCCCAGTGAAGTACATATTCCGTACAATTGACCACTAAATGGTAACACCCGAATAAGTTTTTCAACTTGTTTAAGTCGGGGTCCACTTAAATTGATTCATGATACAGATATATACTATCAGATATATACTATCATCATAATACAGTCATGAAGGGACAACGATTATTAGAAATATGCTTACCTTTTTTTAGCTCTCTGTGCCACACTTTGACGATGAGCCCCGAGTGTTTGCGGTGGTGGATGATCCACAGTGACAGAGTCTGGACGCTCTGCTGCGAGCTGCTCAGCTCCGTCAGCTTCTTCTCCAGGGCCGCCTCGGAGAAAGACGACATGTCGGTGCGATGCTCTGCGCGTCCTTTGGGAGCAGCGGACCCACCACGACCCCTCGGCTCAAAACCGACTGAGCTCCGAGCTAGTTGTGGACAACTGGCGCTGTCATCAAAAGTCAAACGTTTACTTTAAGCAGGATTTTGCAAAAAAAAAAAAAAAAAAAGCGTCTTCCCGCTGCCGACTCCAAACAAAGCAGCGTTATAGCGCTAGTTTAGCCGTTAAACCAAGGGAACCATGCAACTATATTAACAAACCTGCAGCGTTTTGAGTTGGTTGAAGAGCAACTGCTCGTTGGATAGTTAAAGTGTTTGTTTACAGCCACAGCTAACGTTAGCTGGCGGCGGCTAAGTCGGCTAACCGCATACTACTAGCCAGCATGCGCTCTAGCCAGACTTTAAAATGCTCGGCTTTCTATAACAGATGAGTGGAATACCTGCTCGGTGCGATCGATGCGGCAATAAAACGGTTATAGCGACGGTGGAACGACTCAGAGTTTGGGTTTCGCTTGCCTACCTAGTCAGGAAGAATTCTCCAGGATATAAAAAAAAAAAATGGCAGTTCGCACTTTCACCCCAACATGTGCGTCGCGTAGTAGTGACGTCATCGGAGACAATACCCCCTCTTTTAGAAGTAAGTAAGTGAACAAAAATTTAAAAATGAATTTTACCTTTGCAATCTCATTATACTATTGGCTAAGTTGTATATTCATAAATGTAAGTTTCTCAATACCTGACCAGTTTTTTGTGCCTTTAAAAAAGATTTAGAACTCTACATGCTTCAACCCTATAACACCCTCCCTTCCACATCCCACCTCCCCGGATTGTAAATAATCAAATGTAAATAATCAAAGGTAGATACTTATTCTTATGCTTTCTGATCTCTCTCTCTATGTCCACTACCCTAGCACCTCCAAAACCCTCAAATCTAAACTCCAAACATCCCAGAACAAGCTAGTCAGATTATTTCTAGACCTCCACCCCAGATCACACCTCACTCCTACCCACTTCTCCAAAGTGGGCTGGCTCAGGGTGGAGGACAGAGTAAAACAACTTGCACTGAGCCTAGTCTATAAAATCCACTACATCTCCCTGATACCGAAGTACATGTCAAACTACTTCCTTAACGTAAATGACCGCCATAACCACAACACCAGGGGGAGCTCCACCACGTTAAACCCAGATTCCGATCTAACAAAGGTCTTAACTCATATTCTTTCTATGCCACATCAATATGGAATGCACTCCCAACAGGTGTAAAAGAAAGGGCATCTCTATCCTCCTTCAAAACCGCACTAAAAGAACACCTCCAGGCAACTTCAACCCTATACTAACAGCCTCCCTTCCACATCCCACCTCCCCGGATTGTAAATAATCAAATATAGATACTTATTCTTGTACTTTCTGATCTCTCTATGTCCAATACTTGATGTACATATACCGGTATACCAAGTCAGTCCTACATTGTTCCAATGTCCATTTCTCTGATGATGCAATTGTTGATGACTGAAGTGTTTATATCAACCTAACCTAACCCACATCCCACACCCCGGATTGTAAATAATGTAAATAATTTAATGTATATACTCTGATGATTAACTTGTGTGATGACTGTATTATGATGATAGTATATATCTGTATCATGAATCAATTTAAGTGGACCCCGACTTAAACAAGTTGAAAAACTTATTGGGGTGTTACCATTTAGTGGTCAATTGTACGGAATATGTACTGCACTGTGCAATCTACTAATAAACGTTTCAATCAGTCAATCAAACACATTAAAACACTCTCTACCTCTAACAACCAAAAAGCTGTGAAAACAAAGATGCTGTGCTCCAAATTTGGATTATTTACGGAACTTGTGTCAGTGAGCCTATGGCTTTACATTTTGTTACACATATATATATATTTTGCAATCTTCTTTAGTTGCTTTATCGCAACCCCTATATTAGCGTCCCTTCACTGGCTCCCTGTGCGTTACCGAATCAACTTTAAACTTCTTTTATTTGTTTTTAAATGTCTAAACAACCTCGCGCCAACACATCTCTCCAACCTCCTTCAGCCGATCAGCTGCTACTAACGGTCCCTGACACAAGGCTGAAGCTATGAGGTGACAGAGCTTTCGCCGCTGCTGCTCCCAAGCTCTGGAACGACCTACCTCTGAGTGTTAGACAAGCCTCCTCTCTTCCTGTTTTTAAATCTCTCTTAAAAACATACTTTTATTCCATGGCTTTTAACACTGAGTGATATCCATCCTGCAATGGCGCCCCATAATACACCTGCTGTGAACCTGTTTTTATGTTTTATTTATTTTTTATCGCGTTCTGTTTGTTTTGTGTTGTGTTTGCTCTGTACTCGTATTATCTTTTAACCTGCCCATTGTACAGCACTTTGGCTACCCCTGTGGTAAATTTTAAATGTGCTTTATAAATAAAGTTGATTTGATTTGATTTATTGAGTTTACAAACCCCCTGGCGCTGTTTTGTACTGTTTTCGTACTGTTTCTGTACTTGTTTAGATTATTATTTTTGATTGTATGGAAATGTTGAATGTTATAAATAAAGGTTTTGAAAAAATAAAATAAAAAATATAACAAACGGAAAAAAAAAATAAAAAAAATTAAAAAGAAGTAAGTAAGTAATATTCATGACAAATTTGTGCTTTGTTTTAAAGAGGTGCTATTTGGATTCACACTGTATGAAAAAAAATGTGAAAAGGAATTTTACCTTTGCAATCTCATTATACTATTGGCCAGAGGTGGGACCAAGTCATTGCTTTGCAAGTCACAAGTAAGTCTCAAGTCTTTGCCCTCAAGTCTCGAGTCAAGTCCCGAGTCAAGACAGGCAAGTCCCGAGTCAAGTCCAAAGTCAAGACTGGAAAGTCTCAAGTCAAGTCACAAGTCCTGCATTTTGAGTTTTGAGTCCTTTCAAGTCCTTTTAACCACAGACTAATATTTTTACACAGATTGTGTATGCTTTTAAACCGCTGTATTTATTTATTAAAACAAGTGCATTTGAAATAGCAGGGAAAAAAATAGTACTGACATTGCAATTCATAATAGCACTATTAACCAGTCATTACAATAGTTTAAACAATTTTAAACATTTAACTCATTCCTTTACAGAATAAACACATTTGCAAAAACAAGTGCAACTGTACTTATTTGTACAAAAGTGTTAACATTGTATTTCCATGGCATATTGCATTGTAACTAGTTCCACAGCAGTTTCTATTCTGTTCTTACCTTATCTCATTGATCTCATCTCATACTGTGTGTGTGTTTATGTGTGCGTGCACATGAAAAACATAACAAATACATGAACATAACAATGAGAACAGAGTTGTACTTTTTAGATGTCAGGGCCCTATGCAATATGTACACATATTCTTAATATAGTATACATTTTAACTGACCCTTATCATCAACCTACACCTAACATAACCTAACGAAAAATATGCGGTGCTGCTGACCCCCGCCCCGTCTCAACGTCTCACTCAAAAAAACAAAAAAAAACAAACGTTACGTGTAGGTACCTCATGCAACCCTGCTTAAAAAAATCACTTGACAAAAAGTATGAATAAGGAAGCAAACTGCAGTGGACGCAACATATTGCTGTGTTTGAAATGATGTTATAACCATAGACATCTTATAAGTAGACGCAGTATTGGTTGCTGTGACGCGAGCAAATTGCATCTTGAAGTGGTGATGAGGAGCCGGCGAGCAGCCTAAACTGACAGTTGACAGGTAGAAAACAAAGATGCCGGGCTGGTGTTCAGCGTTTTCCTGCTCAAATGAGCGGACTGTTGAAAATAGGAATCGGGGGATTACTTTTCACAAGTAAGATTTAACATAAATGTACTTTTGGTTGTATTTTATGAAAATAACATTACCACAGAGTTAAGAAGGAGCAAAGATCTTCAATATTTGTATGTGAAAATCACAAACAAATCTTCTGGGGGAGGATGATGCCCCTACAGGGGTTTGGTTTACAAACTTTCAGCCCCACCTAAAACAAAATTCACCAGCCGCCACTGATTATGATGCATTCTCATTTTAGGCAAAATATAAGACAATACTTTCTTAACAGTATAATTGTAACCAGGAATAAGTCTTCAAGTAACAATATTCAAATACTAACATTGTTGGGTAAAACAGCATTTGGTTTTATTCTGAATCCAGTGAAACAGATTGGTGGTTTTAGCTGATATAAAGACTTTCAGGTGTTTATATATGTTTAAGTATTTGGCAGACGCTTTTATCCAAAGCGACATACATAAAAAATACATATATAACAATCACTGTAAACATTATCATTTAAGGGAAGAATGTAATAGAAAATATCAATACAAAGTGTCAAGACAGAATAAACTCTCTGCTGCTGCAGCAACAGAGATACGGTCTATAAGATATATAAATAGCTAATGTATTCATACATTGTTTATGTAGGATATACGCATGTATATATAACGTAATTATATTGTTTCTTCAACTTAAAAATAGCTGACCGTTTTTTTCCCCCTTCTCTGGGCTTATATTCCCAGTTTTGATCTCGGACGTCTGGTCACTTATAGCATATACGAATATTCTATTACTGTTAAGCAAACTATGAATAATAAAACATGTGTCCGTTATCATAGCTACACGTATGACAAAAAAGCGCGTGAAAATGAGTGGTATTCAGTGAGGTAAAATGAATTAAATGCGCTGACAGTTCATTGCTCCTGCCAAATGAATTGCACTGAGTGGAGCGGATCACCACTCCAAGATGGCGGCCCCGCGTCTCGTCTGCGCCAGTAAGCAGTAGCGCTCGATGCTGCGTCTACTTATAAGATGTCTATGGTTATGACGTTAGCAGTGAGTTTGCAAGTCTCTTTACATTTTGTCAAGTCGAGTCTAAAGTCATCAAATTCATGACTGAGTCTGACTCGAGTCCAAGTCATGTGACTCGAGTCCACACCTCTGCTATTGGCTAAGTTTTATATTCATAAATGTAAGTTTCTCAATACCCGACCTGTTTTTTGTGCCTTTAAAAAAGATTTAGAACTCTACATTAAAACACTCTCTACCTCTAACAACCAAAAAGCTGTGAAAACGATGATGCTGTGTTCCAAATTTAAGTTATTTACTGAGATTGAGTGAGCCTATGGCTTTGCACTTTGTTTATTATATATATATATATACTGTATATTTTGCATTCTATTTTAGTTACTTTGAATTTACAACCCCCTGGCGCTGTTTTGTACTGTTTTTGTACGGTTTTGTACTGTTTTTGTACTTACTTTGGTTATTATTTTCAACTGTTTGTAAATGTTGAAATTTATAAATAAAGGTTTATAAAATAAAATAAATGAAATTTTTAAAAAAAAGAACCAAACGTTAAATTTATAAATAAAGGTTTATAAAATTAAAAATACAATTTTAAAATAATAAAAAGTCGATTTCCAACCCCCTGGCGCTGTTTTGTACTGTTTTTGTACTGTTTCTCTACTTGTTTTGATTATTATTATTTCGTTGCTTGTATGTAAATGTTGCATATTATAAATAAAGGGTTCTTTAAAAAAAAAGAAAATAAATAAAAATAAATAAATAAAAAAAAGAAGCAAGTTCTACTTTAAAACACTCTCTATCTCTAACAACCAAAAAGCTGGGAAAATGATGATGCTGTTTTCCAAAATTTAAGTTATTTACTGAGATTGAGTGAGCCTATGGCTTTGCACTTTGTTTATAGTTGGTAGAGTGGCCGGGCCAGCAATCGGAGGGTTGCTGGTTACTGGGGTTCAATCCCCACCTCCTATCATCCTAGTCACGTCCGTTGTGTCCTTGGGCAAGACACTTCACCCTTGCTCCTGATGGCTGCTGGTTAGCGCCTTGCATGGCAGCTCCCGCCATCAGTGTGTGAATGTGTGTGTGAATGGGTGAATGTGGAAATAGTGTCAAAGCGCTTTGAGTACCTTGAAGGTAGAAAAGCGCTATACAAGTATAACCCATTTATCATTATTTATCATTTATATATATATTTTACATTCTATTTTAGTTACATTGAATTTACAACCCCGTGGCGCTGTTTTTTTTTACTGTTTTTGTACTGTTTTGTACTTACTTTGATTATTATTTTCCACTGTTTGTTAAATGTTGAAATTTATAAATAAAGGTTTATTAAAAAAACATTATAATAAAAAAAAAGAAGAAGCAAACGTTAAATTTATAAATAAAGGTTTATAAAAATTTTAAAAATAAATAATTAAAAAATAATAATAAAAAGTTAATTTCTAACCCCCTGTAATTGTATCACTTTCTGAGTGGGGCACCTTTTGGATCCCAAATATATTTAATGGGATTTTATTTATCTTTTCACTGTGATTACTCAAAAATAATAATGAATTAAAATAAATGGTGTCCTGCATTATTGATATTTTTAAGGCTCTAATTACTTCACATCAAACATTGCTTTCTGAATGTTTTGGGCAGTGGGGGAAATACTGCATATTTCAGTTTTATTATAAAAAACTAAGTTGTCTTTGACAGAAAAGGCATAAAACCTTTTTGTTTTTTGAAACTTTATATCAACCTGAAGTTGATATACAGTACAGATTTACTGTAAGCGTTATATATATAAATAAATAAAAATTTGACTTGTTTTTAACATTTTAATGACTTAGACCCTTTATGGTCCCCGGGAGCCCTAAAGGTAAAAAACAAACAAAATCCATATATTTTGTTATGGCTTGAAAATGAAAAATATCAAAATGGCCCCCGCATGCTTTAATTTTTCCGTGTGGAAAAAGTTTGGACACCCCTGCCTTCGGTTATTAAAACAGAGTAACACATTAAAACCATTTTTTAACGTGTTACAGTTTACGTGGAATTGCAACAGCACGCAAAGTGCAAATCCTATCCATCAATTCATGTCATTAGAAACAATTTGCATGGCCATTTGCATACTTGATGGTGTGGTTATAACATAATGGATGAAAAGAAAAAAATTGTGGCATGAGGGACATGTGGGAGTCAAATTGTTTATCAAAACAAAAAGCATATTCGAAAGGGGAAGCTTCATCTATCAACCGCAATGCAAATTTTTTTATCATTTGAATCATTGTAATGAATTGAAAACACTAAGATAATAATTTCAAGTAGACGTATAAAATGTAAATAATCGATGTAAAGCTGCTTGTCAGTGGACAGAAATGACATTTCCACCCTGTTATTATGTGAAATGTTTTCTTCCACATGGAAAACAAAGTCACGCAAACAAATGAGACATGCAAATGTACGTCACTTGCAACCTTTAAAAATCTACACTCCTCGTATGTTTCATGAGTGGAGTGGAACTTGCCCAGCAGTCTTGTGTGTACTGCTGGAGACATGACAACTCTGTATTTGTTCTTCTGTGGCTTGGTGCTGCATGTGTCTGATGGACAACTGGACTACATCTCCCAGGGAGAAGGATTACATCTGCAAGGGGACTTCTCCATAGCTGGGCTTTTTCCTCTTCACTACACCAATGGGCCAAGTGTCGGTTTGCCTGCTTTAGGTCCATGCAATATGTAAGTTTTGTAAACAACAACATCCCCAGATCAGATGCATATTTTATAAAAGCTCATTTTAATTTCATTTAATTTAATCTTATTTTATTTTGATTTGGGGGCGATTTCAAATGTGGAATTCAAATTGTTGCAAAATCTGGATCAGCCGTTTGTAACCCAGTACTACTCCTACACTACTAATATTACATTGTTAATTTTATTTTATTTGTATATCTTTGAGGATCCCAAATGTTAAAGGGGAACTGCACTTTTTAGGAATTTTGCCTATTGTTCACAATCATCATGAAATACATGACGACGGATGTATTTTTTAAAAAAAAGAAAAGCATTCTAAATAGTAAATAAATGCGATCAAAAGTCCGCTTACAATTAAGTCTATGGGAGTTGCTCTATTCTGCCTATATAGCCCTTAAAAAACATCCAAACACCACTATTACGTTTTTATGTACATGCTGTAAGGTATAGGTAATGTAGTAACAAGCACATTTATAATAACATTTAATATTTACGTATTTTAATAATTTTAAGTAGAGATGTCGATAAATGCTTTAAAATTTAATATCGTAAATTATCGGTATCGTTTTTTTTTTTATTATCAGTATTGTTTTTTTTAAAAAAAAATTTTATTAAACCAACATAAAAAACACAAGATACACTTACAATTAGTACACCAACCCAAAAACCTCCCTACCCCATTTACACTCATTCACACAAAAGGGTTGTTTCTTTCTGTTATTAATATTCTGGTTCCTACATTATATATCAATATATATCAATACAGTCTGCAAGGGATACAGTCCGTAAGCACACATTATTGTGCGTGCTGTTGGTCCACTAATAGTACTAACCTTTATCAGTTAATTTTACTCATTTTCATTCATTACTAGTTTCTATGTAACTGTTTTTATATTATTTTAATTTCTTTTTTATTCAAGAAAATGTTTTTAATTTATTTATCTTATTTTATTTTATTTTTTTTTTAAAAAAGGACCTTATCTTCACCATACCTGGTTGTCCAAATTATTACCCACTACTGCTCCTACACTACTAACAGACATTGTGTAATAATTTGAGCTTTAACTAATTTAATTTAAAGCATTTTATTTCATTGTTCGTTATTTTTAATGCTCCCGTGTATATATATATATATATATATATATATATATATATATATATATATATATATATATATATATATATATATATATATAAGAAATATATATTAGGGCTGCAACTAACGATTAATTTGATAATCGATTAATCTGTCGATTATTACTTCGATTAATCGATTAATAATCGGATAAAAGAAACAAACTACATTTCTATCCTTTCCAGCATTTTATTTAAAAAAAAACAGCACACTGGCACCATACTTATTTTGATTAATGTTTCTCAGCTGTTTGTAAATGTTGCAGTTTATAAATAAAGATTTATTTAAAAAAAAAAAATAATAATAATAATTTTTTTTTTTTTTTTTAAGCCTCTGCGCATGCGCATAACATAGATCCAACGAATCGATGACTAAATTAATCGGCAACTATTTTTATAATCGATTTCAATCGATTTAATCGAATAGTTGTTGCAGCCCTAATATTTATATATATATATATATATATATATATATATATATATATATATATATATATATATATATATATATATATATATATATATATATATATATATATATATATATATATATATATATATATATATATATATATATATATATGTATATATATATATATATATATATATACACACTACCGTTCAAAAGTTTGGGGTCACATTGAAATGTCCTTATTTTTGAAGGAAAAGCACTGTACTTTTCAATGAAGATAACTTTAAACTAGTCTTAACTTTAAAGAAATACACTCTATACATTGCTAATGTTGTAAATGACTATTCTAGCTGCAAATGTCTGGTTTTTGGTTGCAATATCTACATAGGTGTATAGAGGCCCATTTCCAGAAACTATCACTCCAGTGTTCTAATGGTACAATGTGTTTGCTCATTGGCTCAGAAGGCTAATTGATGATTAGAAAACCCTTGTGCAATCATGTTCACACATCTGAAAACAGTTTAGCTCGTTACAGAAGCTACAAAACTGACCTTCCTTTGAGCAGATTGAGTTTCTGGAGCATCACATTTGTGGGGTCAATTAAACGCTCAAAATGGCCAGAAAAAGAGAACTTTCATCTGAAACACGACAGTCTATTCTTGTTCTTAGAAATGAAGGCTATTCCACAAAATAGTTTGGGTGACCCCAAAATTTTGAACGGTAGTGTATATATATATATATATAATAAATCCCACATAGGTCTGTACAGGATTGTTTATTTTAGATTTACTGAGCCATTGATTGGATTGATTGAGACTTTTATTAGTAGATTGCACAGTACAGTACATATTCCGTACAATTGACCACTAAATGGTAACACCCAAATAAGTTTTTCAACTTGTTTAAGTCGAGGTCCACGTTAATCAATTCATGGTATAAATATATACTATCATCATAATACAGTCATCACACAAGTTAATCATCAGAGTATATACATTGAATTATTTACATTATTTACAATCCGGGGGGTGGGATGTGGAGGGGGTTAGGTTAGGTTGATATCAGCACTTTAGTCATCAACAATTGCATCATCTGAGAAATGGACATTGAAACCGTGTAGGTCTGACTTGGTAGGATATGTACAGCGAGCATTGAACTAGCCAAGTGCTGGTGTGCCTGCTTTTGGTTCATGCCATGAGTAAGTTTATTTGAATTTAATTAACAACATCCACAAATCAGATGCATATTTCATTTGATTTGATTCTTTGGGGATTTCAAATGTTGAATTCAAATTGTATCAAAATCTCTATCAGCTGTTTGTAAACCACCACTACTCCTACACTACTAATGGTGCATTGTTAATTTAATTTAATTCTATTTAATGTGTGATTTGATTTTAGGGGCCGGCTCAACAAGCATGGCTTCCATATGATGCAAGCCATGAGATTTGCGGTGGAAGAAGTCAACAACAAGAGTGGAGTCCTGAACTCCCTCCTACCAGGGGTCACACTGGGCTACCAGATGTATGACATATGTTCAGTACCAGCCAGTGTACTGGCCACACTGGACATCCTGGAGGAACAGTACCATGGCTCCACTGCATCCAGGATGGCGACACAGAAGACAGAAACTGTTGCTGTGATTGGACCGGACAGCAGCAGCAAATCTTTCACTCCAGCTGCTCTGCTGGGCGCTTATCTCATACCACAAGTAAGTCAAAATGTTGAGAACTGTGTAAGTATTAAGCCTCAAATTCTATGGAAAATACTCAAGCTCATGAAAAATGATGGTGATTTAAGGAAATTAACTTGAACGTTGCGGTAATTTATGCAAATATACTGCTGTATATACAAACCTACTGTATGCATGCACATTCATACACATTTGTGTCTTAATAAATTGGATTATTGTGCAAAAGTGAATTGATTTCATTTGCAATCTTGAAATGCCTCCAGAAACAAACATCTTGCATGCAGATTCAAAAGACGGGTTATAAATGTGGCCGCATGGAGCAAAATGTACGCAAAATCTACACCAAAGCATATCCGATACGTACTATCAGACCAGGGGTTCGTTTGACCTCTAGGCCAAACTTTTCCACCGAGGGGCCACTCAAATATTTACACTGAATTAGTAGTATTACTCTTGATTTTAATCATATTCAATAATTCTGTTTATCCCACTTATACAGTTTACAACCTTGTCAAATGATATGATAGCATGTGGTAATGACAAAGATTATTATTCATTTAACACATAAACATTAGGCTTAGGTCAGGCTGATTAGAAAAACAAGTACCAAACAAATATACTGCTTAAAGAGGGACTCTTAAATAACTGACCAAAAATTAATTTACATACAATTAGGTAGAGATGTCCGATAATATCGGCCTACCGATATTATCGGCCGATAAATGTTTTAAAATGTAATATCGGAAATTATCGGTATCGGTTCTTTTTTAAATTATCGGTATAGGTCCTTTTTTTAAAAAATTATAAAATAAAATAAGATAAATAAATTAAAAACATTTTCTTGAATATAAAGGAAAGTAACACAATATAAAAACAGTTACATAGAAACTAGTAATTAATGAAAATAAGTAAAATTAACTGTTAAAGGTTAGTACTATTAGTGGAGCAGCAGCACGCACAATCATGTGTGCTTACGGACTGTATCCCTTGCAGACTGTATTGATATGTATTGATATATAATGTAGGAACCAGAATATTAATAACAGAAAGAAACAACCCTTTTGTGTGAATGAGTGTGAATGATTTAGAATGGTTTTTCATGTTGATATAATAAAAAATAAAAAAAAGTTTAAACAAAAACGATACTGATAATAAAAAAAACATTTTAAAGCATTTATCGGCCGATAATATCGGCCGATAAATGCTTTAAAATGTAATATTGGAAATTATCGGTATCGGTTTTTTATTATCAGTATCCTTTAAAAAAAAAAAAGTTATTAAATCAACATAAAAAACACAAGATACACTTACAATTAGTGCACCAACCCAAAAAACCTCCCTCCTCATTTACACTCATTCACACAAAAGGGTTGTTTCTTTCTGTTATTAATATTCTGGTTCCTACATTATATATCAATATATATCAATACAGTCTGCAAGGGATACAGTCCGTAAGCACACATGATTGTGCGTGCTGCTGGTCCACTAATAGTACTAACCTTTAACAGTTAATTTTACTCATTTTCATTAATTACTATTTTCTTGGTAACTGTTTTTATATTGTTTTACTTTCTTTTTTATTCAAGAAAATGTTTTTAATTTATTTATCTTATTTTATTATTATTTTTAAAAAGGACATTATCTTCACCATACCTGGTTGTCCAAATTAGGCATAACAATGTGTTAATTCCACAACTGTATATACCGGTATCGGTTGATATTGGTATCGGTAATTAACAGTTGGACAATATCGGAATATCGGATATCGGCAAAAAGCCATTATCGGACATCCCTACAATTAGGTTGTGCTAAAATAAATAAACTAGATTGGTGATAAATAATACTAAAAATGTTTATATTTAAATTGTCAATAAAATTAACTCACTACTTCAGTCAAAATTTCTGCACTTCAAAAATGTCTCTATGAATTTAGCTCCAGACTTCTTCTATTTCCATCCATCCATTTGCTACCGTTTGTCCCTTTTGGGGTCGCGGGGGGTGCTGGAGCCTATCTCAGCTGCATTCAGGCGGAAGGCAGGGTACACCCTGGACAAGTCGCCACCTCATCGCAGGGCCAACACAGATATACAGACAGCATTCACACTCACATTCACACACTAGGGCCAATTTAGTGTTGCCAATCAACCTATCCCCAGGTGCATTTGTTTGAGATTATTATTACTGCCACAAGTGGTGGAAAAGTGTATTACAACTGAGTACTGCTGCAGCCCATTCGGACCACACTTGATAAACAGACATTTTCGGTGGCCCTCTAAGGGGCGCTCACGGCCTATCTAGACCACAGGTATCAAACTCAAGGCCCGGGGGCTAGATCTGGCCTGCCACATCGCCAAAAAAAATTAGTTCTTTCAATTTTGACAAAAAAATTGCACAAACTTTGATGTTACCTGATCGTGCAAAAAACATTATGTTACATTATTCCAAAAAAATTTTGTTAAAATAAAAATAAATAATTTAATATCTGCTAGTCATCCTGATTTATGATTTCAAAGCAAGTTATCCATCAATTCAGTACGTTAAAAATGCATCAACTGCATAGGCAACTGTGTAATAATATGAGTTGATTATACATTCAAATGTGTGTGTATATACAGTACAGGCCATACGTTTGGACACACCTTCTCATTTCAATGTGTTTTCTTCATTGTCATGACTATTTACATTGTAGATTGTCACTGAAGGCATCAAAACTATGACACCTGTGAAGTGAAAACCCTTTCAGGTGACTACCTCCTGAAGCTCACCGAGAGAATGCCAAGAGTGTGCAAAGCAGTAATCAAGGCAAAGGGTGGCTATTTGGAAGAAACTAGAATATAAAACATGTTTTCACCTATTACACCCTTTTTTTGTTAAGTACATAACTCCACATGTGTTCATTCATAGTTCTGATGCCTTCAGTGACAATCTACAATGTAAATAATCATGAAAATAAAGAAAACACATTGAATGACAACTATATATATATATATATATATATATATATATATATATATATATATATATATATATATATATATATATATATATATATATACACTACCTTTCAAAAGTTTGGGTTCACATTGAAATGTCCTTATTTTTGAAGGAAAAGCACTGTACTTTTCAATGAAGATAACTTTAAACTAGTCTTAACTTTAAAGAAATACACTCTATACATTGCTAATGTGGTAAATGACTATTCTAGCTGCAAATGTCTGGTTTTTGGTGCAATATCTACATAGGTGTGTAGAGGCCCATTTCCAGCAACTATCACTCCAGTGTTCTAATGGTACAATGTGTTTGCTCATTGGCTCAGAAAGCTAATTGATGATTAGAAAACCCTTGTGCAATCATGTTCACACATCTGAAAACAGTTTAGCTCGTTACAGAAGCTACAAAACTGACCTTCCTTTGAGCAGATTGAGTTTCTGGAGCATCACATTTGTGGGGTCAATTAAACATTCAAAATGGCCAGAAAAAGAGAACTTTCATCTGAAACTCGACAGTCTATTCTTGTTCTTAGAAATGAATGCTATTCCACAAAATTGTTTGGGTGACCCCAAACTTTTGAACGGTAGTGTATATAGCGCACTTTCCGCGCGCGCGATGATGTCACGTTATCGATGAGAAAATGCATTTTTAGACAATATGATTTGCCTGAGCGGCTAGGAGACACCGTGACTAGCAAGCGGTACAAAGTGGATAAGAAAAGACAGAAAAAAATAATAATGTTTTTTTTATTTATTTTTTTATACTTGGGACTTCCCGCGGGCCTGATTTTGGACGCTGGTGGGCGGAATCCGGCCCGCGGGCCGTAGTTTGGGGACCCCTGATATATATATATATAGTATATATATATATATATATATATATATATATATACAGTGTATATATATATATATATATATATATATATATACATATTAATTTTCATTGTTATGAGCGGCCCTCGGGTAGCAGCCATAAATGCAATGTGGCCCTCAATGAAAACAGCTTTGACACCCCTGGTCTAGACCTTAAGGAAGCAATTTAAATGTAGATTTAAATCATAATAGTTCCTTTTAAAATTAGTTCAAATTATGCATGCAAATACTTTACTGCAATTAATAACGATTGATCAAAATGCAAAATTGTGAGTAAGATGAATCTTAATATGTATGTTATCACCAACACAGATCTCCTATGAAGCATCAAACCAAAAACTGAGCAACAAGATCCTCTACCCATCCTTTTTGCGCACCATTCCCAGTGACAAAAACCAGGTGGAGGCCATGATCCAGCTCCTGGTGCATTTCAACTGGACCTGGATCGCCCTGCTGGGCAGCGACAACGACTACGGCCTGGGTGGCATGCAGAGTCTGTCCCAGCTGGCGCCACACCACAACATCTGCGTGGCCTTCCAGGGAGTCATCCCGTCCTACAGCGACGACACCGTCAGGACCATGAGGAACTTGGTGGATGGCATACTGAGGGCCAAGGTCAACACCATTGTGGTGTTCTCCAGTAAGTCCAAACTGAGCGGCTTCTTCCCGTTTGTGGTGGAGCGTAATGTGACAGGAAAGGTGTGGATCGGCACGGAAGACTGGTCGGTCGCCACTCTCATATCCGGGATCGCCGGGATCCACACCATCGGCACCGTGCTCGGCGTCTCCATCAAGACCGCGGACATTAGTGGCTTTCAAGAGTTTGAGAGGAAAGTTGTAGAAGCTTCTCTGCATCGCGGTGATAGTCAGACGGCTTCTGGCAGCCATGTTTGTCTGCACAGCACAGACGTGTACAGTCTGGCCAGAAACAACTTCACTTTGGAGCAGTATGACGTCACCTCCTCCTTCAATGTGTACAAGGCGGTGTATGCCGTGGCACATGCTCTCCATCGAGGTCTTGACTGTGACTCTGGACGCTGCTTAGTGAAGAAGGTGCGTCCATGGCAGGTGAGCTTGGATGCTTTTCTAGCATTGGAACTACTTTTGTTCACTAAACCTTTTCGTTGTTTGTTTGTATTTACCGTATTTTTCGGACTATAAGTCGCTCCGGAGTATAAGTCGCACCGGTCGAAAATGCATAATAAAGAAGGAGAAAAACATATATAAGTCGCACTGGAGTATAAGTCGCATTTTTTGGGGAAATTTATTTGATAAAAGCCAACACCAAGAATAGACATTTGAAAGGCAATTTAAAATAAATAAAGAATAGTGAACAACAGGCTGAATAAGTGTACGTTATATGACGCATAAATAACCAACTGAGAACGTGCCTGGTATGTTAACGTTTTGATTGATTGATTGAGACTTTTATTAGTAGGTTGCACAGTGAAGTACATATTCCGTACAATTGACCACTAAATGGTAACACCCGAATAAGTTTTTCAACTTGTTTAAGTCGAGGTCCACTTAAATTGATTCATGATACAGATATATACTATCATATATACTATCATCATAATACAGTCATCACACAAGATAATCACATTGAATTATTTACATTATTTACAATCAGGGGTGTGGAGGGGGGGAGGGGGGGGGTAGGATATGGACAGCAAGTAGTGGACATAGAGAGAGAGAGAGAGAGAGAGAGAGAGAGAGAGAGAGAGAGAGAGAGAGAGAGAGAGAGAGAGAGAGAGATCAGAAGGCATAAGAAAAAGTATCTGCATTTGATTGTTTACATTTGATTATTAGCAATCCGGGGAGGGTGTTAGTTTAGGGTTGTAGCTGCCTGGAGGTGAACTTTTATTGCGGTATTGAAGGAGGATAGAGATGCCCTTTCTTTTACACCTGTTGGGAGCGCATTCCACATTGATGTGGCATAGAAAGAGAATGAGTTAAGACCTTTGTTAGTTCGGAATCTGGGTTTAACGTGGTTAGTGGAGCTCCCCCTGGTGTTGTGGTTATGGCGGTCATTTACGTTATGGAAGTAGTTTGACATGTACTTCGGTATCAGGGAGGTGTAGTGGATTTTATAGACTAGGCTCAGTGCAAGTTGTTTAACTCTGTCCTCCACCCTGAGCCAGCCCACTTTAGAGAAGTGGGTAGGAGTGAGGTGGGATCTGGGGTGGAGGTCTAGCAGTAACCTGACTAGCTTGTTCTGAGATGTTTGGAGTTTAGATTTGAGGGTTTTGGAGGTGCTAGGGTACCAGGAGGTGCATGTGTAATCGAAAAAGTGTTGAACGAGAGTTCCCGCCAGAATCCTCATGGTGCTTTTGTTGACCAGAGAGGAGATTCTGTAGAGAAATCTCATTCGTTGGTTAACCTTTTTGATTACCTTGGTTGCCATTTTATCACAGGAAAGATTAGCCTCTAGAATGGAACCTAGGTAGGTGACCTCATCTTTCCTGGTGATAACAATGTCACCCACTTTTATAGTGAAGTCATTGACTTTCTTAAGGTTGATGTGGGACCCAAACAGGATGGATTCTGTTTTACCCAAGTGGATGGATAGCTTGTTGTCAGCGAGCCAGGTGCAAGTTCTACCGAGCTCAGCACTGAGGATTTTCTCCACCTGTGACTTGTCCTTGCCGGATACCAGCAAGGCAGAGTCATCCGCAAACAAAAACAAGTCACAGTCGCATGCCGATGACATGTCATTTATGTATATTAGGAACCGTAAAGGTCCTAATATACTGCCTTGGGGGACTCCACAGCTCACCGAGAGGGGGGGGGACACGGTGCCGTTCACCTCTACCACCTGCTCCCTCCCCTCCAAGTAAGATTGCATCCAGCTCCATGAGGTTTTGTTAAATCCGATTGCTCTGAGCTTATCCAACAGTATAGCGTGGTTAACAGTGTCAAAGGCCTTCTGAAGGTCCAGCATGACCATGCCGCAGTATTTGCCCGCGTCCACCTCATGTTTGATGTGGTCGGTCAGATAGAGAAGGCATGTGTCAGTGGAGTGGTTAGTTCTGAAGCTGGATTGGAATTTGTACATGAGTTTATTAGTGGCAAGGTAACTATCGACCTGTTCATAAACTATTTTCTCAATTACTTTCGAAATGGAACTGAGAATAGAAACAGGTCTGTAGTTGCCAGGTTCCAATTTGCTTCCTTTTTTAAAGAGGGGAGTTACTCTTGCTATCTTAAAATCTTTTGGTACTTGGCCTTGTGTAATTGATAGGTTTATTATGTGCGTGATGATCGGGGCAATGATGGAGGCAGAGTCCCTGAGGAATCTGGAGGGAATATTATCAAGGCCGGTGGCCTTGTTAGGGTGGAGCGCGCTCAATTTTTTAAACACCTCATCAGCTGTGACCATTTCTAATTTGAAATCATCGTTGGATACTCCTAGCTTTCTGTAGAAGGCTTTAATGTGTTCTACACCAAAGCGACCAGAGTGGTGGGACAGCTTGTTGACAAGAGTTGTGGCTATGCTGGTGAAAAAGATGTTAAGTCTGCTAAGAAATCGTACATTTTCCCAGGGTATGTAAACTTATGAGCACAACTGTAGATACTGCAAGTACATACAGTAAATTATGATATTTCTTATGACATCATCCTATCAAATCGTATTTATTTCTGCTTCCGTCTCAGCTCCTGCCGTTGCTTCGAGACGTGGGATTCTCTCTGCAGAACACGTCTGTGTACTTTGATGAGAATGGCGACCCTCCCACAGGATATGACATTGTGACGTGGATTTGGAGAGGCCCGGCGTGGTCCCTAAGGGTGGTGGGTTCTTTCAGCCCTAATCCCCCTCAGCTCACACTTGATGAAGACGCCATCGAGTGGCACGGCAAGGAGACATCAAGATCAGTAAGATTTGGAATACCAAAATATCACATCATACTTTGAGTTCACATGTATGCTGTACGTCCTGCACAGCCCATAGGGGGCGCCAGAACTTTTTAACATGTCTATATATTGTACATTTAGGGGTAGATCCATTCAAATGTAACTGCTTCATACATCCAGGTTCCGGCCTCCTTCTGTTCTCCGCCCTGCCCAAAAGGTCACAGGAAGTTGATGAAAGGACAACACACGTGTTGCTTCGACTGCCAGGCATGTCCTGCTGCCACTTTCCTAAACACAAGCGGTAAACACTTATACGTTTTACAATATTGTAACATTCCAGGAATGTAGGCTCATACAACTGCTTTGTTTGTCTTGTCTTTATCGCCCAAGATGCGATTCAAGCACACGACAACCCCCAATGTGCGTCTTGAACTATACAACGTATTTCAATGGTTGGAATCTGCGCTTTTGCATGATATTTTAGTGACTAGTGTTGTCCTGATAAGAATATTATTTTGATATTTTCAGTACTTTTTGATACCTTTCTAACAAAAAATCTTAGGGTGTGGCGGACCGGCAGGCCTGGCCCTAACCAATCTGGCGCCCTAGGCAAGATTTTAGGTGGCGCCCCCCCACATCGGCAGTGAAGTGTATATACTCACAAGAAACCGAATAGCTTTGTCTTTGACCTTTTTTTTTACTTAAAGAAAGCAAATGAGAATGTTATGTTATGATTATCTTTAACCGAATCACAGCAGTGCTCAAATCAAACAACAGCATTCCCTCTCATGTGATATTGCTTAATTGACATTAATGATGTGCACTTTAACAACTAGGCTTACAACTATACCTAATATATAAAGGGGTGGAAAAGTGACAATTACCTGCAGGGCAAACATTAGCTAACCAGAAGGCAATAACAATGTAAACAAAAAACACCTGCTTAAAAGATCTAATACAAATGTCCCTGAGGAATGTAAGGTGGGAGTACTGTAATTACCTAACGTTACATTATTATTTTCCATAACAATTTAGCCCCCTCCACAATATTAAAAATGACGTTAAAACAGAACTAGCTATTTATTGATTAGCAATTGCCGAATCATGTAACATTAGCTTAATGCTAAAAAGCCAGGTTACTATCACATTCTGTAACAGACAAATAATTTCATGTAGGCTAACGTTACCTACCTGGTACCTCTGTCTTTTTCTCGTTTCTCCTCCTCTTCTTTTCTATTTTTTCTTCCCTGAGCACCTGACAGTTTTGGCCGTTTTGACATCTTGTGTTGATTTTTTGATGTGGTGACGTCCAAAAAGAGTCATGATACGGGAAGGGAGGGGGCGCAATGTTGTAACAAATAATATTTCTATTAAATAGACTTTACTTTGCATTTTAATTAACGTGGGATTATTTTTTGTATTTAGAAATAATAGTACCAACTTTTTTTTTTCTTTTTTTTTTCTCCAACATTTGTGGCACTGGCGTGGCGCCCACTGATGGACGGCGCCCTTAGCATTTGCCTATACGGCCTATGCCACGGGCCGGCCCTGCGGACCGGTACTTTTCAGAGGCGGTATGGTACCGAATAAGATTCATTAGTATCGCGGTACTATACTAATACCCGAATATAGGGATGTCCGATAATGGCTTTTTGCCGATATCCAATAATCCGATATCTTCCAACTCTTAATTACCGATACCGATATAAACCGATACCGATATCAACCGATACCGATATCAACCGATACCGATATCAACCGATACCGATATATACAGTCGTGGAATTAACACATTATTATGCCTAATTTGGACAACCAGGTATGGTGAAAATAAGGTCCTTTTAAAAAAAAAAAAAATAACATAAAATAAGATAAAGAAATTAGAAACATTTTCTTGAATAAAAAAGAAAGTAAAACAATATAAAAACAGTTACATAGAAACTAGTAATTAATGAAAATGAGTAAAATTAAATGTTAAAGGTTAGTACTAGAGATATCCGATAATATCGGCCTGCCGATATTATCGGCCGATAAATGCGTTAAAATGTAATATCGGGAATTATCGGTATCGTTTTTTGAAATGATCGGTATCGGTTTTATTTTTATTGTTTTATTTATTTTTATTAAATCCACATAAAAAACACAAGATACACTTACAATTAGTGCACCAAGCCAAAAAAACCTCCCTCCCCCATTTACACTCATTCACACAAAAGGGTTGTTTCTTTCTGTTATTAATATTCTGGTTCCTACATTATACATCAATATATATCAATACAGTCTGCAAGGGATACAGTCCGTAAGCACACATGATTGTGCGTGCTGCTGCTCCACTAATAGTACTAACCTTTAACAGTTAATTTGACTCATTTTCATTAATTACTAGTTTCAATGTAACTGTTTTTATATTGTTTTACTTTCTTTTTTATTCAAGAAAATGTTTTTGATTTATTTATCTTATTTTTTTATTTTTTTTATTTTTTAAATTACCTTATCTTCACCATACCTGGTTGTCCAAATTAGGCATAATAATGTGTTAATTCCACGACTGTATATATCGGTTGATATCGGTATCGGTTGATGTTGATATCGGTATCGGTAATTAAAGAGTTGGACAATATCGGAATATCGGATATAGGCAAAAGCCATTATCGGACATCCCTAGTTAGTACTATCGTACATCTCTACCCGAATACTGCACAACCCTACTAGTTACTATGGTAATCTATATGGTAATCTACGTCACAGCAGGACAGACGAGGCACCAAGCACTGTGAGTGGGGAGCGTTTCCACAGAGTGTTTCCAGAGCGGCCAGCCTGAAATGCGGGTGTCAGGGACAGACGCGGAAGGAGATTTTTTTTAACAAAGTTCTAAAGCTACATCAGATATATTAGATTGTAGATGTTTTTTTTTTTTTTTTACCCTTCGCGTTCATATTTCGCTGTGTTTGTTGCATTTTTGTTGCATTTGTCTTGATTGTAAAATGTGTCAATATTCAGGGTTTTATCGTTCATAGAAAAATTTAAAATTCCATTCCGTTTTTTAAGGCGGTCTGTCATAAAATTTTTAGCATTCAATCAGACTTTATTGTGAGGTTTTGTATTAGTTTTCTGAACAATAGATATACCAGCCCCGAGACACATTTTTGTCTCTAAATTTGGCCCCCGAGTCAAAATAATTGCCCAGGCCTGCGCTAGACTATAAACTGTAACATAGTGAATAATTGAATATGTTCTCTTTTGTGTTTGAATTTTTTCATGGTGACACAAATCAAAGCAGTTTGTATTTTGTATATTTGCCTGAACACAGACAGCCTTTTCAGGTTTGATAGTACCGTCGGTATGCAGGTGACCAGCAGAGGGCGCTAAAGACCAACACAATGATTAACACCACCCTCCAGAAAGCTTTTTGCTTGACTTCTTCAATGTCAACAACACATTCTTTTAACATGTATTAATATCTAGCAACTACATACATAATAAGTATTAAGAAAATCAGTTTTTATTTGGTTTCATAGCTGCAAGGTACAGTACAGGCCAAAAGTTTGGACACACCTTCTCATTCAATGCGTTTGTCTTTATTTTCATGACTATTTACATTGTAGATTGTCACTGAAGGCAACTATGAATGAACACATGTGGAGTTATGTACTTAACAAAAAAAGGTGAAATAACTGAAAACATGTTTTGTATTCTAGTTTTTTCAAAAAAAGCCAGATTACTGTTTTGCACACTCTTGGCATTCTCTTGATGAGCTTCAAGAGGTAGTCCTGAAAGTGTTTTCACTTCACAGGTGTCATAGTTTTGATGCCTTCAGTGACAATCTACAATGTAAATAGTCATGAAAATTAGGGATGTCCAATAATGGCTTTTTTGCCGATATCCGATATTCCGATATTGTCCAACTCTTAATTACCGATACCGATATATACAGTCGTGGAATTAACACATTATTATGTCTAATTTGGACAACCAGGTATGGTGAAGATAAGGTCCTTTTAAAAAATTGTTATAAAATAAAGTAAGATAAATAAATTGAGATAGGCTCCAGCACCCCCCAAGACCCTGAAAGGGACAAGCGGTAGAAAATGGATGGATGGATGGAAATTAAAAACATTTTCTTGAATAAAAAGGGAGGTTTTTTGGGTTGGTGCACTAATTTTAAGTGTATCTTGTGTTTTTTATGTTGATTTAATAAAAATAAATAAATAAATAAAATAAAAAGATAAAGATAAAGATAATTTAAAAAAACGATACTTTTGTGGAATAGCCTGTCGAGTTTCAGATGAAAGTTATCTTTTTCTGGCCATTTTGAGCGTTTAATTGACCCCACAAATGTGATGCTCCAGAAACTCAATCTGCTCAAAGGTAGGTCAGTTTTGTAGCTTCTGTAACGAGCTAATCATCAATTATCCTTATCAATTATCCTTATCAATTACGCCCCAACCCGGGGGGGTTGGGGCGTGGCTAAGGGCGTGGTTAAGAAGAGAGTATATTTACAGCTAGAATTCACCAAATCAAGTATTTCATTTCATATATATATATATATATATATATATATATATATATATATATATATATATATATATATATATATATATATATATATATATATATATATATATATATATATAAATATATATATATATATATATATATATATATATATAAGGCTGCAGCTAACGATTATTTTTCTATCGATTAATCTATAGATTATTTTTTCGATTAATCGGTTAATCTATAGATTATTTTTTCGATTCATCTATAGATTATTTTTCCTTTTACCGATTTTTTTTTTTTTTTATTATTTAAAATGAAGATGAAAAAATAAAAGTAGGCCAGTTTTTTACAAAAAAAAAAAGTATGGCCACTCAGTCAACATTGACAACAACATGACAAAATATTCTGTAACAATGTAAACATTTAAAACTTTTAACATTTAACAAAATTAAAAGTAGCTTATTTGCTTTTTAATGTGCAAATATAAAAGTAAACATCCAGTGCAAATCTTAATATTCTGCAATAGTATAAGCATTTCAAAAGTAAAAGTATTGCTTATTTTGCTTTAAAATGTGCAAAAATAAAGATAAACATCCAATACAAAAAAGTGCAAAACGAAATATTCTGTAACAACAGTGTAAACATTTCAACAAAAGTGAAAGTATTGCTTATTTGCTAAAATGTGCAAAAATAAAGATAAACATCCAATACAAAAAAGTGCCAATCTAAATATTCTGGAGCACTGTATACATTAAGTATTGCTTTTAAAATGTGCAAAATAAACATCCAGTCCAACACAGTACACAATAACCAATTCTACTCATTCCAGTGAGGGACTAACTGTTGTAATGAAGAAAGGTTAGCATGTCTACTTGCTTTGCTTCTTTTCTTGTTTACAATATTCCCAGCAGCTGAAAATAGGCGCTCAGAAGGGGTCGATGTGGCTGGAACTGAGAGCTAATTAGCCTTCACCTCAAACCAGGACTGCGAGTGAGCTGAGCTGCAGTTTAAGTTTCTAGAAGGTCAACGGGCTCATAGTGATGTTACTAGTAGTTGACTGGGAGGTGTTTATTATCATTTGGGGAGAGTCCGCTGCCTGATGCTCACCTGCTAAACACCTATCTGCTCGACGCTGAAGCGCTGACTACATGCGCTATGAATACGCACTGCTGATTGGCTGATAATGCTTCGAGTGTACCAATCAGATGGTTGTGTGGGTGGGACAATGCTGCGTGTGTACCAATCAGATGGTTGTATGGGTGGGACAATGCTGCGTGTGTACCAATCAGATGGTTGTGTGGGTGGGACAATGCTGCGTGTGTACCAATCAGATGGTTGTATGGGTGGGACAATGCTGCGTGTGTACCAATCAGATGGTTGTGTGGGTGGGACAATGCTGCGTGCTGAGACAGAGGCAGACAAGCAAAGCAACTTGTTAAGACTTTAGCAGCTAAAGTTAGCTTTAGCTTAGAAACTCGTTCGGTACACCCCCGTACCGAACCGAAAGCCCCGTACCGAAACGGTTCAATACAAAACACATACCGTTACACCCCTAGCAGATACAAATGACACATTCATGTATTTGTGTAATGATGACAACGTATGCTAACGCGGACGATTGACTAGTTGATGGTTGATGGTTTTCTTTTCAAATGTTCGTTCATAGCCGTTGTGCTGCTATGATAGGCCATTTCCGCTCGACACAGTGTGCATACAACAACATTATTAGGCTGTGTATTGAAATACTCCCACACTTGTGACGACTTTTGGCGTGCGTTTTTCCCCTCGCTCGCACAGTCTGCTTTGCGCTCCGCCATGACGGTAGTGTGACGTAAATATGCGACGCGTCGACGCACAAAAACGGCGTCGACGTATTTACGTAACCGATGACGTCGACTACGTCGACGCGTCGTTTCAGCCTTATATATATATATATATATATATATATATATATATATATATATATATATATATATATATATATATATATATATATATATATGTATGAAATACTTGACTTTAAGTGAATTCTAACTATATATATAAATATATATATATTTTTTATTTTATTTATTTATTTTTTAATTTTTTAAATTTTATTATACATATAAATAAAATACTTGAATTTCAGTGTTCTGCAGGCTATCCAATAGATGGCAGTATTGTCCTGTTTAAGAGTGTCACAACATTGCTGTTTACTGCAGACGAACTGCTTTACGGTAGACTAAACGTGACTGCTGTTGTTGTGTGTTGGTACCGCGCTGGGAGGACGTTAATGAAACTGCCTAACAATAAACCCACATAAGAAACCAAGAACTCTCTCTCCTTGTTGTGCACTCTACTCTCTAAAAGCCGTAGATGTTATGACGTCGTGAAATTCGGGAGTCTCCCGGGAAAATTGGGAGGGTTGGCAAGTATGCAGCAGCTTGAGAAGCAAAAAGAAAAACGTGTTCAAACCGGCTAAGCTAAACGTCAATTCCTGGAATGTGGTTCCCTATGCAGAGCCCACCGAGTGCCAGCCGTGCCCCCCGGAGCAGTGGGCCCCCCCAAGCAGCGAGCGGTGTTACGAGCGCGCCATCCTCCTCCTGGCCTGGGACGCCCCCCTCTCCATGGCCCTGCTCTTCTTCCTGGCCTGCTGCCTCCTGCTGACCTCTGCCTCGGCCGCCGTCCTCCTGCGTCGCCTGGGCACCCCCGTGGCCAAGTCCGCCGGGGGCCGCACGTGCCTCCTGATGCTCGCCGCCCTGGCGGCCGCCTCCTTGAGCGCCCTGTGCCACTTTGGCCGCCCCTCGCCGGCGGCCTGCGTGCTCAAGCAGCCTCTGTTCATGTTCAGCTTCACGGTGTGTCTAGCCTGCATCGCCGTGCGCTCCCTGCAGGTGGTCTGCATCTTCAAGCTGGCCTCCAAGCTGCCGCCCGCCTACGACAAGTGGGCCAAAAAGCGAGGGCCGGAGTGGACCATTTTCATAATGTCTGCCGTCATTTTGTTCATTTCCGTAACCCGGGTAGCGATTGACCCTCCCGAGCCCTCCCAGGACGTGGACTTCTACAAGGACAGCATGGTCCTGGAGTGCAGCAGGACCCTGTCGCTGGGCTCAGGCCTGGAGCTGGCTTACGTGTCCCTGCTCAGCGTGCTCTGCTTCTCCTTCAGCTACATGGGCAAAGACCTGCCGGCCAACTACAACGAGGCCAAATGCGTCACCTTCAGTCTCACGGTCTACATCATCTCCTGGATCAGCTTCTTCACCGTCTACCTGGTCAGCAGGAGCCCGTTCTCCATGGCGGCGCACGTCTTCGCCATACTCTTCAGTGTGCTGGCCTTCTATGTGGGATACTTCCTGCCCAAGATGTATATCATCCTGCTCAGGCCGCAAATGAACACCACAGCTCATTTCCAGAACTGCATTCAGATGTACACCATGAGCAAACAATGACTATGGGTCTCATTCATGCAGGCACAGAGAGTGGTTCAAAAATGTGTTTGTTTATCTAAGAAGTCTGTCTAAAATGGGATTTTTGTTCAAATCAAATTGGAACTTATGAGCCCAATGCAAAAATACCAGTGGGCGTTTCCCACCGATTTAATAAAAAAATAAAAAATAAAATTTAAAAAACCCGATACCGATAATAAAAAAAACGATACCGATAATTTCCGATATTACATTTTAAAGCATTTATCGGCCGATATTATCGGACATCTCTACTTTTAACCATTTTTTTCTTTTTCTTTTTATGTATTTATTCATTTTACATTTTATATTAAATGTCTTGGTTTTTCCTCCCTCTGAAAATCCTATGAAATGTTTAACAAGCCATCCTATAATAATACAACAGCTATTAATGTAACAATACAATAAAACAAATATATTTAATTATGTTTTTTTTCCATTATTTTAACAATAGGCTAATGTATATTACTTTATATAGATTGTACAAGAAACACAAAACTTAAAATCTAAATTATTTACAATTGCAGACACAAGGTTTCGTGCAGCTTCACTCATTGTAAAGGAAGACGGAAGTCCACGCAGGAGAAAAATGACTACAAAGATGGTGTCTGGGTTTTTCTTATACATAATAAGTCTTTCATACATATGTATAAATATAAATATATATATATATATATATACAGGACTGTCTCAGAAAATTAGAATATTTTGATAAAGTTCTTTATTTTCTGTAATGCAATTTAAAAAACTAAAATCTCATACATTCTGGATTAATTACACATCAACTGAAATATTGCAAGCCTTTTATTATTTTAATATTGCTGATTATGGCATACAGCTTAAGAAAACTCAAAAACCCTATCTCAAAAAATTTGAATATTTCCTCAGACCAAGTAAAAAAAAAAAAATTATAATAGCAAAACAAAATCAAACATTTGAAAATGTCAATAATGCACTCAGTACTTGGTTGGGAATCCTTTTGCACGGATTACTGCATCAATGCGGCGTGGCATGGAGGCAATCAGCCTGTGGCATTGCTGAGGTGTTATGGATGCCGAGGATGCTTCAATAACGGCCTTTAGCTCATTTGCATTATTGGGTCTGGTGTCTTTCAGCTTCTTCTTCACAATACCCCACAAATTCTCTATGGGGTTCAGGTCAGGGGAGTTGGCAGGCCAATCGAGGACAGTAATGCCATGGTAAGTACACCAGTTACTGGTGGTTTGGCAGTGTGGACAGGTGCCAGATCATGCTGGAAAATGAAATCATCATCTCCATAGAACTTTTCAACAGATGGAAGCATGTAGTGCTCTAAAACCTCTAGAAGTGTCTAACTTGGGCTATGGAAAAGAAGCACTGGACAGTTGCAGAGTGGTCCAGAGTTCTGTTTTCAGACGAAAGCAAGTTTTGTATTTCATTTGGAAGTCAAGGCGCTAGAGTCTGGAGGAAGGCTGGAGAGGAGCAAAATCCAAGTTGCTTGAAATCCAGTGGGGAGTTCCCACAGTCAGCAATGGTTTGGGGAGCCATGTCAGCTGCTGGTGTTGGTCCACTGTGTTTCATCAAGTCCAGAGTCAATGAAGCTGTGTACCAAGAGATTTTAGAAAATACGTACTCATATAGTAGTACAGTCGGCACACTACAGCAAACGGACAGTTAATATTTAAACATTTAACATGTGACATTTTTAACAATTTTGAACAGAAATAGTTCATGCACATTCAGATGAATTCTTCAAAATTACAATTAAAAATTTTTGGCCGGGGGCCGGGCCGTATACAGGTATATGCGCACTAATTGACTGAAAGAGCACACACTTGGCGCGATGATGTCATGTTATCGATGGAAAAATGCATGTTTAGACCATATGATTTGCCTGAGCGGCTAGGAGACCCCGAGAGTAACAAGCGTTTGCAATGTTGCCTTTCCATTAAGAACAATAAACTAGTTTTTAGTATAAGTTTGCAGGTTTCAAGAAATGTAATGCTGAGCGCATATCATTATGTCAAGATATTGGCATTAGCGCAGTGGTTCTTAACCTAGGGTTCGATTGAACCCTAGGCGTTTGGCGGAGGTCAAAACGCACCCGACTCATCGTGTAAATACAAACTTCCCCCTATCGGCGTATTACGGATACGGCAACAGCTGTGTAATTTGTTGTGAGTTTATGCACTGTGTTGGTTTTGTTCTTTGAACAAGGTGATGTTCATGCACGGTTCATTTTATGCACCAGTAATAAAACATGGTAACACTTTAGTATGGGGAACATATTCACCATTAATTAGTTGCTTATTAACATGCAAATTAGTAACATATTGGCTCTTAACTAGTCATTATTAAGTACTTATTAATGCCTTATTTGGCATGGCCTTATTATAACCCTAACCCTCTAACCCTGGCCCTAACCAAATAACTCTAAATTAAGTCTTTATTACTTGGAATATGTTCCCCTAGTGTCCAAATAACTCTGAATTTAGTATTTGTTACTTAGAATATGTTCCCCATACTAAAGTGTTACCAAAAACATATAATTTTGTCTTGAATTTGAAAAAAAAACAACATTTTATTTTTCACTAAAGAAGGGTTCGGTGAATGCGCATATGAAACTGGTGGGGTTCGGTACCTCCAACAAGGTTAAGAACCACTGCACTAGCGTTTACTTAATTTAAGAATATTTTTCAACATATTGAGAAAAAAGGTCTCTTTTTTTTTTTTTTCTACCAAGAAAAGTGCACTTGTTATTAGTGAGAATATACTTATTTTAAGGTATTTTTGGGTTCATTGAGGTTAGCTAATTTTACTTGTTTTGGAAAGTGTTGACAAGCCAAATGTTCTTGTTCTATTGGCAGATCATTTTCTTTAGTTCAAGTAAAATACTCCTAATGTTTGTATATTTTTTTCTTGTTTTTGAACACTGACTTTTTGCAGTGTAGGCCTGCATTGATGTCCGACTTCAATGATTACCTCTCAAAATTGGAAGTTAAAGTTAAAGTACCAATGATTGTCACACACACACTAGGTGTGGCGAAATTATTCTCTGCATTTGACCCATCGCCCTTGATCACCCTTGAGGTGAGGGGAGCAGTGAGCAGCAGCGGTGGCTGCGCCGGGGAATCATTTTTGGTGATTTAACCCCCAATTCCAACCCATGATGCTGAGTACCAAGCAGGGAGGTAATTGGTCCCATTAAAATACCATGATTGAAGTCACCACATGACCATTGCTGGAGCAATACTATACAGGAACACATTTACGCCCTACTGCGCATTGAATCCCATCAACAGTGTACAAAACGGTTTATTTTCCGGCGCATTTATAAATCAATAAACTAGCAATCAAAACATATCTTATGTGGTACTGTCAAAATTGAAATTGCAAAAAACAAATATGACTACTTTTAGATATTTAGGGAAAGTAAATTAAAAATTACTTTTATCTTTAATTATGATGATGATTTCTGGTTGTTAGGCCAGCAGAGAAGGCCTTGCTGGCCCTGACGGCCCACGGCTGAAAGATACCATATATAAGAGGGCTACACAGTACTGTATATTGACTTACTTTTTAAATGTTAAATAGAAATTATTGCAATTATTGTTACGCATTTGTATCACAGATCAACACATCCTTAATTGAACTCACTTTAATTGATGCGTGATCCACCTACCCTCACCCGTTCCTTTACCTCACAACTCTAACATGTAACATGCTTTTCAAAAAGAAAAATAACTTTTAGATAAGAAATATTGAACCCCCGGCGACGACTTCAAAAGGGACAAACGGTGGAAAGATGGTAAGATGAATATTGTATGAAAAAGTACACTGTAAAAAGTCAGTGTTCAAAAACAAGAAAAAAAATACAAAAATGAGGGGTATTTTACTTAAACCAAGCAAAATTATCTGCCAATAGAACAAGAAAATTTGGCTAGTCACGACTTTCCAAAACAAGTAAAATTAGCTAACCTCAATGAGCCCCAAAAATACCTTAAAATAAGTATATTCTCACTAATAACAAGTGCACTTTTCTTGGTAGAAAAAACAAATATGAGACCTTTTTTCTCAATATGTTGAAAAATATTCCTAAATGAAGTAAATGCTAGTGCCATTATCTTGACATAATGATATGCGCTCGGCATTACGTTTCTTGAAACCAGCAAACTTATACTAAAAACTAGTTTATTGTTCTTAATGGAAAGGCAACAAGGCAAGCGCTTGTTACTCTCGGGGTCTCCTAGCCGCTCAGGCAAATCATATTGTCTAAAAATGCATTTTTCCATCGATAACATGACATCATCACGCCAAGTGCGTGCTTTTTCAGTCACTTAGTGCGCAAGGAATATATATATATATATATATATATATATATATATATATATATATATATATATATACATATATATATGTGCATGAACTATTTCTGTTCAAAATGGTTTGAAATGTCACATACATTTTTAAATATTAACTGTCAGTTTACTGTACTGTGCCAACTGTACTACTATATGAGTACGTATTTTCTCTTGTTTCATTGAAAATAAAACAGCAAAGTCCATTTGGCTGTCATCTGTTTTAATTATGAGACACAATTGTGTCAAAGTCATGGTTTTTTATTTCATGCTTGAAATAAGAAACTTTTACTTTAAAAAAGTAGTTTTATACTTGTGAGTGTTGATGACACAGCTTTGCAACACTTTTGATATTCTAGTTTCAAGCATGTTTTACTCAATATAGGTCATCAAATCTCAGCAACATGCTGTAATATCTTTGTGGAGGGGGGCGTGGCCTGTGGGCCTGCCGCGGAACGGGGTTTGCAAAGACCGGCCTCGAAGACAGCGACAGGTGAGTGGACGGTGGGCCTTGTTATCTAATCACCTGTCGCCTTTAATAGCAGCAGCCGGTACGAGACACGTGGTGGGAGTTGGAGCCCGAGAAAGACACATGGACTGAGACACACTGGACTGAAAAGTCCGAAAATATATTGCTGGATAGCAATCCTTGCATAAAAATAAAAGACTGTTACCTCAGACTGCTGGGCTCACAATAAGAATCTTTGCGTCAGGAGAACCCTACAGGAGGGCAACCTCTACAATCTTACTGAGATCATTTAACAAAACACTTAAAACAAGTAAAACACTCGAACATAAAATCTGCTTAGTGAGAAGAATTATCTTATCAGACAGAAAATAAGTAAATATCACCCCTTATTTGAGATATTTAATCCAACTTAGATTTCACTTTTTGCAGTGTACTACTACTTTAACATTCTTGGCTGGCGTCAGGCTTATTATGCTTCAGTGATACAGTATGCTGGAATTGCTTCACCAAATTGGCGACACGCTCTGTCATGTTTTTGACGATTCCTTATTTAATTTAATAAATATAATCCACTTCTTCGTCTCAGCGCTGCCCTTCACACTCACTTTCTGTCTTACCGTTGTTGAAAAGCAAAGTTATTTCGGTCTCTAGCTATAAACTAATGCTAGCAAGTAAGACCAGGGGCCGTACTTATCAAGCTTCTTAGAATTACTCCTAAGAAGTCTGCTAAGAGTTGACTTAAGAGTAAATAAATTCTTTGCTGAAAGCTGCACTTAAAAGTTAGTTATCAAGCGTCTTACTCACACTTTCAGCGAAGTGTAGGACTGAATCTTAAGTGTCACACTCAGAGCTGAATTACGACATTACTATGTGCCGTAAACGGAATTTTAGGTGACGTCATTTCTGTGTCCATAGAAATGACCAATCACGGAAGGGAATCCGTTGTCTAAGAATAAAGAAATATCTTGGAAATATTTAAGTGGACAATGGGAGTGTATATTTTGACAATAAACTACAAAATAATACAAAACAAACTAGTCCCCGCCGGCACTCACGCTACCGCTCCCTCTCTTCTCTCGCCCACACACTCACTGACGTCACTCACCTCACGGCCACACACATACGCTACTGTCATAACATTTTCTTTCCAATTCATTCATTAGCCAACTAATTTGAAACTGGTGTGGGTGGCTCTATATATACTAGCCCACTGCAGACACATGCAGAAATCAACATGGAATCGAAAAGTATTAAATCTGTGACAAAAATAATACCCGCTCTTTCTAAACGATACCGTTTGATCCGCTGCTCGTCATCCAACAAATCCTGAACGTTAGCGCACGTCTCTCTCGCCTCAGTGCCATCCCCTGCTGGCAACTCCTAACCACTTAAGACACCTCTGAAGGTCTCTTAAATATCGTGGAGAGTAGGAGTGATTCTTAGACTTAAGAACGTTGATAAAAAGCTTTTATTCTTAAGTTTGAGAGTAGGACTACATTTCGCAAATTCTCAGGACTTAAGTGTAAAATGGCACTCTAAGAAGCTTGATAAGTACGGCCCCAGGTGTGTTGGGCGAAATCTTGCGAGGTTGCTAGACTTGACCCGCATTCTTTTGTAGAACAGTCAGAGGTCGGGTCTTCTGGAAGATATCACGAGCATCTACTAAAACAGGTGACATTGTGAGGAACTCGCATGGCTGCAGTTTGTGTGTCCCCAAGATGCAAGAACCAGGAGGAGGATGTGCAGGTAAGATGATTTTAATTAACAAAACAGAAAATAAAGCAGTCTTGCAGAGTTGTTCCAAACATAGAAGTCTATCATCGAGCACTGAGGAGTGCTCGAGAGGAAACATAAATAGACATATGCTGATTGGCAGCAGGTGTGGACCGGCTGCCAATCAACGGCAGGTGAAGAGAAAACAGTGCTCCGCGGAACAGGAAATTTAACAAAATAAGAGCACTGACCGGAAGTAATACAAAAACCAAGGAGACAAACAGAAATGAAGTGACCGATCGTCACAGGACCCCCCCCTCAAGGAACAGATTCCAGATGTTCCCTGGAAACAAGAATGGAAAAAGTCCAAAAATTACGGGAGGGTGGAGGGAGGAGTTGGTGGAGGGTCGCCAGGCCAAATGTCCTCGCAGCCAGCGAGGGAGAGTCAGGTGGCGGCGACGCGTTGAACGCCGCTGCCACTGGCGAGGTGGGCGACCGCGGAACGGCCACATTAGTGGCCGACAAGGAGGCGGAAGCTCGTGGTACCTGAGCACCAACGGCTGCAAAGGTCCAAACGCAGGTTCTGCAGATCGCAGCAGACAGCGCGGAGGAAGTCCATAACACCGCCGCGTCTTTGGCGGATGAGGAGGAGGTCGCACAGCCGGCGGCGACGATGACGACTGCGCCATGGGAGGAGTCTTCGATGGCGGCACCGTGCAGTGTCCCGCCGGTGACGCGGAAGATGTCTGCGCCGTGGGAAGGCGCGCCTGGGAAGATGAAGGTGGCGGCGATGATGTCTCCGTGGGAGGAGACGATGGGGGGGATGACAGCGGCGTGTGCTTGGCTGCACTGCTGCTGGTAGTAGCCCCCCCTCCAGTAGGCGGATGCCAGACGCCGTTCACCACAGGGAGAAGGAGTTCCGGGTTGTTGATGTCCCCCGGTGCGAAAACCAGGGACGGGCGGTAGGGGGCCAGGAGGAGGGAAAAAGACACGTCCCTCGCCGAGTCCCAGCAGGAGGCCAGGAGGGACATCATGGAAGGCTCCACTGGAGCCTTCGCCGGACTGGCAGGACGAGCGGGTGCTGGAAGGGATAGCAGCCGTGGTGCAGCTGCTGGAAGCTGCCTTGGAGCAGGAACGGGTGCTGGGCGCTCAGCCGGTGTTGGTCGTTGTGGCGCCGCGACCGGCGTAAGACGCGGGGCTGCGACCGGCGTGCGACGCGGTGTGGGAACCGGAGGTCGACGCGCCGGCACAGGCGATTGCCGTGGAGCAGGGACAGGACACACAGCAGGCGACGGGGAAGATGGCGGCGGTGGCCGCGCCGGTCGGAGAGCCGGAGCCGGCGGCCTAGCCGGGAGGAGGGAAGGCGGCGGTGGCCGCGCCGGTCGGAGAGCCGGAGCCGGCGGCCTAGCCGGGAGGAGGGAAGGCGGCGGTGGCCGCGCCGGTCGGAGAGCCGGAACCGGCGGTCGAGGCGGAGGGAGAAGGTCCGAGCCTGCTGTGGGCTGGGACCGCACAAACCTGGCTTTCAAGTCCTCTATGAATTGTGCGGTCCAGAACGTCGGCTGTGCGTCGCCGACAGGGGTTCTCGCGAAGACACAGCATTCTGGCTCGATGATACTGTGAGGAACTCGCATGGCTGCCGTTTGTGTGTCCCCAAGATGCAAGAACCAGGAGGAGGATGTGCAGGTAAGATGATTTTAATTAACAAAACAGAAAATAAAGCAGTCTTGCAGAGTTGTTCCAAACATAGAAGTCTATCATCGAGCACTGAGGAGTGCTCGAGAGGAAACATAAATAGACATATGCTGATTGGCAGCAGGTGTGGACCGGCTGCCAATCAACGGCAGGTGAAGAGAAAACAGTGCTCCGCGGAACAGGAAATTTAACAAAATAAGAGCACTGACCGGAAGTAATACAAAAACCAAGGAGACAAACAGAAATGAAGTGACCGATCGTCACAGACATGCAGGTAAATGTGACAGCGTTGGTCGCAGTCCCGCAAAAACATTGTCGATTGCATACGTAAACACCACGAGCGGGCGCCTCCACAATTAAGCTTCTGCAAAATTGAGACCCCATGAAGAATTCTTTACTCTCTTTATAGCAATGAGTCCATGGAAACACGTCGTCACAAGGGTGGGGGCCGGTTGGATGAAGAAGGAGACATTTTAGGGCTTTGCACTATTCATTAGCTAATGAAGACATGTTAAATATGAGTTTACATTCGGAGACATTTTTCTCTTCAAGGGATTAGACATATTAAAACACGCATCAATGTCTAAAAAAAAAAAAAAAAGATAGTAGTCGAGCAGGCCTGAAGGTCGAGTGCCTGTATGTGCCAAGTCAACCACATGAAGTGCAAGACAAATATATGAATTTATGTGAATTTAAGTGTATATTTGCTTTAATATTCTAACAGTGTGATAACATTGAGCAAATACAGTAGCAGCGTGAATAAACCAGGATTATCTGTCAGAGAACCTTACAGCTGGATGGAGTGTGGAATGAATGAAGTCCATCTATGTTATTTTAAATAGCCTTTTATGAGCAATTACTGATACTAAACTGCAAAACAATAATTTAATTTATTATTATTTTATTTTATTTTATTTCATTTTATGTCATTTAATTTAATTTAATTTAATTTAATTATTATTTTTTTAATTTTATTTATTTTATTTTATTTTATTTTATTTTATTTTATTTTATCTTATTTTATTTTATTTTATTTTATTTTATTTTATTTTATTTTATTTATTTTATTTCATTCCATTTTATTTCATTTCATTTCATTATATTTTATTTTATTGTATTTTATTTAATTTCATTTATTTAATTTAATTTAATTTCATTTTATTTTATTGTACTTCCTTTTTTTCCATCTTGTTTTATTTTATTCCATTCTATTCAGAGGGCTTGTCAGGACCCATTTATAGTGTTCTTCTGCCATGCAAGACTGCTAATATTGTACATGGTTTCATTCAGAGGGATTTACACTTAAATTGTTGCAAAATCAGACCTGATTAATTATGAGTTAGCGTTCCAAATTCTCACAGAACTTTTTACAAATCATTTCGAAACGACATTATCATGTCTACCATCACAGAAACGTGAATACAGGCGGGTCAACCAAAACAGACACAAACAAACTAAGAAAAAAAAACACGCTAACTATTCATACAAACACAACAATAATGCTCCTGTTCCACACAAACAATCATTATCAGCAAATAAAAGCTTACTCTCGGGATTAATGCATTAATAATTAATTTATAAATTAATAACCTGGTCACTACTGCCAAGTTTCTCTTGTTATATTCTTATTTTTACTGTTATATTTTTTTCTTCTTATTGTTGCTTTGAATTTTATTCTTATTGTTATATTTTATTTTTTTAATTTCCACATTGCAAAAAGTCAGTGTTCAAAAACAAGAAAAAAAAAAAATACAAAAATTAGGGGTATTTTATTTGAACTAAGCAAAATTATTTGCCAATAGAACAAGAAAATTCGGCTTGTCAAGACTTTCCAAAACAAGTAAAATTAGCTAACCTCAATGAACCCAAAAATACCTTAAAATAAGTATATTCTCACTAATAACAAGTGCCCTTTTCTTGGTAGAAAAAAAGAGATCTTTTTGCTCAATATGTTGAAAAATATTCTTAAATTAAGTAAATGCTAGTGCCATTATCTTGACATAATGATATGCGCTCGGCATTACATTTTTTTCATGCTTGAAGTAAAAAATTATTACTTTAAAAAAGTAGTTTTATACTTGTGAGTGTTGATGACACAGCTTTGCATTCTGTTTATCTTCTAGTTTCAAGCATGTTTTACTCAATATAGCTCATCAAATCTCAGCAACAAGCTGTAATATCTTACTGAGATCATTTAGGACCAAAACCCTTAAAACAAGTAAAACACTCTAACATAAAACCTTGAGAAGAATGATACTATCAGACAGAAAATAAGCAAATATCACCCTAATTTGAAATATTTCATCTTACTTAGATTTCAGTTTTTGCAGTGCATTTATGCCCCCATTATTTACTTTTTAAATTTGATCCCAATTCTGTACACAGCTGCTGGAATTTCAATTTTCCTGAGGGACTAAAATATGTGCCATTGAGGCTGTATTAAACATGCCCTTACAAATATAATAACGCTCTCAACAAGGTGTTAGTTACTGCACTGCAAAAACTGAAATCTAAGTAAGATGAAATATCTCAAATAAGGGTGAAATTTGCTTATTTTCTGTCTGATAAGATCATTCTTCTCACTAAGCAGATTTTATGTTAGAGTGTTTTACTTGTTTTAAGGGTCCTAAATGATCTCAGTAAGATATTACAGCTTGTTGCTGAGATTTGATGACCTATATTGAGTAAAACATGCTTGAAACTAGAATATCAACTGGTGCAAAGCTGTGTCATCAACACTCACAAGTAGAAAACTACTTAAAGTAATAATTTTTTACTTCATGCATGAAGTACTTAATTTAAGAATATTTTTCAACATATTGAGCAAAAAGTTCTCTTTTCTACCAAGAAAAGTGCACTTGTTATTAGTGAGAATATACTTATTTTAAGGTATTTTTTTGGGTTCGTTGAGGTTAGCTAATTTTACTTGTTTTGGAAAGTCTTGACAAGCCGAATTTTCTTGTTCTATTGGCAGACAATTTTGCTTAGTTCAAATAAAATACCCCTAATTTTTGTAATTTTTTTTCTTGTTTTTGAACACCGACTTTTTGCAGTGTGTAAACAACACGTTCATTATTTTGCAGGAGTGCATCTAAATTAGGTGGCTATTTCTCTGCCAGTCTGCATCTTCTATTCCAACATTTACCAACAACTATTAGCTATATGCAACATCCCATTAAAAAAAAAAAACCCATCTTAAATAAAAGCCCAGTTTCCTTCACACACACCCACGTACACACACACGTTTACACACCCTCCTACACACACATACGCGCGTGCACACACACACGTGCACGTCCACTGCTGTTAGCTGCTGTTTGCGAGAGGAGATGAAAAGGTCCTTTGTGGCTGGGAAGGTCAGCCCCCATTGATGAGTAGACGTGTGAGTAGAGTCCTAGTGGGGCTTTCCCACAGTCTGACACAGCTCCACTCATGATGGCTTTCAACAAGAGAAGTGTGCCGCCCATCAAAAGGCGCCACTTTTATTGTGGGAAGCCAATAAAGTTGGACACATTGAAGCTTTACTGTCCCGTTTGCCGTTGCCTTTGATGCATTTCAGCATATACTTAGCTGCAAAATGTTCCTAATATTCAATTGCAATCAAGGCGATGTATTTCCCTGGTGGTCTTCTGCATGCATCCGTTCCGAATTATTCCCAGGAGATTCCGCCTGGGAGTGGGAGAAGAGATAAGGCGCTGATAAAGAGGATGACATTCTCCCTAATTTAGATCTTTTATCTCTCCCGTGCAGCCCCACCTTGGCGTTATTGACGTGTCTCTGGCCTATTGTTACAGTAGACCGGCCCCCTCTGGGCGGTCACATGGGTGTGCTGTACTCGCGATGCGCTATAAAAGGGAGAGGCCCCTCCACGGAGGTATTACATGCACAACAAGAACAAAGCACAGACATGGCTCCTTGCTCCTCGAACCCTTGCTGCGTGCAGGACACCGCCAAAGACGGCATCAAGGTGAGTGTTGGCGTGGATATTCCTTCAAAAACATACTGCAATTTAATTTAATTTAATTTAATTTAATTTAATTTAATTGTATTTTATTTTATTTTATTTTATTTTATTTTATTTTATTTTATTTCATTTTATTTTATTTTGTCAGATTTCATTGTATTTATTTACATTTTATTCCTAGGGATTTTGAATGTGACATTTCGCTTTAATGAAGTAGTTCGGCCCTCTGTGTGTCTTTCCTCCATCAGTTGAGAAAGCCCATGGTGGAGAAACTGCGGCGAGATCGCATCAACACCTGCATCGAGCAGCTCAAGAACATCTTGGAGAAAGAGTGCCGCCAACAAGAGCCCAACTCCAAGCTGGAGAAAGCAGACATCCTGGAGATGACCGTCAGCTTCCTGAGGCAGCAGCTGCACAAGCGGCATCCTCATCATCATCATCATCATCAGTCCACCTCCAGCAGCGATGGCGGCCGAAGCAAATCTCACTGCCGGAGGGACTATTTGCACTTCCTCTCTGCACAGCAACAGATGATCCAGAAAAGCTCCTCTCCAGTGTGCTCCCCCAGCAGAGGAACCAGGCTGCAGGAGAGCGGCGTATGGAGGCCTTGGTAGACTCACCATGACGCCTCTCCTCACTTTTTGTGAAATATGCATTTCCACCTTGCTCCGTCATGGAGTTCCTAATATTGTATCATCACATTGATGACATGATGTTTATGGTGCAGGCGCAATGTCTGAAAGCCTCACAGTGAGGTTGTTCTGCCTTTATTTATAAACCGATAATTGCATTGTGAAGCGGGTCATATAAAGTCTATGGCATAAGGGTATGTTGTATAAATATATATGCATGATGTGTCAAATAAAGACAGAAAAGTGCATTTAATCATGTCTCTTGTGTATGAAATTACTGTGCAAATGTCCAGCAGAACGTTAGTGGACACTCATACTATAATCTCATGTACTGTGCATCAAAATATACGCTAAGCAGTTCAATATAGTGCGGGAAAAATCAGCCAAAACAAAGAGTCAACTTTTAATCAGAAGGGTTCAATCTCTCTCCTGTGCTAATTTGAAGCCGACACGACAAACGCGCTCAGAGGAGATCATGTTTGAAAAAAGGTGACTGTTTTTACTCAACTTTTGTTTTGAAGGGGGAATTGCAAACTTCCTGTTGATTTTTGCTGGGGATTGTCAGTGTATGAAATATAGGTCTAAGTCAGGGGTGTCCAAACTTTTTCCACCGAGGGCCGCACACGGAAAAATTAAAACCATTTTGATAGTTTTCATTTTCAAATCATAACAAAATATATGGATTTTGTTTTGTTTTTACCGGGGACCATAAAGGGCCTAAGTCATTAAAATGTTAAAAACAAGTCAAATTATTTTTTTTATTTAATGCTTACAGTAAATCTCTACAGTATATCAACTTCAGGTTGATATAAAATTGAAAAAAAACAAAAAGGTTTTATGCCTTTTCTGTCAAGACAACTTTGTTTTTTATAATAAAACTGAAATATGCGGTATTTCCCCCACTGCCCAAAACATTCAGAAAGCAATGTTTGATGTGAAGTAATTAGAGCCTTAAAACATCAATGATGCAAGACTCCATTGATATTAATTCATTGTTATTTTTGAGTAATCACAGTGAAAAGATAAACAAAATCCCATTAGATATCTTTAGGATACAAAAGGTGCCCCACTCAAAGTGATACATTTGTATTAGTTTTTTTTTACTTTCAACACTTAAGTTACGAGATCAACTTCAGATATATCTGTCAATTTTACGTTTGAACTATTATTTTGTTTGTTTTATGCTTTTTTGTCAAAGAAAACGTTGATGTTTTAGTATGGCAACCACACAATATATGCAATATTTTCCACATAAAACATTTTAAAGTGAAATATTTGAAATAATTGGAGCCTTGAATAGGTCAATAATTCATTATAACATTGATTTTTTTTTTTTTTTAAGTAATGGCAAAAAAAGAAAAAGAAAGATAAACAAAAGAAAAAAACAGCCTGCATGGCAGCTTTGTGTCAACATTGCAACTTTTTCTAGTTAGATTTTACCTCATTCCACTTTTTGTAATGTTTATTTTTTATTTTTGCAATAGCATTTCCAGAATGTGTGGCGGGCCGGTAAACAATTAGCTGTGGGCCGCAAATGGCCCCCGGGCCGCACTTTGGACACCCCTGGTCTAAGTGAAACCTACATAGAGGTTTTTGTTTCATGTCTCTATGACATTCCTACTGGGAGTTAGAGGCAGTTTTGTCTGTGTTTTCTTCCTAGGGGGCGCTAGAGCGCAATTTTGAGTTAAGGGGGTCAAATTACAGCTCAAAGAGGCGGCGGTATAATAATAAAGAATAATAAAACGCTATAAATACAATAGGGTACATCGGTCCCTAATTAGCTAACCTCAATGAACCCAAAAATACCTTAAAATAAGTATATTCTCACTAATAACAAGTGCACTTTTCTTGGTAGAAAAAAAAAGAGACCTTTTTGCTCAATATGTTGAAAAATACTCTTAAATTAAGTAAATGCTAGTGCCATTATCTTGACATAATGATATGCGCTCGGCATCATGATTTTTTTTTTCTTGCTTGAAGTAAGAAATTATTACTTTAAAAAAGTAGTTTTATACTTGTGAGTAGGGATATCCGATATTGTCCAACTCTTAATTACCGATACCGATATCAACCGATACTGATATATACAGTCGTGGAATTAACACATTATTATGCCTAATTTGGACAACCAGGTATGGTGAAGATAAGGTCCTTTTTTTTAAAATGTATAAAATAAAATAAGATAAATAAATGAAAAACATTTTCTTGAATAAAAAAGAAAGTAAAACAATATAAAAACAGTTACATAGAAACTAGTAATGAATGAAAATGAGTCAAATGAACTGTTAAAGGTTAGTACTATTAGTGGACCAGCAGCACGCACAATCATGTGTGCTTACGGACTGTATCCCTTGCAGACTGTATTGATATAAATTGATATATAATGTAGGAACCAGAATATTAATAACAGAAAGAAACAACCCTTTTGTGTGAATGAGTGTAAATGGGGGAGGGAGGTTTTTTGGCTTGGTGTACTAATTGTAAGTGTATCTTGTGTTTTTTATGTTGATTTAATAAAAAAAAATTAAAAATTAATAAAAACGATACCGATAATTTAAAAAAACGATACTGATCATTTCCGATATTACATTTTAAAGCATTCTCTACTTGTGAGTGTTGATGACACAGCTTTGCAACAGTTGATATTCTAGTTTCAAGCATGTTTTACTCAATATAGGTCATCAAATCTCAGCAACAAGCTGTAATATCTTACTGAGATCATTTAGGACCAAAACACTTAAAACAAGTAAAACACTCTAACATAAACTCTGCTTAGTGAGAAGAATTATCTTATCAAACAGAAAATAAGCAAATATCACCCTTATTTGAGATGTTTAATCTTACTTAGATTTCAGTTTTTGCAGTGAATATTTTGATACCGGTACCGTTACCAAAATGCATTTCGATACTTTTCGGTACTTTTTCGATGCTTTTCTAAATAAAGGGGACCACAAAATAATGTCATTATTGGCTTTATTTTAACCAAAAAAATGACGGTGCATTAAACATATCTTTGTTATTGCAAGAAAATAGTGAACGTACAAGACAACTTGTATTTTAGTAGTAAGTAAGCAAACAAAGGCTCATGACGTACGCAGTAACATATTGTGTCATTTTCCATTCCATCATTTTCTCAAAATTATGAGGGACAAGTGGTAGAAAATTAATGATTAATCTGCTTGTTCATTTCCTGTTAATATCTGCTTACTTTCTCTTTTAACATGTTCTATCTACACGTCTGTTAAAATGTAATAATCACGTATTCTTCTGTTGTTTGGATGCTTTACATTAGTTTTGGATGATAACACAAATTTGGGTATCGATCCGATACCAAGTAGTTACAGAATCATACATTGGTCCTATTCCAGTGGTTCTTAACCTCGTTGGAGGTACCGAACCCCACCAGTTTCATATGCGCATTCACCGAAACCTTCTTTAGTGAAAAATATATATATATATATATATATTTTTTTTAACTTCAAGACAAAGTTATATGTATTTGGTAACACTTTAGTATGGGGAACATATTCTAAGTAACATAGACTTTAATTTAGAGTTGTTTGGACACTAGGGGAACATATTCTAAGTAACAAAGACTTAATTTAGAGTTATTTGGTTAGGGTTAGGGTCAGGGTTAGAGGGTTAGGGTTATAATAAGGCCATGCCGTTTAAAGCATTAATAAGTACTTAATAATGACTAGTTAAGAGCCAATATGTTATTAATTTGCATGTTAATAAGCAACTAATTAATGGTGAATATGTTCCCCATACTAAAGTGTTACCATGTTTTTTTACTGGTGCACAAAATGAAGCGTGCATGAACATCACCTTGTTCAAAGAACAAAACCAACACAATGCATAAACTCACAACAAATGACACACCTGCAAATCAGTCTGCTGTTGCCGTATCCGTAATACGCCGATAGGGAGAAGTTTTTATTTACACGATGAGTCGGGTGTGTCTTGACCTCCGCCGAACCCCTGAGCCCGACTCACCGAACCCCTAGGGTTCCATCGAACCTAGGTTAAGAACCACTGTCCTATTCAAAGTCCTCATGTGTCCAGGGACATATTTCATATTTTTATAAACATAATGTAAATTTTCCAAAAAACGAAAGAAGATTTTGTGATGCTAAAAAATATGGATGTAATCATAGTAGTATCGACTAGATACGCTCTTGTACTTGGTATCATTACAGTGGATGTCAGGTGTAGATCCACCCATGGCTTTTGTTTACATTCAGGAACGGCGTGAGCTAAGGTGTGTAGTGAAGCATTTTTAGCTCTCCAAGTACCACCACAATGACCAACATTAAAATACAGTAGCGTAGTAGGCCTAAGTATTAATTAAAAACATTCCAGACCACAATTTGAGGCAGAGTTCCCTCTAGTGGCCATATATATAATGAGCATGACAACACCCACTTAAAGGCCTACTGAAAGCCACTACTAGCGACCACGCAGTCTGATAGTTTATATATCAATGATGAAATCTTAACATTGCAACACATGCCAATACGGCCGGGTTAACTTATAAAGTGACATTTTAAATTTCCCGCTAAACTTCCGGTTGGAAACGTCTATGTATGATGACGTATTCGCGGGACGTCACGACGGCAACGGAAGTATTCGTACCCAATGTGTCACCATACAAACTGCTCTGTTTTCATCGAACAATTCCGCAGTATTCTGGACATCTGTGTTGGTGAATCTTTTGCAATTTGTTAAATGAACAATGGAGATTGCAAAGAAGAAAGTTGTAGGTGGGATCGGTGTATTAGCGGCTGGCTGCAGCAACACAACAAAGAGGACTTACTTGGATAGCAGACGCGCTAGCCGATGCTAGCCGCCAACCGCATCTGTGATCGGGTGAAGTCCTTCGTCGCGCCGTCGATCGCTGGAACGCAGGTGAGCACGGGTGTTGATGAGCAGATGAGGGCTGGTGTAGGTGGAGCGCTAATGTTTTTATCATGGCTCTGTGAGGTCCGGTTGCTAAGTTAGCTTAAGCGTCGTTAGCAACAGCATTGTTAAGCTTTGCCAGGCTGAGAATTATTAACCGTGTATTTACATGTCCATAGTTTAATAGTATTGTTGATCTTCTGTCTATCCTTCCAGTCAGGGATTTATTTATTTTGTTTCTATCTGCATTTGAGCCCGATGCTATCACGTTAGCTCAGTAGCTAAAGAGCTTCGCCGATGTATTGTCGTGGAGATAAAAGTCACTGTGAATGTCCATTTCGCGTTCTCGACTCTCATTTTCAAGAGGATATAGTATCCGAGGTGGTTTAAAATACAAATCCGTGATCCACAATAGAAAAAGGAGAGAGTGTGGAATCCAATGAGCCAGCTTGTACCTAAGTTACGGTCAGAGCGAAAAAAGATACACCCTGCACTGCCTCTCTAGTCCTTCACTCTAACGTTCCTCATCCACAAATCTTTCATCTTCGCTCAAATTAATGGGGTAATCGTCGCTTTCTCGGTCCGAATCTCTCTCGCTCCATTGTAAACAACTGGGAATTGTGAGGAATCCTTCCTCCTGTGATGTCACGCTACTTCCGGTATAGGCAAGGCTTTTTTTTATCAGCGACCAAAAGTTGCAAACTTTATTGTCGTTGTTCTATACTAAATCCTTTCAGCAAAAATATGGCAATATCGCGAAATGATCAAGTATGACACATAGGATGGATCTGCTATCCCTGTTTAAATTTAAAAAATTAATTTCAGTAGGCCTTTAAAGGGGAACTCACCTTTTTTTTTATTTTGCCTATTGTTCACAATTATTATGAGAGAGAAGAACGCACATGTCTTTCTGCCATATCACAGCTGTGTTGTTATTTGTAACTTTATCGTAACTAACTGTAAAATCACAACTGTGAAGTTCCAGCGTGACATTGTAACTTTATTGTGATTAACTGTGAAACGACAACGGTAAAGCTTACAGCACGATTAACTGTAAAATCACAATTGTGAAAATACAGGAAGGAAGGACTTAATTGTCTTTGCACGAGTACAATGAAATTACAGCATAAAGTTGTAACTTTATTGCAATTAACTGTAAACTCAAATATCTGATGTTACAGCAAATGACTGTAAAAGTGACCGTGAAAGTAATGCAATTATTAGCCAGTAATTTACTGTAAATCTAGTGCAGGCGTGTCAAACTCGTTTTCATTGGAGGGCCACATCGCAGTTATGGTTGCCCTCAGAGGGCCGCTTTTAACAGGGAATAATATACAGTATGAATATAAATGTGTATATATAAAACGTACGTTTTTACGTACGCTGTACAAAACCAAATCTTTAGATTGTAGTGTATAAAACTGGCAGCTCAGTTGCCACAATTTTACCGCATATAAAATTTAAAAAAAATACATGGAGTTAAATTAGGGACAAGCAGTAGAAAATGGATGGATGGATGGAACGGAAAAACGGTACCAGTTTTTTTACGTAAAAATTCATGCAAGTTTTTTTATACTGTAAAATCTACGGTTGTTGGGTTTTATAGTCTATATTAAAAGTGGATTTTACTGTAAAAAAAAATGTTACTGTAAAATTTTTACATGAACCGTTTGTTGAATTACTTGCTTTGAAATCATAAGTCAAGCAGATATTTAAGTATTTATCTTTATTTGAACAATAACGTTGTTTTGAAATGTATGATGATATAATATTTTGTTTTATTATTAGAGATGATTAGATAGATGGATGGATGGATGGATAGATAGATAGATAGATAGATAGATAGATAGATAGATAGATAGATAGATAGATAGATAGATATATAGATAGATAAATAGTACTTTATTGATTACTTCAGGAGAGTTCCCTCAGGAAAATTTTAATTCCAGCAGCAGTGTACAGAATTGAGATCGAATTTAAAAAGTAAAAAGTAAATAATGGGGGTATAAATGGAAATAAGAAAGAAAATATTACAATAAGAATAAAAATATAACAGTAAAAATAAGAATATAACAAGTGAAACTAGGCAGTAGTGACCATGTTATGAAAATGTATTGCACTTTTATTGCACTAAAGTGTAAATACATGTAATTGTACACAGTACATTTATTTTTGTAATACATTTAAAAAGATAAGGTACTTTTTTATTTACACCTATTATTTCCACCCCACAAATTGATGTGGCGGGCCAGATCTGGCCTACGGGCCTTGAGTTTGACACCTGTGATCTAGTGGTACGCCAAAAAAGTTGATTCATTATTAAAGTAGTGTTTTATTTTTCCATATTCAAACAGTGTTACTGTTCAAAATGCGTTTAATGTTAGAGTGACCAAAAATATGAATAAACCTATGCCTTGTTTTTAATGAATACTTAGGCGTACTATGCTACTGTATTTTAATGTGGGTCACAATGGTGGTACTTTCAGTACCAAGTGTTTTTCTGATGTGTTTTTTTGGTTAAAAAAAAAAAAAAAAAAAGTTTAAAAACCATTGGGCGAGAGTAAAAATATGTGACAACCAAACCAATTCTCCCCTATTTGTTTGGTTTTGATTTATTTTCCAGAAAAAAAAAAGTGTAGCACTCAAGTGCCTATGGAAGAATCTTGGTCATGTTTATGACCAAAATATGAAACAAGACGACGTTTTTTTTTAATGATTGTTTCATTTTTATTGAAAATTGTCATACAAAATTTGTTTTTTTAAGAGCGTAAATGTCATAGCAAAAACGGTATTACCGGTATCGTCACACATACATACATACATACATACATACATACATACACATAATTTGGCATCCAACAATAAGGAGAGAAATATTCTCAACACAGGATATGGCAGAGATACACTGTTACATCCAGCAAGGCAATAAACTCCACTGGAGTAAAAACCATCATCACGCAAAAACATCTTTTAAACACAAAAAACGGTAAAATGGTGACTCAGTCATTGCAAAGAAGAAACATAGAAAATGAGGGAGAGCTGTCACTATTGGTGTCCATCAATATGATGTTAAGGAGCAAGGTGGGAATGCATATGTCACAAAAAGTCCTGGTGGTCTCCTCAGGTGAGTCTACCAAGGCCTCCACACGCCGCTCTCCTGCAGCCTGGTTCCTCTGCTGGGGGAGCTCACTGGAGAGGAGCCTTTCTGGATCATCTGCTGCTGGGCAGAGAGGAAGTGCAGAGAGTCCCTCCAGCAGTGAGAGTAGCCTTGCCTGAAGTCGCCACCATCGCTGCTGGAGGTGGACTGATGATGTTGAGGATGCCGCTTGTGCAGCTGCTGCCTCAGGAAGCTGACGGTCATCTCCAGGATGTCTGCTTTCTCCAGCTTGGAGTTGGGCTCTTGTAGTTGGAACTCTTTCTCCAGGATGATCTTGAGCTGCTCGATGCAGGTGTTGATGCGATCTCGTCGCAGTTTCTCCACCATGGGCTTTCTCAACTGATGGAGGAAAGACACACAGAGGTCAGGACTACTTCATTATGAAGACGTGTCACGTGTAAAATCCCTATGAATAAAATCTATAAAATGTAATACAATGCTGTCAAATGTAATAAAATGCAATTATTGTAAATCAGATGTTGCCAAATTTTAAATTCAACTTTTAAAATGCCTATATAAATGAAATGAATTTAAATTGAATTTAAATTAAATTTAAATTTAATTCAATTTAAATTGAATTTAAAACAAATGAAATTAACAATTTGAAATTATGCACGGACCACATTGGTGAGAACTACCTAATGAAGATATGTCACATTTGCAATTCCTGAAAAACTAAATTAAATCAAATGTAATGGAGCAAAATAAGTTAAAATACAATTTCATAAAATCAGTAGTATTAGTGGTTTAGAAATTCTGAGTCAGATTTTGCAACAATTTAAATGTAACTTTTGAAACACCTTAGTGAATAAAATAAAATAAGAAAAAATAAAACAATATAGAAATAAAGTAATAATAATTTAAATTAATTTAATTTAACTTACTCTATTTTAATTAGTAGCAGTAGTGGTTTAGAAAATCAGATTTTCAAACATGTTTCCATAATTTGTGTGTTAAATGTTGTATTATGTACATATATATATATATATATATATATATATATGGAGTCAAATATACTTACTCTGATGTTGTCTCTCTCTGAGATCCTGGCAGGCTGCATGAAGGAGTCACTGGAGGAGCAAGGAGCCATGTCTTTCCAAGCAGGTACAGAGAAGCTTCTTCCAGGACAGTTCCGCTGGCTGTGAAGTCCGTGCAAAGCGTCCGCTCCGACTTTTATAGACGCACATTAGCATAACAAAGCCATGTGTCTCGGGCCGCGCTGGGGTTCCCACACTCTGACCGGTGGGACTCCGAGCACAACAATAGAGCAGCCATCAATAACCCACAGGTCATCTATCTGTGCTGGGCCTGTTTCCCAAGATAAGCAACAAGTGATAAAGCAGGCCATAATGTATACTCATCAACACATATTTAAGGTAAGATATCTTTTTTGGTGAGGGGGAGACAAAAAAAAGAAGAGGAAGGGGCTCCTGGGGGGGGCCAATGAAACGACCAAATGCTTCAGTGCAATAAAGCAATATAAGATGGGAAGTAGGTGTTTTTAAAGTGTGGCGCACAAACAGGAACAGTGCATAAAACGTCTAAGAGAAAAAGCACGTCAGCTAAAGGATACAATGTTATGCAGAGGTGTACTTATAACAATTTTACAGACAAATAATATGAATATCATGGTGGATTAAATATTGTTTTCTTCCTGCATGGGAACGTAAGAGAACTATTGAGAAGGCTATCGAATCGAATAAAAACTAAATACATTTTCCTATAAGAAATCATGCAAATCCAATGAATCTGTTGCAGACAGCCAAACATATTGAAACAAAACCTATTTTATTGTGAACAATTATAGTTTTACACACATGCTAAATATATACAAATGACCCCAAAAATGGATAAACTAACATCACTTTTACTGAAAAGTCTTGCTGGCAAAGACCTAGCCATATGGACGCTATCTTCGTACTTTGCCAAAAGTTCTTGCTTGAGTTCCATAGTGTTTCTCACCTTCTTTATCCAAATGACGACACTCGCAACTTTATTTGGCCGCACGGTGGCTTATTCTGCGTTGTACTTGGGCTTTTTGTTCCAAAGAAAGATGCACGGAAATTCGGCCGTACAATAAATGAGCAGGGAAATTTTGGACATTTTTTCGTCAAAAATTCATCCATCCATCCATCCATTTTCTACCGCTTATTCCCTTACAATCGTATAAAAATTTGGGGTGTACAAAACCAAGGCACTTGTCCTCGTCAGGGTTCATTCCAGCTTACTTTGGGTGAGAGGTGGTGACCATGTAATTCATACTCACATCCACACCTGTAGACAATTTAGGGCAGGCCTGGGCAATTATTTTGACTCGGGGGCCAAATTTATAGAAAAAAATGTGTCTGGGGGCCGGTATATCTGATTTTTAGGAACGCTTATACAAAACCTCACAATAATATCTGAATGCTAAAAACGTTATGATAGACTGCCTTAAAAAACGGAATGGAATTTTAAATTTCTGTACTGAATGAGACACCCAGAATGTACATGAAAATAAAGAATGTGGGATTTACAATATTAACTATGAACGATAAAACACTGAATATTGACAGCATATGAACGTCACACCCCCTCTCCATCCACATATTTTACAATCAAGCGAAACACAAAAAAATGCAACAAACAGCGAAATATGAACGCGAAATATATAAACACACCAATCTGACATATCTGATACATCACTAAGCTTTAGAACTTTGTTGTAAAAATCTCCTTCCCACCCACACTGCTTGGTGCCTCGTCTGAGCTGCTGTGATTTAGATTACCATAGTAACTAATTAGATTACCATAGTAACTAGTATATCATGCAAAAGCTCAGATTCCAACCATTGAAATACTTTGTATAGTTCAAGACTTACGGTCATTAGAAAACATCACTGCACATCATAATGGCAGCTACACTTTCCATCTTGAAGATCTAAAAAAGTTATTTGGGAATGTCCGGGGGGCCGGATTGAAAAACTTAACGGGCCGCATGTGGCCCCCGGGCCTTAATTTGCCCAGGTCTGACTTAGGGTCTACAATTAGCCTACCAAGCATTTTTTGGGGCGTTTCGAAAAAAGTATGCAAACATGCAAACTCCACACGTAACTCAACCAACTAAGATCCGAACCCAGATCTCCAATTATTACAGCTATGCCATCATGCTGTCTTCTATTTGCCGACATTGCATTTTTGCAATTATATTAGGTGTATGTCCACATCAAAAAACAGATATGTTAAAATAAAAAAAAGCACATTTCCCACTGGGGAGTTTAAGAAAAACCTCCATCCACAATGGTTGTTTAAAAAGGTCTTAAAATCAATCGATAAATAATCAATAAAATCCTGAAAGAACAGCAACAACTGAGTTGGTTGGGCATAAAAACACCTGTGTGCATCATAATAGTAACCCAGCAGGCACAAGACATTGATACAACATTTATTATACGTACGTGTCCTTTAAAACAACAAAGCAAAATTGTTGTATTTGTAAATTGAGAGGGACGTGGTAAGTGGTGGAAAATGGATGGATGGATGGAGACAATGTTGATGTCCAAAGTTGGGCACAATGTAGGTTAAGAAATGACCAAATTTCAATGGTCAAATCAACGTCAGAACCCAACATTGATTAAACATGGTCAAAAAGCACGTTGTTTCAACATTAGGTTTTAGTTGCTCAACGTCAGGACCTAATTCAATCAGTTCTCAACGTTGTTTTAATGTCTTGTGCCTGGTGGGAATATATTATATATCATTACGTAGAAATATTATTGTATGATATTATAACAATGACGTGTACATTATCTTTAAAATCAGCACACGCAGTTCAGGAAACATCATGGATGTTTTTTTAATTGCACACACGCGTGTTGACAAAATTAAATTGATTGATTGATTGAGACTTTTATTAGTAGATTGCACAGTACAGTATATATTCCATACAATTGACCACTAAATGGTAACACCCGAATAAGTTGTTCAACTTGTTTAAGTCGGGGTCCACGTTAATCAATTCATGGTAGAGCTTCGAAAACTTGTAGCTCATCCTCTTTATATTCAGGATCAACAATATAAGTATCCGGCCCATAATTTTGCACAAAGTAATTGTTGTTGGCTTTCACAAAGTCTGCTTGATTAGCATTGTTGTTGATGGGGAAGGGATCTGCGGGTCCTAACTCTACGTCACACTATCACATGATGGGGTTCCTCACTATCTCTCAAAACGGCTCGGGAATCTCTGTGAGTTTGATACTATTTTGATCATATCTATTTATTCACAAACTTTGGAAGTATTTAGGTATCATAATACATATATATATATACTAATAGTTTCAATACAGAGGCAACTTGTTTTTCCACTCTTCTGGTACTTTAAGCTTCTCGTGCACTTCCAGCGGCAAGCCCCTTTGTTTATTTTGCCTCGTTTAAGAAGTAAAAAGACTTTTCTTACCTGCACGCTGCTTGCTGCCGGTTATTCCACTTACTGAGGACACAACAATCGCAGACATGGGAACCAGAATGCAACATTATACTGTAGTTTAGGGCTGCAGCTATCAGTTATTTTAGTTAGCGAGTAATCTTATCGATTAGTTTATTTGATTAAAAAGGATGTTTATGTAAAAAAAAAAAAAAGTGTTTAGGACTGTCACTCACCCTGTCTCGTCAACACGTATGCGCATAGAGCGTGTGCATACATAAAAGGCAGTCCAAGAGAAGCAACCAACAATTTGCAGTCATGTTGTTTTTGTGATAGAAAATACACTCAATGACAGCTGACACTAACTATCCAAATCAATTCCAATTAATCTGTCCCACCATCTTTGTTTTCTACCTGTCAACTGTCAGTTTAGGCTGCTCGCCGGCTCCTCATCACCACTTCAAGATGGTGGCCCAATTTCTCGCGTCACTGCAGCCAATAGTGCGTCTACTTATAAGATGTCTATGGGCAATAATGTATGTATAAATAGTTAGTATCAGCTACTGTAGCTAGCTGATATTAGCTAGTTAGCAGAAGTTAGCTATAGTTAGCAAAGAGGGAGTAGAATGTAAACAATAAAGTTATAGCTATAGTTAGCAAAGAGGGAGTAGAATGTAAACAATAAAGTTATAGCTATAGTTAGCAAAGAGGGAGTAGAATGTAAACAATAAAGTTATAGCTATAGTTAGCAAAGAGGGAGTAGAATGTAAACAATAAAGTTATAGCTATAGTTAGCAAAGAGGGAGTAGAATGTAAACAATAAAGTTATAGCTATAGTTAGCAAAGAGGGAGTAGAATGTAAACAATAAAGTTATAGCTATAGTTAGCAAAGAGGGAGTAGAATGTAAACAATAAAGTAGCAGTTCAAAGGTTTCCTTCACGCGCTCCACTCTGCCAGGTGTGAAGATTGCCTCGAGCCTCCGCGCTCCCACGAGGCAGGACGAGACCACGTGCCGCGGCGGCGGTGGTGACGCAGTTATGATAACAAACGCACGCGCTCGTGTCAGAAATGGCGCCTGCTCGTTTGGTGACGTCACGCAGCTCGACGCCCGTATTATTAGGTACAGATGATTAATCAGAAGCCAATGACTAATTGCGCATTTTACAGTATAATAATACCAAATCGTAGCTTTTTTGTTGAACGCAGCTGCCTATGATGCGCGAATGATCTATAATAATAAAAAATCGGTCAAAACCGAGCATTGTTATTAGACATGTCCGATAATATCGGCCGATAAATGCGTTAAAATGCAATATCGGAAATTATCGGTATCTGTTTTTTATTATCAATATAGTTTTGTTTTTTTTAGTTTTTTTTCATTAAATCAACATAAAAAACACAAGATACACTTACAATTAGTGCACCAACCCATAAAACCTCCATCCCCCATTCACACTCATTCACACAAAAGGGTTGTTTCCTTCTGTTATTAATATTCTGCTTCCTACATTATATATCAATATATATCAATACAGTCTGCAAGGGATACAGTCCGTAAGCACACATGATTGTGCGTGCTGCTGCTCCACTAATAGTACTAACCTTTAACGGTTAATTTTACTCATTTTCATTCATTACTAGTTTCTATGTAACTGTTTTTATATTGTTGTACTTTCTTTTTTATTCAAGAAAATGTTTTTAATTGATTTATCTTATTTTTTTTTTTATTTTATTTTTTTAAAGTACCTTATCTTCACCATACCTGGTTGTCCAAATTAGGCATAATAATGTGTTAATTCCACGACTATATATAGGTTGATATCGGTATCGGTTGATATCGGTATCGTAATTAAAGAGTTGGACAATATCGGAATATCGGATATCGGCAAAAAGCCATTATCGGACATCCCTAATTGTTATCGTAACCTATTTTTATGGGCTTGCGTCTTTGTGATGTTAAGTTCCTGCTGGTATACAGTATATGCCTTGAGCTCTTATTTTGAAGGCGCTAAGAGCGGAAGTGGGGACACGTTGTAGTGGAGCGGAGGTTTATATATGTCGCCGGTACTGTATTAAAAACTACAAAATAACAAACACGGAGGCTCCAATTTTACACTTTATTTCCTTTCCTTCAAAACCTCCGCTCCACTACATCGTGTCACCACTTCCGCTCTTAGCGCCTTCAAAATAAGAGCTCAAGGCATATACTGGATAACAGCGTATAACAGGAACTTAACATCACAAAGAGGCAAGCCCATAAAAATAGGTTACATTATCTTTGTGAAGGCAGAATTTGTGCAACCTACACCAGTGCAGGTGTGCCTAACGTGTCGGGATTAGTGTCATCTTTAATGGAATTATCACCGGCTGCCAGAACTCCTCCTCAGAAGTGTGCGTGTGTGCGTGTGTGCGTGTGTGTGTGTGTGTGTGTGCGTGTGTGTGTGTGTGTGTGTGTGCGTGTGTGTGTGTGTGTGTGTGTGTGTGTGTGTGTGTGTGCGTGTGTGTGTGTGTGTGTGTGTGTGTGCGTGTGTGTGTGTGTGTGTGTGTGTGTGTGTGTGTGTGTGTGTGTGTGTGTGTGTGTGTGTGTGTGTGTGTGTGTGTGCGCGCCCCCCCACTTTCCCACCAGTTCCCAACATGCAGCACAAAAGCCTCCACCGTGCTCCTCCATGCTCCACTGGGAATGTTAATTGATCGTTTGTTGTTGCTAGGCAACCACAACGCACTCCTATAACCTTCACACGCACCATCCTGTCTTCACCGCGAAACATCACACTCAGCCTGTGTGATAAACGTTGCTATATATTTTTCCAATGTTTTTTTTTTTTTTTAATATTGTTTTGATTGGCTATTTATTTATTTTTTTATAGATACATGTTACAGGTTATATATATATATTTTTTGAATGTATCAAAATGTGATGAATATTTAATGGACCACAATGGCAACAAGCCTTTTGGCTTTTTGTGCCACCCATTTGCCTTTTTAAAGCATTACATGGATTCAATTCTTTAAGATGTCAATAAACTTCTCAATCACTCAATCAATCAATAATGAAATACATAATTGATTCATACTATATTTTTTGTATTTAAACATAATATTAAAATGTATAAACAACCTCTCCTCTCCTTTAAATGTAATATTGGTAAATACTGGCAACATTTATGCAATTTGTGTAATATAACATACAGTTGATTTAGTCTTTAAAAATACTGAGAAAATTAAAAATATGTAAATGTACATATTTGTAAAATACAAAAATGAAAAAATAATGCATTTATAGTATTTGAACAGTCGCTATACATTTTTAAGGCATTTGTTTCTTTAATGACTAATGTGTTTTTTTTTAAAGATGAAAAAATAATAAATATTTCAACTAATATAGATATATGTAATTAAAATACAAGGGATATGCATTTTTAAACTAATAATATAATAATATTGTAATACTATTGTGAAAATGTTTGTTTTTATGCACTAGTTTTTCTATACTTTATACTGCCGTATTTTCCGGATTAGAAGCCGCTACTTTTTCCCTACGCTTTGCACCCTGCGGCATATAAAACGGTGCAGCTAACTTATGGATTTTTCTTTGCTAACGGCTACGTTTTAAATTCAACAAATAGTTTCATAAAACACTGACAGACAAACTGCAAAGGTGTGTTATTGTCTGTGCTAAATCACCCTCTTTTGGATGAGTTTGCTAACTACCGGGTTAAAAGTGTACTTTCTATTTTGCACCTTAGACCAAAAATATATCCCATTTCGTCTACTATTTGTCCATAGTGTTTCTGCTCGAAATTATTTTTTTATTCATCACTCCAAACAACGTTTATAAGTTTTACAATATAACTAAAACTATTCATACTTACTAAACGGTCCCATGTGTGATGTCTGTAGGAGTGTTTTCATTCATATTTGTAAGTGCTATTGTACAGCGCCGTTAGCATTAGCTAATATGCTAACCTGTTTACGAGTGTCGGTGTTAGTGTTACTAACTTACAATGGCGTTCTTTTTGTTTTGCTTCAGTTTCGTAAATTCACCAAAATGTCACCGTGTTTAGTTGACTGTAGAGCTAGCGTCCGCAGCTAGTGGGTCCATGACGATGTCTTCTGTTTTGTTTGATCAGCCATTTTACTGCCGTGTTACAGTCACCGTTTGGAAAGAATTAAAGTATGTAAATAAACATTTACAAAAAAATTTGGACCGGTATATATCTGTGCCTTATGGTCCGGTGCGGTTACTATAATATATATATATACAAACCCCGTTTCCATATGAGTTGGGAAATTGTGTTAGATGTAAATATAAACGGAATATAATGATTTGCAAATCATTTTTAACCCATATTCAGTTGAAAGACAACATATTTGATGTTCAAACTGATAAACTTTTTTTTTGTTGCAAATAATCAATAACTTTAGAATTTGATGCCAGCAACATGTGACAAAGTAGTTGGGAAAGGTGGCAATAAATACTGATAAAGTTGAGGAATGCTCATCAAACACTTATTTGGAACATCCCACAGGTGAGCAGGCAAATTGGGAACAGGTGGGTGCCATGATTGGGTATAAAAGTAGATTCCATGAAATGCTCAGTCATTCACAAACAAGGATGGGGCGAGGGTCACCACTTTGTCAACAAATGCGTGAGCAAATTGTTGAACAGTTTAAGAAAACCTTTCTCAACCAGCTATTGCAAGGAATTTAGGGATTTCACCATCTACGCTCCGTAATATCATCAAAGGGTTCAGAGAATCTGGAGAAATCACTGCACGTAAGCAGCTACGCCCGTGACCTTCGATCCCTCAGGCTGTACTGCATCAACAAGCGACATCAGTGTGTAAAGGATATCACCACATGGGCTCAGGAACACTTCAGAAACCCAATGTCAGTAACTACAGTTGGTCGCTACATCTGTAAGTGCAAGTTAAAACTCTCCTATGCAAGGCGAAAACCGTTTATCAACAACACCCAGAAACGCCGTCGGCTTCGCTGGGCCTGAGCTCATCTAAGATGGGCTGATACAAAGTGGAAAAGTGTTCTGTGGTCTGACGAGTCCACATTTCAAATTGTTTTTGGAAACTGTGGACGTCGTGTCCTCCGGACCAAAGAGGAAAAGAACCATCCGGATTGTAATAGGCGCAAAGTTGAAAAGCCAGCATGTGTGATGGTATGGGGGTGTATTAGTGCCCAAGACATGGGTAACTTACACATCTGTGAAGGCACCATTAATGCTGAAAGGTACATACAGGTTTTGGAGCAACATATGTTGCCGTCCAAGCAACGTTACCATGGACGCCCCTGCTTATTTCAGCAAGACAATGCCAAGCCACGTGTTACATCAACGTGGCTTCATAGTAAAAGAGTGCGGGTACTAGACTGGCCTGCCTGTAGTCCAGACCTGTCTCCCATTGAAAATGTGTGGCGCATTATGAAGCCTAAAATAGCACAAAGGAGACCCCCGGACTGTTGAACAACTTAAGCTGTACATCAAGCAAGAATGGGAAAGAATTCCACCTGAGAAGCTTCAAAAATGTGTCTCCTCAGTTCCCAAACCTTTACTGAGTGTTGTTAAAAGGAAAGGCCATGTAACACAGTGGTGAACATGCCCTTTCCCAACTACTTTGGCACGTGTTGCAGCCATGAAATTCTAAGTTAATTATTATTTGCAAAAAAAAAAAAAAAGTTTATGAGTTTGAACATCAAATATGTTGTCTTTGTAGTGCATTCAATTGAATATGGCTTGAAAAGGATTTGCAAATCATTGTATTCCGTTTATATTTACATCTAACACAATTTCCCAACTCATATGGAAACGGGGTTTGTATATTCTGTTCAATATTGCTGCTTTGACACCTAATTTCCCTGATGGAATCAATAGTGTTTATTCCTATATGTCCCTGTATGTTTTTGTGTCAGTGCCTTTCCCGCCATGAAGACATCTTTTCTCCTGACTGTTCAGGCACAAGACATTAATTCAAGTGATGTTTTGAAAAAGACTGTAATGTATAGGGCAATCACTTACTGGAATCCACTTCCACAATATTTGGTATCAATCACCAGCAGAGTGGCTTTTAAGAATAGACTAAGAGGAGAAGTATTGCGGAAAGAGATTATTCTAGATTGTACCTAATGTCATGACTGTTTTTATTGACTATTTTATTGATTATGGGACAAGCAGTAGAAAATGGTGGATGGAACTTTTTTCGTCACTTACTGTTTGTCTTTGGTACACTAATGTATATATTTTAGGCCATTGGTTCTTTTTTTTTTTTTTTTTTTTGCAAAAATATGTATATATCTATTTTTATATTGCTCTTTTTATCTTTGGTATGAACAATATGTAAACTCGAAGTTATTATTATTTTTTTGGGTTCTTTGTTGTTGCTATTTTTGTATTACAACATTTTATTATTTGATCATGTTGTACTGCATTTTAATCTTTTGTTTTGTGATTGTGTGATGTTTTTTGTCTGGACCCCAGGAAGAATAGTCTCCACTGCGGTGTAGACTAATGGGGATCCTTAATAAACTAAACTAAACTAAATTAATTGATACAACGTTGATTATACGTCCACGTCCCTTTAAAACTGACTTGTAAACAACGTTGCAAAATTGTTGTATTGGTAAATTGAGACGTTGGATCCACGTGGCGGGTTGGGAAATGACCACACTTCAACGGCCAAACAACCCGACATTGATGAAACGTCGTCAAAAAGCACGTTGCTCGACGTCAGGACCTAATTCAACAAGTTCTCAACGTTGTTTTAAAAGTCTGGTGCCTGCTGGGTCTTCACAGCCACAGTTGTCTTCATTATGTGTCTTCATGTCTCTCTTTGCGTCTTTATGTCCACAAGTGTGTGTGTGTATCTATACTTGCGTATATCTTTATGTGGGTGTGTGTGTGTGAAAATCAGTTTACCCCCCCCCCCCCCATTCCTCAGAGAGCTTTGGAATTCCTGCCATTAGAAAAAAAAAAAAAGTGCACGGTGCCCCATCATGGCGGCGGCAGGCAGCAGAGAGCGTCTTGCTGTCAGCCATGATGTCTGTGAGTGTGTTCACTGTGGTTTCCCACAGTCTGAACCTATTCAGCGCGCCCCTTGGACAGGAACAATGGAAGTGTGTCTTGTTACACACCACATTAGCCACGCTGTTTGATCTCTCATAGGGAGGAGGAGCGGGTGAAGGCGGCAGGCGGGGGCCCCCGGGCTTGAGCGCTGCAGGGCCATCTGGCTTGGCCCCTTACCGGACCCTGAGAAAGTGCCAGGAAAGGAATGCGGCAAGTTGCGTGCACACACAAATAGTTGTGAAATACTTATTTTTTTCTTAGAGGCACTTGACACATAATTCAAGCACGAGACAGCACAGCACACCCCGACCACCACTTGTGGGTGGAGGGGAGGGGGTGCAAGTGTCCATTGGCCCTTGAATAAAAATGATGGCCTGGCAGGAGTGGATGCACGGCAAAAATAATCTTCATATTCATTGGTTACTGGGGTTCAATTCCCACCTTCTACCATCCTAGTCCTTGGGCAAGACACTTCACCCTTGCTCCTGATGGGTGCTGGTTAGCGCCTTGCATGGCAGCTCCCGCCATCAGTGTGTGAATGTGGAAATACTGTCAAAGCACTTCGAGTACCTTGAAGGTAGAAAAGCGCTATACAAGTATAACCCATTTATTTATTTATTTATATTTAAAAAAACATTGTACTACAGCTAAATTGCACATATTTATTCAATGTTTTAAGGGTTATCATGTTCAAATCTTATGAATGTGCAGCAGTAATAATGCTTAGCTGGTCTCCAGGGTGACAGTGTTGCAAGCAGGTGGCATTCAATTGAATACTCTTATTAATCGAAGTCTAAACCATGAATTGATTTACGTGGACCCCGACTTAAACAAGTTGAAAAGCTTATTCGGGTGTTAGCATTTAGTGGTCAATTGTACGGAATATGTGCAATCTACTAATAAAAGTTTCAATCAATCAATCAATAAATAAATAAAAAAAACACATTCAAGTGTATCTAATACAACTTTTTTCCACCTCTTAGGTGATGTTTTGACTCACTAGTGCATAAGGCAGGTGTAAAAATGTATTTATATTTGAAAAAAAGTACTTTAAATATAAAAGTTAGAAATGTTTTAAAAAATATATATTTTTAGCCTTTTTTAAATAAAAAAAAATATGAATGTGGCCTCCAGCATGTTGGATTTTGGACATGCATTTCCTCATGCCGTCATCTATTTAGCTACGTAATTCCCCATTTCAACATCAATGTGGAACTACAAGTCAGAAGACAAGACAAAAAGTGTGATTTGCACAAAAAAAACTTCGGGTGAAGTTTTGCATTTATTTTCAGAGCCAACTTCTCAGGGAAGCAAGGGGATTCCTTTATAAAAGGCATTCAGAGGACAACACGGACGCATGCAAAACAATGCAACATTAAAACAAAACACCACAAATAATGGTTACACATGGTGATAACGCTGAGAAATCAAGAAATGATTTACGACATGAGTCAATCCGTAGGATTTAGGATGCTGACTGACGTGATACACGGTATCGAAAAGTGTGTCGCAGACACTTCAGGGAGTCGAACCCAACGTGGGTGTGATGACAAGAAATAAGTTTGCTTGACAAACGTACACATAAAAAGGTCACATGATGACCGCATGATCGTACTGGAGTCCTTCCAAAGGATTACGTTAGGCCACACAGTGACGCAAAAGAACTTCATTCGTGGTTCTGGTTCTGGTAGGTTGACTACCAGGGTCTCCACAGGGTGACACCGGGCACGCCGGCTCCCTTGCCGGAGCCGCCCTGGAGGGGGGATCCCGGTGGGGACACGCTG